>NC_090926.1:1243913040-1244232040 GCF_040938575.1 Ambystoma mexicanum
TCAAAACTAAAAAAGATAAAGGCGCAAAACAATGTGGTAGGGCTTGGGGGCCGATGGGGCAGGAAGAGCAGTTACCAGGCAACATTTAACAGCATTCAGAGGAGTCTGACTAAGCCCAATGCAACCTCCTTGCTCTCATAAGGTTTTACTGCCGCATTGATAGATCGGGCAGGCGATACTCCCCTTCGCGTGCCTAATAGCCCTGTAGTGGGGGTCCAAGCCCAGGTCCTGCCCATGCAATCCTGCCCCCTTTCCCAACACCCCCGCCTTTTCAAAGTGCCGCTGGTGGTCGCCACTGCAATGTGCATGTGTTAATTACATTTTTTTCCATAATAAAAGTTTATAGAGCAGCGCCTTGTTTAACTGATTGAAATAAAGGATGTTCTTGACTGTATTTGTGTGGGCCTTTGCTTATTGATAAAATCGTCCTGGGACGGGACAACACAGCCGACTGAGCCCAGGGCTTCCTCCCCAGGCGGGCTCAGAAGACTGCTGCGTTTATTCAGAGCATAGCTGGCACCTCTTGGACTTCATGGTTTGTGGAGGTCACCAGTACGCAGTTTAGTTTGTTTATTTGGAAAGCGCTGCCGAACCCTCGAGTAGCTGGGCGCTAATTCTTTAAGTACAGCAGTGGTTACAGAATGTTGCACATACAAGTAAGTGAGAACGATACATTCCAGTATGGTTGGGGGACCTGGTTACAGAGTGGTCCTGGGAGAAGTATAGTAGATTATGACAGGGCGGTTCCAATTAGGTTTGCAGCAAGCATAACATACATTTCATTGATCAGGCGAATAATAGATTAGTTTCAGAAACATAAGTAAGGTAAGGGATCCGTTTAGGAATGGCTAAGAGCCTTAGTCTGATTATTGTTGGGTGCTAAGCAGTTCCTTGACTTTGGCTCTAAATGACCAGAATGAGGGGTCGGCTCATATAGCCATGGGCAGTGCATTCCACAGTTTGGCTGCCTGTACAGGGAAGCTAATTCTCCCAGCTGTTTTCAGGTTAAACTTTGGTATATTGAGTTGGTGAGGGTAAGGTGATATGGTAGGTCTGGTGGAATTCTGTCTCGTGAATTTTGGCTGAGAGGTAGCGTGGGGCAGTCTGGTATAGGCATTTGTGAGTAATGACCAACGCTCGCAATTTAATTCTATCACGGATGGGGAGCCAGTGGGATTCCTTTCTGAGTGTGGTGATGTGTGCCTTGCGTGGAAGATTGAACCTGTGCCCTACAGCACTACAGGGGCACAGTGGATTAGTGCATGGGCACAGGGGTACACTGCCAGCACTAACTGACCCAGAGAAATTCCACATGCAAACCAGTGGAGGCTGCGCTATAGGACGCGGCAAGCTGGGAGCCGCCCATCCACTTTCCAGGACCCTCTTGGTCCCATAAAATCGTACGCCATTTGCACTGTCATCGAGTGTCTTTCACTATTTCCAACAATGCACATTATAAAAAGTGCAGTGTGTTAGTATTTGCAAAGAATCTACACTTATTAAGATTCTCTGCAAATGCAAATGTTGGAGACCCTCACCATGTCACTCTGAACATTGCTGTGCATGGAGAGAGAGAGAGAAAGAGAGAGAGAGAGAGAGAGAGAGAGAGAGAGAGAGATTGAGATTTGACAGCACCGTTTCTTAAAGTGTCAGTACTGGCATATCCTGCTGTGGCATACTGGTATATATTGGGAGCATGGAAAGGGAACCCTGTTTCAGAAAGGGACATGGACAGCTGCAGTAATGTATTCCATTAAAGGGAGGAAAATAACTAAACACACTAGTCTTTTAACTTTCCTCAGGCATACACGTTCCCCATTTGCTTCCAACAATTAGCACTTTTACCTAAAAAAGCAGTTGGCCTCCTGCCTTTGATAACCACTTGATATTAGAATAGTCCGAACCCCCAAATAATTCAGCATAGGCTTCGATGTTCTCTCAAGCAATTGTTTGGCTAGGTTCATTCAGTTCAAGAATCTATGAATGTAGCTCACATCATCAAGACCTCCAAAGCTTACATCATCAAGACCTCCACAGCTTACATCATCAAGACCTCCACAGCATCCCCACACTGCGAATCCCCGTAAACCAAGACTCACAAAATACATTTCCATCTGCTAGTATGGTCTACAACTTCTCCCCAAGGGGAAACATAGAAATAAAGACACAAAGACTAGGGTACAACAAAAGGTTGTATTAAATGTATTGTGTGTTTGTTATATGTGTTGGTGTTTTGGATTAATCCATCCAGCCACATGGTGTGCTGGATCGAATGTTAAAAGGAAAAAGAGAAAAAAGAAAAAAGAAGCAGAACTCCTCTGCCCAAGAATGGATTGGGCAGGGGAGAAAAGAATCCAAAGAGGATTTGAAAAAAGACAGAAGGACCGTTGGAGATAAGGAGAAACAGTTCGAAGAGGAAGAAAGAAGAAGTGGGGAGAACACAAAAGAAATGTTCTCCCTGGGGTGCCCTGCCCCTCCCCAGAGCATCACAACATCCAGGTGCAGGGCCACGCATGTGTGGGTGTCTCCCCAAGGAGATACCTGTGGCGCCAGGCTGCATGGCAGGAGCAGCCCAGCTGCCCACGATACTATGGCAGTAGTCGGCCCACCCGTGGGCCAGACCTGTGTCAGGCCAAGACAAGTTATGAGTCAGAGCAGCATGTGCAGGGCTGCCCGGGCCAAGAATTAAAAGCCAGTATGGGCCGCATGAGGGGGAGGCCCAAACTAGACTGCCCCATCATGCCCCAGTCCGAGGTGTCCAACTTTTGAAATTCCTCCCAGGCTATGTAAGCCAGGAAGCTGCCAGGGAGATGAAGGGCAGAAGTCCTCTCTGCACCGTAGGGCGGAGCAGCTAATGCAAAGTCCTAGGCTGCCTCTCCAGGTGGCCCGGTTGAAGAGCGGGACAGTGTAAGTCCCAGGCTGCCACGTTGTGGCGAACTGGGTGAAGAGAAGCCCCGAGCTGCCCCAGCGAGACAGCTTGGGTGAAGACAGAAAGGCTGCGGGTGCAGCGGTGATCCGTGGCTGCGTCCCATTGCCATAGCCAGTGGGACAATGCCTGAAGTTAAGATGGCACCCAGGCTACAGTGGTGACGCAGACCGCCCCAACGCCAACGAAGCCGCCCCAAAAACTCTAAAGTGGCTGCAGGGTGCAGCAGTGATTGCAGGGGGCCCCTCAGCCTATGGTGCGCACTCAGAACAACAACAAAGACCGCAGGTCACTGCAGTGAGTAGGGTGAGCCTCGACTCAGGCAGGGACCACCCAAAGACATTATTTAAAAACACAGGTTGCGCAGTTGAGTGTGGGTGGCCCCACGTGGTGGACGGGGTCACCCAGAAGAATTAACAGTGGAGGCCAGGTCCCAATTACATCAGGGACAGACCCCAGCCAGCCACCCACCAAGGACAGCACTAAAGGTACTTTGAAGGGAATGACTGACTGTAACAGTCACCGCCATAACGCCATTGTGATATAATGTTAATATATTATGTTGTGTATCGGTGTGTATATGTATATATTTTAGGTGCATAATGACGGTTAATTAAGGTAACTTATGTAGGGAGTAGGCTTTTTAGTAATGGGAATGTTAAGTAGAATAAAAGTTAAGAAGGTGTAAGATGTTATTGTTATAGGAAAAGGAGGTAGAGGGGAGGAACTCTGGCATGAAGTAGCGGAAGGAAGTGGTGACCTGCCTCAGGATGCCTATGGAGGTGGGAACACCTACAGAGACCATATTATGTCCTCACATTCCATGTGGGTGGTGTTGAGCTCGAGGCCCCGCAGCCGTGCGCGCGCGGGGGCTGGCGTAGTGAGAGGTAGGCCGCACGGCCTGTGTCGCAGCTTCAGCAGGAGCTCAAAGAAATACACCACACACTCAGCGATGGTCTGCCCGGGGGCTTTTATCTGGCACGCCCGGCGTCACCGCGTAGCGGGACGCAGGGCGGATGCAACATTCCTCCTTTATTTCAAACAAAATAACATTAGCACAAACGCAGTAAACTCAAAGTTCAACAAGTGTCCAAACGTCAGACCAAAAAAACCACCCAGCCCCTCTTGTTCGTAATCCGTGTGGGCTAACTACCACACATAGTCATTTAGCCGGGCGGGCGGTTTAGTAGCAGTTCTCAAACCGTACCGCCCTACTCGGGGACTAACCCCCACAGGCTCAGGGGCTGGCTCACCTTCGCTGTCCGGGTCCTCCAGGCCCGGCTCCCCCAACTGGTCCCAAGTTCTGTCACCCGCTCCTGCCTCTTCCGGGATGGACACGGGCTCTTCTTCGCTGGGCTGAGCTTCATCGTCTTCCTGGTGGCACTCACCATCAGTCCACAGATTGCGTGGCACGGCTTTAAACCACGACGCATTCCTCGTCACCTGTCGACGTCCTCTTGTCACAGTCACCATGGTTCCTTGTCTGCCACTGGCGGTCCATGGAAGCTCTTCATATCTGGTGTCCAGTTTCGACTTTGTGGGGTTGCGTAGCATGACGATTTGGTCACCCATTTGATGATTGGACGGCCTCGCCCTCCTCTTGTCGCTCATGTGGGCGTTGGCGCTCCTTCTCCTCCTTTCCGTGCGTTCTTTGTTGACCTCATCCGGGGTCCTGCTTGGATGATGCGGAATCGAGGATTTGATGACTGTGCCAAACATGAGGTCCACAGGCAGTATTCCTGTCGTGCTATGGGGGGTGACCCGATAGTTCCGTAGGAAACGGTAAGGGTCAATTTTCCACGGGCTAGCATTCGCCCTTGCTATCATTAACACTTTGTTTATGGTCCTCATAAATCGTTCTACATCCCCGTTTGCCTGGGGCCACCTCGGCATTATGTGATGGTACTTTATATTAAGGTCATGGAGATACTGTTTGAATTCGTCCCCTGTAAAAGGGGGCCCATTGTCACTTTTGATAGAGGTTGGCAGGCCATGGGTTGCAAACATTTTCTCTATGACCGGGATGACGACCTCCGCCGCTGTGGATTCAACTATCTCAACTTCTGGATAGCGGGAGTGGTCGTCAATAGCCACCAAAAGGTAGAGGCCTTCCCGTAGCTTACAAAAATCAATGCTGATGGCCTCCCATCGGGCGTGGCCACGTTCTGCTGACAGAATTAGTTCTGGTTCCGGTGGGGCCCCAGTTATCTGGCAGGGCAGGCACGTGCTTATGAGTGTCTCGACCCGGTCATCGATCTGCGGGAACCATACCCTGTGCCTGATCTGAGCTTTTGTTCTTGCAAGCCCTTGGTGTCCCTCATGTGCTAGGGCCACTATCCTGTCTTGTATGCTCAGTGGGATTACGATGCGGTTTCCTCTTAGCAACAATCCGCCCTCGGTGATCGACAAATCTTGCCGGACGGTGAACACGCCGGACAGAAAACCCTTCGCTTCTACCGTTCTGTTGTGTGTATGCTTCATAAATGTCTTCCAATCGCCTGAAATGATGGCATTTTTCACTAAGTCACAACAAGGATCTCTGTGAGTTTCTGACTCAATGTCCTCGATGCTGACGGCCTTTGGCCTCATGGCGCGTACCACCTGGCATATATGCTCCTCGGTCTCTTCGGCCACTTGGATTTCTTGGGGTGTTGCCGCTCGAGGATGCCTTGATAAGAAGTCCGCCGGGTTTCCACTGCCCGGCTGGTAGACCAGCTCAAAATTGTACTGCTGCAGATGGAGCAGCCATTTGGTGATCCTTGCCGGCGGGTGTGACGATGTGCTCATGAAGATGGGTAGTAGGGGTTTGTGATCAGTGATCGTTGTGAATCGACGTCCATATAGGTAGAGATGAAAATGCAGACACCCCCACAACAAGGCGATGGCCTCCTTTTCAATGTGTGAGTATCTCTGTTCTGTTGCCGTGAGGGCTCTCGAGGCGTATGCGATGGGCCTTTTTTCCCCCTCCTTATTTACTTGCATTAGGATGGGTCCGAGCCCTTTGGGGCTCGCATCCACGAACAGCTCTGTGGGAAGCTCGGTGCTATAGTATTCCATCTTGCTGTCGACGGACAGGGATTCCTTGATGCTTTCAAAGGCTTCCTGACACTTCTGCCCCAGTCCCATTTGGTGTTTAATTTGGTCAGTTCGCGTAGGGGCTCTGACAGAGTGGCCAAGTTTCGTATAAACCTGCCGCAGTAGGTGGCCATGCCCAGGAAACTACGTACTTCAGTGGGCGTCATTGGTGGGCTCGCGGCCTGAATATCTGCAACCTTCTGGGGATCAGGGGAAATGCCAGTGCTGCCGAACCTGTACCCAAAGAAAGGGATTTCGGATCTGAGGAATTCGCACTTCTCCCTGTGTATGGTGAGTCCAGCATCTTCCAGTCTGCCCAGTAGAATCTGGAGCCTTTTGATGTGTTCTTCCCTGTCGGGAGCATGAATCAGGATAGCGTCGCTCACATTGAGGACACCAGGTACGCCCCTGATGACTTCTTGAATGGTTTGTTGAAAAACTTCAGCGGCTGACGATATCCCGAAACTCAGGCGTTTGTATCTCCACAACCCTAAATGTGTTGAGAACGTTGTAATGTAGCGAGAGTCTCTGTGGAGTTTGAGCTGGTGGTACCCCGCCTTCAGATCGACTTTGGAGAACACACAAGACCCCGTGAGGTCAGCCACAATTTCATTGATCGTCGGTGTGATATGGCGTTCCCTTTTGATTGCGGTGTTCGGAAGACGCATGTCTATGCAAATCCGGACATTTCAGGGCTGTTTGGGCTTCCTTGTTACCACCATCGGAGAGACCCATGGCGTGGGCCCTGTGACCTCCTCTATGATGGCGGCTTCTTCCAGTGCTTTAAGCTCTTTCTCCACTTGTTCCCTCATGTGGAATGGTGTTCTCCTGTGCCCTACTGCTCTTGGTTGTACCGATTCATCAATATGCAGTCTGATGGTTTTGCCTTTCAAACAACCAATTCCGTCTTGCAGCTTGGGGTATTGACTTAAAATGTTTTCCACCTCTGTAGTTTCATCGACATGGCAGATGAATTTGACCACACCCAAGTCTTCCGCTGCGTCCCCACTCAGAAGGCTTTCGATCCCTGCCTTTACGACATAGACTTTCGACCATAGCCTGTTTTCGCCGTGGCCCAGAGTGGTGCGGAACCTGCCAACAACTGGTAGGGGCTTCCGGCTGCCGTACGCAAACAACAGCGTGTTTGTGCTTTTCAGATCTGGTTGTGGGTTTAGGGTCTGGAATACGCTTGTGGGCATGACGTTCACCGAGGCACCCGTGTCGATGGTCATCAGAACGTGCTGGTTTTGGATGGTGACCACGCACTTGCGCCTTCGGACGGATTTTCTCTGTGGTTCTTGACCCTAGTTCAGTGCAGACACCAAGTAAACCTTCCTCCCTTTTCTGTCATTCTCCTTACCGGGGTCATGTTGCATGCCCGAGACATCATCACCTTCTTCCTCCGTTGAGGAGTTGGCAACCGCGACCCTCCTTGCGCTGGCCGGCTTTTTCTTCTTGGTCGCGTTCTTTTCCTGGGGATTCTGTGATGGCTGTGTCGTCGTGCCCACTGATCTGCATACCTTCGCATAATGATCCTTCCTGCCGCATGCTTCGCATGTGGTGCCTTGTGCGGGACAGTTTCGTCGGTCATGTCGCGGTCTACCACACCAACCGTATTCTGTGGGCCCTGGGATGCGTGGGTGCCACCTGTTCTGAGCATAACCCCCACTGACCTCATCCCTTGTGAATTGTCTGTTGGTGATCTGGGACACCATGGCTGTGTTGAGCGCAGGCTGCAATTTGTGTAGCGTGGCCTCCATGTTGGCAGCCCTGGTGTGTGCCAGTTCCCTTTGTCGTCCCAATTCAAGAATCCGTTGTAGGGGAATACCTTTCTCACTAAGTACTAGCCGCCTTAGCTTTTCTGAATGGATGACATTAATAATTTGCCTCCGGATCTCTTTCTCGACATTTGTAAACTCACAGGACATGGCTAACTTCCTCAACCGTGTGTGGTAAGCGTCGAGGGTTTCATCCACTGCCTGGATGGTAGTGCAAAAAATGAATGTCTCATAGTCCGGGTTTAGTTGTGGGAGGAAGTGTGCCGTTAAGGCATCTTTTGCACTCAGATATGCATCTTGGCCATCGACAACGTTTAGGGAGTTGAAAATGCGCAGTACCTCATCGCCCAAGCTGAGCAGTAGGTGTGCCTTCATCTTCCTGGCCGTCGTTATATCCTTGCATTCCATCGCCATCTCAAACTTTTGGATCCACAACTGCCATCTAGGTCCACTTGATGATGGGTCTGTGAAGGGGTCAAAAGGTTGGACCAGTGCAGATGAACTTCCTTGTGTGCGAGGCTGTGGTGATGCCATTGACAGGTTTGTCGCGATTCTTGATGGCGTGCTGGGCCCAGGGGTGGATGTTCCGGCCACCATGTTGGACGTGCACCCGTTCTGTCTTGGTGTGATTCCTTCCGATTATGCCACTGCACCGAGGTAGTCAAAATCCGCACAGACCTCAGATGTACCCTTCGGATTGGCATGTGAGAATGTTCTGGGCCTTCCTTGGAGTTTGCTGTGGCTCCCAGTCCCTGGGGAGGTGTATGTGGGTTCAGGTGCCTCCACGTCGTGTCTGGGGCAATTAGGAAAGTTGCAAATGCTTCCGTGAACGGAAATTTTATTTATTTTTTTGGGCGGGGGGTCACGTGCGCGTTTCCCCCTCCACCGGGTGTCCAAAAATTAGTGCGTGAGGTTTGCGGGCCATCCACGTGCTGTTATATGGCGAGCGCGTGTTGATACAAGCTCCACCTCGTCGCCAGTGTTGAGTTCCAGGCCCCGCGGCTGTGCGCACGCGGGGGCTGGCGTAGTGAGAGGTAGGCTGCACGGCCTGTGTCGCAGCTCCAGCAGGAGCTCAAAGAAATGCGCCACACACTCAGCGATGGTCTGCCCGGAATTGCCCCTGAACTCGGGGGTGGGGCTTTTATTTGGCACGCCCTGAGTCACCGCGTAGCGGGACGCAGGGCAGATGCAACAGGTGGTACCTAGAGGTAGGGAAAGGGACTGTTGTGTTAGACTCATTGTAAGGGTCAGCAAAAACCCTCCAAGGAAGGATGGACTGATGTGGCAGATCCCCCATTTAAATGGTACTCATGCCGGGGGGATGCTAGGAAGGGGATAGGAAAGATAATACGTGTTTTTATATAAATAAAGAAAGGTCCCTGTTTGAATCCCTATAAAATTCCCCTTGGTGTTTGTGTCCATTAGTAAGATAAGAACTCAGGGTGCAGCCCCTCTTGTTTTAAAAGCAATTTTATTATCAGGTGCAGCGCCCGTCCCTATTCAGCTGGCTTGGAGGGTGGAGGTGGGGGTCCCATGGGGACTGTCCCTGCTCTGGGGAAGGGAAATGGTCACCCCTTGCCGTGAAACAGGTGGGTACACATCACTGGAGTTCACACATTATGCTTCCCAGATGAATATTCCTCAGTCCTGCCCACCCCTAACACTGTCAAGAGGTATAGACCCTGTCCTGCACAAACACACACTGCACACACACACGTGTCTGCTGGCTGGAATGTGCTTGGCACTTATTTGTGTGAGAATTGATGCTTCATGCTACCAAACATCCCACCCATTCCGGATGAATTCTTGCAGGACAGACAAGGTACAATAGCTCCATGAAGCCAAGTAGAAACCTTGATGTTGGGAGGTAAAATGAGCCAGTGGAGCGATAGGATGACAAAAGTGTGAGCAGAATGCTAAGGGCCTCATAGAATACAAGTTGATTTTCAATGTCTCTCATGTAGAATGCTTGGAAGCCAGCTCGGGCGTTGCAGTTCTTTGGGTTGTAGAAGACTAGAAGTGGCGTAAAGGAGAAATCTGGCATGCCCGCAGTGTTTACATGTTTTAATCAGAAACCTAGAACCGAGTTGGTGGACACTTCGGTGGACAATGCCTAGGGATTCTAATGTAACATTTTTTGCCCACCTGAAGACACGGATGTGAAGTCTGGGTAACAGAAAGGATGCAGCATTTGTATTCTCTGGAGCCTAGATGAAGAAGGGGGGACGGGGAAGGTAGACTCTATTAGCACAGTCAGGTTTTGAGGCGGTGAGGGTTGTGTCAATGTTATGTCAATTGACAGATGCAGGTAAGGTAAACTGTTTCAAGGGCTTGTTGGGAAACAGAGGGACTTTGTACTTGATTGAGGTGGAGGGGCCTGCCAGAGACAAGTTGCCCTGACAACCCAAGCAAAGGTTCTTTACTCAAGCAGAGAGAGTGAGGTGGTGCCAGAATGAGGAACTCAGGAGATCAACACAGTTATTGATAACCAAGAATCAGGCCATGCCTCTTATCAGATCAAGCCTGTGTGGCCATATCCAGGAATGGTGACTCTTCCCAGCTCCCAGACCACATCAGTGATCCTCTATGGAAAGAACATGTGTGACTTTTGCAGAGGACACCACCTGATTATAGAACCTGAACAGTGTTAGGATCTTCCCCTAGAGAGGTAGGGGCATTACGCAATCAAAAACAAAGAGGCATGTGCTCTCCCCCTAACACTCTCCCACTCTCCCCCTAACACCTAATTGTAGCAGAATAGAGGAACAGTTACACGCCTCTGCAGGAAGTCCTGCCCCCCTAGTTCCTGTAAGTTGGAAGCCTGAGATTGTGTCATGTTTGACACCAGCAGTTGTGACCATAACACAGCGAATATTCGCTGAGAAAATCCTAACAAATGTATTACCGAAGAGACGATAATCTGAGGGAGGAACTCCCTGAAGGAATATGAGAACGAGTGAAAGAGGAGCTGGTGTCGTCACGAGAGACGAGTGTGACGCCCCGGAGAATACTGGCAGAAGAAAATGTATGGAGCTTATAGAAACTGATGACGAAGTTAAGAATCGAGTAAACTTTCATATGCGAAGAGAAGATTGCACATGTGTGACGCACTGCAGAAAATGCAAGCCGTTCAATAACTGTACAGATGCAGCAACACAAGTAGATTAAGTAATCTTAGAAGCTGGCTATACTAAGTAGATAGACAGCAGGCAAAGCCGCCATTGTATAGAAGCTGGACATCAGTGTCATGAATTTAGTAAGCCCGGACCCATGGAGAGAAAAGGCCGAGAACTGTGTCCCAGCAAGAATTAGCTGAGATCGTGGCTACAAATGGTGAGGGTGTTTGGGCTGGTGTCATAGCTGAGGCAGCCAAGCCCGTTTATCTATTCACAAAGGCAGTGAATGGGAGAAGCTGAATCATCCCTTGTTAAGGTGCAAAGAGAGAACACCATGCGTGCCAAGTTTTCTTCATTTAAGACATTTAAATGCTGCAAAATGGACCAAATCGTGGTCTGCTGTCACGTGAGGCAAGGATGGAAATAGAGTTGAGCTTGGAGTCCTAGAACAGCGATAGTGCATGCACGCACTCCCTTATATTCGCAGAGACAAGAATACTTTGCAAAGCCAAGTTCAAAGACAATCTTCATGGCAGAAGGCATGGGTGAAATGAGATGTTGGGCTAATTGGGTCGGGAGGTAAAGTCAAGTCCACCTCCTGGCACCTGGGAATGAGCTTACGTGCTGCTAAGTGAATCGAATGTTCCAGACATGGCACGAGCGTGCCAACCAATTGTAGAGGACAATATAATGAAGGGCGTTATAGTTTGAGAGCCAATGATATACTGGGCCTCATTACGAGTTTGGAGGTAGCCATGCCGTTTTTACCGGCATGGCTTCCCCCAAACTCGGGTCCGGGTCCCAAAAATGGAAATTACCGGGCCATTCTGACCTTTGCAGGCCCGGTAATTCCCATTTGCGGGACCCAGATCCAGTACGGCCCCATTTGAGCCCCCATAGGGCTCAATGGGAATGGGGAGGATGTTAACAACGGTCCCATTAATAACAGGGCCATTGTTAGCATCCTGTTTGGCTAGCGGGTGCCACTCTGCACGTTTGGTCTGACCAGGCGTACAGAGAGGCCCCGCTCGCTGAACTCGTAATGTGGCGGTAGAGTGATAAAAGCACCGGCAGCACTACCGGCGCCGTTATCACTCTACCGCCAGGGTCGTAATGAGGCCCACTGTGTACTTAATAGTGTTGAAGATTACATGTTTTAGAGGTAGGCATAGGTTGTCCACCTGAAAGTAGATATCCAATCACAACCCCACCCCGTAGGGAAAGTATACTTGGATGTTCCCCTATCACAACTCCTCATAGGTATTTGTCATTTGCCACGTAGTATGACGTTACCTATGACAAATTATTTGTATAAAAGGTTGGTTTTATGTGAAATGTACCGAGAGCTCGAGCAAACGTCCATTGTTGTCCGTTGTAACTCCATGTTTTAGACAATCAATATAAAAATAGTAAACTTTGCCATCCTCCTGAGATGGTTCGATTATTTGGTGTCAGAGCTATTCTGCATCCCTATGCTCAGCAGGAAAATGGCAACCATGCCAGGCTGTCTATAAAGATCTTCATTCGTTTTAAGTGGATGGGGGCCTACAGCTGGCAGCGCAGAGAATAGGAGTGATGTGGGAGGAACAGGGTAGCGAACAAAAGTGGACAACAGCTATGTGGGGACTCAATCCAAGACCCTTTCCCCCGTTGCAGAATGTTGTCACTGTCTGTAAAGACTGGTAGGGGGTGTCTGTACTTCCGCTCTCTATATGGTAGAGGAGAGGCACAGCAGACCCCAGCCAAGATTCTCTATTACGATAGCAATGGACGAGCAATCAAGGCCTAGCTTCTCAGGAGGTGATGCGGGCTGGTTCTTAAGTACAGTGTAGTCCCCGAACCCCCACAAAGGAATGTCCACACACTGTATTACTGAAAACACAGTCTTTATATAATTAATATTCAAAGGTATGTACATGATCACAATAACGCACTTTGTACTCGTAAGTCAATAATGATAAATATATAAAATTCTAAAGTGGTAACACTAATGTTATCGAATCTCATCAAAGTGCATCAACTGTATGGTTAAAATGTCACACAGATTAATAACGAGGAAACCAGCAATAGAGGTAGGCAGGAACGTAAGGGGGTTGAAACAATAGGCAGAATACTGACCCCCTACCACTAGGCACAGTTCTGTGTGGAGATCCCCCCACCTGGGCAACCTGTAAATAAAGATATATCGCACAAGCCCAGTCCATATGTTCAATAGACTCACTTCTTCCTATTAAGGTCTAACCCCCCCAATGTACCTGGTGGATTAGAGTTCTCCGACGATGCACCGACCGATCCTTCTTGAGTGCCTCCCTTTCAGGCGGGAGCCACGGATCGTCGAGAGGTGTCGGGGAACTTGGCGCTCGGTGTCGGGGAATCGACGGCCCTTCTTGAGTGCCCTCCTGTAAGCGATATTCAATCAACACTACAGCTAAGTCAATGCCTAGTCTGGGATTCTGAGGAAAACCCTTATTGTTGTATTTTTATATCCAGTTCAGTACTCTGGATGACAACCCTTGTATAACACCCCCCTCTTAGAATCCCCCTGACCCCACTGAGCCAAGAAGTAGGTTTGTTTTGCAAATTAAAAGGTTTATTTGAAAATGTAACAATATATATATATATCACACTTTATAATGAATTAATATCTGATAGTACACTTAGACATATGATGCTGATCAACAATGGGTAATCTGGCACTAGCACACTTATTTACAATCAATGAGGAGTTAGTATAGGATGGATAAAGTAGCAAAAATACTTTTATGGTTTCAAGGGAAAAGCAAGGGAAAAGCAATGAGGAATAAAATGCAAAAGATAAGATAATCACTTTTTCTCTGGCAATTCACCCCCCTCCTATGCAATGTAAGAAATGGAAGGGGAGCACACAGTCTTCAAGAATGCAATCAAATACAATACGAAATTCAGTTCCCCCCCAGCAAGCTTAGAGGAAACAGGTAGGAGTTTGAAACACAGGCCCAAAATGCTTTTTAAATGTGATGGCAATGGATGGGAAAATGTGCCAACTGATTCTAATTCCCTCTAGAGATTCAGGGTGAGCTGGAGAGTTCAAGGCTCACTTTAGCAATTCTCTATGAGTTATTACCAAGTTGCAAATGGATTTTAACAAAAGAAAGAATGGAGCTGCTATTTTGACAAGTGGAGAAATTGAGCCAAAATCGCAAATCGCGGTAAATTTCGCAGGTGCGTAAATCGTGATTGCGGAAAAAGTATAAGGAAGTCGGTTCTAGGTTCGTTGGAAATGACAGGTGACAGCTTGCAGCTGCAGAATTGACAGGTGACAGTTGTGCAGCTTTAAAAATGACAGATGACACGATTTCTAGGAGGCTGTTCTACTTAGGTTAAAATAGTTTGGATTAGATTATTTTAACTAAGAGATTGGTTCTGCACAGTTCTGCTAGGTACTCACAATATCAATTTGAAATAGGCCTCGTCACGGTCTGGTCAGGTTGGACGGGACTTCCGGCGGGTGGTTCTGAAGTCCCGGCTATCTGGGTCAGATCTACTCTGCTCTCTGGGTCTGTCAAGCACCGGATCTGCTCACAATGGTCTGGTTTGTGGTTCTCTCGGGTTCCGGATACAGCACTGCTTTCTGGATACTGCTACAGGTTCTTGCAAAAATTCTTGCCAAAAATTCAAACAGCTCGCCCGGCTGTTGAATAGTTTGGTTGGTTTTGAGGCCTGCTGAAGAGGATTCAGCTGGTGGATTCAGGACTCTCTGCTACAAATTCTGGAGTTAATTTCTGCTACAGGTTCTGGAGATTGATGGATTTGAAGTCTGGATCTCTGGATGTGAAGTCGTCGGTCAGCATGCTCCGCAGCAAATGGAATTGAATCCCTCTACCTGTCCCAGCAGTCTCTTTTTATGTGTTAATGGGTGTGTGCCTTGGCCTAGTTAAGCCTGCCCCTCTCTACTTGTCATTGGCCCAATTCTCCCCTCTCCCATGATTGGGGAAGGAAATGGATTGTCATCATGATGAGGTCTGTTTATTGGTCAGAGGATCCTCCCCTGGTCAATTTGCACACAAATCTATTTCTGACCCAAATACATATTTATCTATGTACCATTTTTCTTATATTATAGGTCCAGTTAACATATTTTCTGTAGCACCAAACCATCTGATCCCTGTCTTTGTACAATGTCGTGTCCACTGATGACAGAATTCTCCCCTTTTCATCCAGATAACGACCTCTAAACCTTTCCAGATTTTACACAAATGTGCACCAGGGATATGGGTTACAGATGATAAAATGTCAGATTTTTAACATGCATACATTTGGAGTGAGACCCTATTTTCCGCTAGCAACCCCCCAGAATACACCACAGGGTCCTAACGCCCCTTAAAACGTGCACAGAAAAATCACAAGAACAATGATATTAATTATATAATTTTGACCAGTCCGCACTATGCGTTATCTATCTTTTTAAAATTATGCTCTGGTCAAAAAGGGGTGTGGCTTCCCACATCACATGGTGGAATAACTGGTTTATCCACTTCCCCCAAGCTCAGCTGGCTGGCAGAGGCACTGCCCCTCCCAGTTTCCCCCAAGAGGAAGCCACTTTATGACGCCCCCAATATAACATTTGCCTGAGTCAAGGAAGTTGCATTGTTCTGTCCCTTCCAGTTCCCAGGTGCTCCACCCCTAATCTAATCAGAGAGGTGTCAACTCCTTTTGGTGGGGAAGCACGATGCAGCTAGGCCTGGGAAGAGTGGCTGAGCAGGTTTCTCCTGTCGGGGGTAGTTGCCAGGCAGAATTCAGCTAAATGTCACCTTAGTTCCCAGTTTGAATAAAACTTACAATTTTTACATATACATTAAATAATTACTTCCTTCAAGTCATTTAAGAATATAGTTTTACATTGTATCCACCTCTTAGCAAGTCTTTCGTTGGCCTGGTTTTGTTTAATTTGTTCAGTTTTACACAAAAGTCTGGTGGTTTTAAAACGCCTGCTTTCTGATAGTGGTGAGTGCAACCATTTTTGGGATTAAGAAAATGAATTCCCCACAGGTCTGAGTTGCTTTTTGGCAATCAGCATTGCCATTACCAATGGTTTCAGGCTACTGTGTGTGTAGCCCAATGGTGGTTTTAGGCAGTGCCCTCCTGTGCTCACAACATAGGCAAAAATGGGTGGCAGCCTATTCTTCATGTTTTCCCTGTGCACTCTCTGGGGAGTTCTGGCCATCATGATGTTTTCCATGCCAGTACTGCACAGTTTTATGGTAGGGCTTGGATGCATGGGTAAAAACATCCCACAAGCCCCCCTCTTGCGATGGCCATTCTGTCCTTTCACTGATGGAACTCGCAAGATCTGGGATGTTCGCCTCCTCTTCTTCCAATTCCATAGATGGCACAGTTCAGCATCTTTTCCTCCCTCCAGTCGATCAATCAGTTCTCCTTGCTGGTCCTGATGGGAGGATTGGGCGGTACCCCGGGCCCCTCGGGTCTCTGCTCCCGGTCCCCGGTCGTCCTCCTTGGTCAGTCTCCGTGGTTTCATCTCTCCTAGGATGATAAAGCAAAGCGGCAATACACATTCCTAGACATTTCATCCCACCATTGATATGGTGGGGTGGCATATACATTTTATAGTCAAAACATTTGCGTTCTTATTTTAACCAAAGCAAGATACAATTATAAGACATTTTTTTTCCCAATCATAATATTTTAGAGACTATATGTGGGATATTTTAGGGTTGGAATTGAATTACTCTGGAGCGGTCCCCTCTGGTATTGCAGAGGACTCCTCCAGTTGTTGCAGAGTGTGTCTGGGATGGCAACACTTTAGCTGATTTATATGGACCCACTTGTCTTCCCCCTCTGCCAAACCGCCTTTTGGGATGCGGATCTTGTAGGCCACAGGGGAGATTTTGTCTATAATTTCAAATGGTCCCTTCCATGTAGGCAAGAATTTTCGCTGTTTGGCCTGGTTCCTTTGGAAATTGTATAGATAGACCGATCACCCACCTTATATTCCTTTCGGGTAGTTTTGAAATCATAGTGGGTCTTCATGCTGTCGGCTGATCTTTCTAGATTCCGCTGAGCATAGGCAAAAGCATGTTGAAGGTGTTTCCTTAGATTCTCCACATACTCATGAGTTGTGGAGGCATTTATCAGTGTCTGCTCTTGGGTCCTGTAGAGCAAATGCTGGGGAAGCACCATCTTGCTCCCCGTCATCAACTCAAATGGTGACATTTTTGCAGATGAAGGGGTAGATCTGATGGCCATTAGGACCAGAGGTAGTCGGATATCCCAACTTGGCCCAGAATCTGCCACAAACTTTTTTAATATGCTCACAGTGGTTCGGTTGTATCTCTCCACTGCTCCAGAAGAAGCTGGTCTGTAAGCAATATGTAACTTCCTTTTGACCCCCAGTATCTCCCACATCTTTGTCATTACTTCACTGGTGAAGTGGCTACCCCTGTCTGACTCAATCCTTTGAGGTAGACCAAAACGGGAAAAGATATGGTTAATCATCAGGGCAGCTGCTGTTTCTGCCTTGCAGTTTGGGGCTGGGAGACATTCCACCCACTTGGTAAACAAGCATGTAATGGTCAACATGTACTTGTTTCCTCTAGACGAGCGGATTACAGGGCCTACAAAGTCGATTTGCAAATCTGACCATGGCAGTGTCATCCCCCTCTTTTGGAGAGGCGCACAGTGTGTGAGGGATGATGGCTGAAATTGTGCACACACAAGACACCCCTTCAAGTATTGGTCGAGGTCCTGCCCCATGTGTGGCCAGTATGCAACCTCTCTTAAGATTTCCAGTGTTGTGTGAATCCCCTATGACCGAGGGTGGCCGCATCATGGGCGTGACTTAACATCAGGCTTCGGAATGAGGTAGGGACCACCCACTGATCATGGCCAGCTTGGGATTTCCTTACCAACAAACCGTCTTGGATTCGGAACATCCTTGGACATTTCATCAACACTCTAAGGTCCTCCTTCCCAATGTAATCGGTATCCGTCAGGGGAAAGTTCTCAGGGTCCTCAATGTGTTGGTAAAACTTACCAATTATTGGATCCCCCTTCTGAGCTGTAATCAAATCAGCATCAGGGGTCTCCTTACTCCATTGTGCAGTTGAAAGATCATTGTGAGCATTGGTCTGGGACCTAGTGATGACAGTGACCTGGATTTCCCCCAACAGGGACTCTATTTTTGTTAGATCCCCTTGGATGGCCCCGGTTTTGGCCAGCTGATCAGCTAAGTCATTTCCAGTTTTGTCTGGTCCCTCTACTTTGGAATGACCCTTGATCTTTTTCCAGTAGATGGTCATCCCATTCGATGTGACCAGATCATCAATATTTTGGATTAGCTTCCCATGTTTCAGGGGTTTGTTATTAGCACATAACATGCCTCTGGTTTTCCAGTTAACCAGGTGCTCCACGAACCCGTTCCGTACATAATCCGAATCTGTGATTATGACCAGTTTGTGGAGTTGATGTTGGACAGCAGTGAGGATGGCCTGATGCACAGCCATCGGGGACCAATTTTGTATCCAGCGGAGGGTTCTGGAAACTCCTTCACCCATGCATTCCCTACGCCGGCCACCAGTTCTTTCTCCCCGTCGTTGTCAACATGGTAAGAGCATCCATCCACATAGACAGTAGGCATTCCCTCACACTTGTCTTCTTCAAAGACTTTGTGTGGGGAATTGAGGTATGCCTCCATGTTGTGCTTGATATTTAGACTTTCGTCCTCGAGACAGTTTTCTCTGGCAGAATCATGCAAGTCAGCCAGACCTTGCGCGAGGGGACTCTTCTTGTTTTGGCCATATCTGACCTCTACAGGAAAGCCTTGCATCGACAGAATCCAGGAAGTAATTCGGAAATTACTTACATTTTCAGCCCGGATTCTGTCACTTTGGAGATATTGCAGAGGCTGGTGTGGAGTCTCCACTATGATGTGTTCCCCCTGGATAAACGGGCGGTAATTCTTCAATGCCCACACCGTTGCCAGGAGTGCCTTCTCACAATCGTTGAATTTTTCCTCCACAGAGGATAAAGTTTTGCTCGCATAGGAGATTACTTTATTGACCTTGTCATGCTTTTGGTATAATACTGCTGTCAAGCACGTATTAGAGAACCCTGTCTCCAGGAAGAACTGCTTGTTTCTGACAGGGTAAGCTATGCAAGGCGCTTGTGAGAGGCTTCTTTTGAGTTGTCTTACTGCCTCGGATTGTTCTGGACCCCATTCCCACTTGACCCCCCTCCTTCAAGAGATGAATCAGGGGTCTGGTGATCTCTGCGTAGCCCTCAATGAACTTTCTGCTGTAATTAGTCAGTCCAAGGAGGCTCCTTAGTTCCCGCAGAGTTGTGGGATCCTTCAGTTTCTGGAGTGCTTCCACTTTCTTCTCCTGGGGACAGAGACCCCGAGGAGTAATCTCATGCCCCAAGAAATTAACAGGGGTTCTACACCACTGTGCTTTCTGAAAGGAAAGTTTTGCTCCGGCGGCCCTCAACTGCGTCAGAACATAACGGATCTCCGCTATGTGTTCCTCCACAGATGAACTTTTGATGAGGACATCATCTACATAAGCCAGGTTACCCCTCGCACCCATGTCGGGCATGGCCTTATGTAAGAACATGTTGAATTCATTGCCGGAGTTGAGGTATCCGAAGGGAGTCCGGGTCCACGTGTACTGCTGGCGCCCAAAGGTAAAAGCCAGTTTGTATTGGTCCTCCCTACTGACAGGCACGGTCCAGTATCCATTGCTCAGGTCTATTGCAGTGAATACTTGTGACCCGTGGATCTGGGCCAGCCCTTGGTCAATGTAGGGTAGAGGCCATCGGAAGTATATACCCGTTTGTTGAGCTCCCTAAGGTCGGCGCAGAGTCTCCACTGGCCGTTTGGCTTCAATATTCCCAGCACCGGATTATTGAAGGTGCTGTGTACTGGACGGATTATTCCCCGGGACTCAAGGTTCTTAATTATTTCAGTAAGGGACTCCATGGATGCGAGAGGCAAACGATATTGCTTCACAAACACTGGAGTCATTCCAGGGTCCGTGGGAATTGTTGTGGTGTGGATGTCGGTCCGACCACAGTCATATGAGTCTACCGCAATCAGCGGCCTCCTCCAGCTGGGTGGAGAAGTCCCTGGTCAGAGTGCTGATTTGGACCGGAGGCTTCAGGTGGGCAAGGCAGCCCTCATGGACCTGGAAAATCACCTCATCCCCTCTGAAGTCACAAGTCACATCTTCCTTACCATAAGGGCAAGAAGTGTACACCAGGAACTTCCCCCCATGCCGGGTGAAAATCCTGTCTGGTGTTGTATTGTCATCACTTTCACTGTCAAAGCAGTCCTTGGGGATCGGTCCTAACAGTTAATTTCCTAAATCAATGGAGAAATGTCGGTCATCAACTGCCATTCCAATGATGGTGCCTGCGGCTAGAGTAATACTCTGTAAGTCGCTGTTATCCACCTCTATTGGAATGGTGTCATGTTCTATGTTGACTAATGGTGTTGGGTTTACCCCTAACCCTTGCTGTTGGAGAGGAGCATTTAGATGAATATAAGCATCAGGGTTTTTCAATTTTTGTCCTCTTTTAACTTTCACTTCCAGGGAGAATTGTCGGGTCCTTTCTGGGATGGTGACTTCCTCTTCAATCCGAATTTCAACTGCATAAGGTAGCAATTGAGCTGACCTAAATGCTTTTTCTGGATCATCAAAGCCCATGGGATTATCCGCTAATCGGGACCAAGCCTTGAAGTTTATTAGGTCCAAACTAATGGCAAAGCGATTGAGAATGTCACTGCCTAAGTAAAAGGCGGCAGTGACATCTCGCACGACCCAACAATTATGGACTATGCTCTTGTTGCCAATGGAGATTTTGAGCATACACCTGCTTGGCAGGAGATGTTTGGAATTAGGTGCTTCCAGGTCCATTTCCCATTTGTCTAGCAGTTTGAATGTGGGAATGGCTGGATCTTTTGGGAGTTGGCGGAACATGGCTTCGCTGATGAAGCTCTTACCGTTGTTCACACACACTCGAGCGAGAACAGAGTCCTTCCCATCATTTAACTGAACAGGGATGAACAACTGCTCTCCAATTTGCAGAATATCAGCCAGGCTCTGAGCTGATTTCACATCTTTCTGGACTATAGGAGTGGGAGTTTCTGATTGTGGATTAGTAAAGAATTTCAGGGTGTTTCCTTCCAGTGTGGAATACCACCTTAAACTGGAAGGAAGGTTGATTTTCAGAAATAGAGAGGACCCCCCATCACCAGTCTGTTGTCCTACTGCTATTACTGTCACGTCTGGAATTTGGTTGTTCTGGAAGTGAAATTCTACTTGGTCAGATATTTGTTCAACCATGTGGTAGGTGCCATTTAAACTAACATGGTTGACACTCTGTTTTAATTTTATTGGTCGGCTAGTCTGGGTCCAGAGGACCTTGTTTACGCAATCTATTAGGGGTGACAACCTTCTCAGGAGGTCATTCCCTAGTAAACAAGGGGTGCCCTCTGGAGTCACTACTATGACCGGGTGTTTCACCTTGTGTCGCCCAATTTTGATGTCCAAATCTGTAGTCCCCTCGACAGGAATTTTCTTCCCGTCAAAGTTCTGCAATTGTCCAGGAAGAGAGGTGAGAGGAATACGGTAATTCTCCCCCCTTCCTGCATTTAGTTCCTCAAAGGCCCTTTTGGACAGAAGGGTAGCTTGGGATCCAGTGTCCACCAGTGCCGAAATTGTACCCTGCCCCTGTACTTGTACCGGGGCATAATATCTTCCCTCCTTCTCCTCAAGGGGGCACAGATAATACACATTTTTGGACAACTGGTGGGCTAACTTTCTGGTTTTGGACATTGCTAGCGAAGAGATTTGGGCAGAATTCTGTGGAGAGCCTGGGGAATCTGAAAGAAAAAGTTGGCAACTGGAAATGGTTTCGGGTTCTGGGCCGCCCCCCCTTTTTTGGAGGCAGTCATCAGGATGGGTTTGACCCATGGGATTTTGGTATTGTCGGTTCTGGGATGAGATGATGGGCGGCGGTAGCTCAGTCTCCACATCTCCCCAGTCTGGATTGGAATCCCTTGGGGCCCATTTTTCCTTGGGAGGAGTTCCCCATCTCTGAAGGAGAAGATCCTTTTCCCAGGATCTTCTGAGGATCCCTCTCCCTCAAATTGGAAGACCTGTACCTCCTCCACAAAGTGGGTCTGTTTGGGTCCTTTGTTTCTCCTACCCCCCCTCTGCTTCTTGGGAGGCAGGCTTTCAGGGGCAGGAGATTTTGTTTCCGGTTCCTGGTTTTCCAGGGGCTGTTTACAAGTTGGGAAGGAAGCTTCCTCCAAGGCTTTACACCCCCCTTCCCCTTGTGCCTCCTCCCTGGGAACCGGTGGGTTATCGGGGTGCTGCCCCCATCATTGTTCTGGAGCACCAGGTCCAGAGTTTGGGGCATTCTGCAGTGGCATGCTCATCTGAGGGTTCTGTTGAGCCCTCAGTATGTGACCCAGATCCCATGCCATATTTTGGACCTGGCGCTCAAGTTGTGAAACCCGCTCAGGCTGATACGGGGCTCTATTTTCTCCCCTGGGCTGATCCCGGGAAGGGTAGCTATCCCTTCTCTGGTAGTACCCCTGGTTGGGAAGATTTTGGTACCCCTCCACCCTTGGCCTCCCCTCTCCCGGATTAGGTTGTCTGGGCTCAGGGAATTGGGGAAAGAAGGATGGATGATTTTGGGGCTGGAAATTGGGTGGATACCTGGGGAAAAAGTTCTGCCCAGGATTTGGTGAATTTCTGCCCTCCTGGGGGAAGTTAGGAGGGAAGTTCCCTGGGTCAGGTGCTTGGCTGGATCCCCCCCCTTGGGCTGGAGGAGTCCACACATAACCCAGGATTGGTCGGTTTCCCTTGTAGCGGGGACTTACATAGTCAGGGGAGCGGGGCACCCCATTTGTGGGACTACCTCCTCGACTCCCTGTCTGTGACTGGCCCGAGGGCCTTCTGGGCTGTGAATTATTTGGTGCAGGCAGGTTTTTAGGCCCCCCCATCTCCAAATCTAAAACGGGGGCAACCTTTACCTCTGCCACCTTGGCAGCAGCAGGGGTGCTGTTGGTTTTGGGTTTTTTCGGCGCGTTATTTTTATTTTCGATGGGCTTCTGCACCTCATAGATCCGGGTAGCCTGTTCAATGACCCAGTCTAAAGATCTTTTCTCATGAAAATCTCTCACCAGCTGGGTCATTATGTATTTGGGTAAGGCATGGAAAAACGTATTGATAAATTCTCTGCTATCCGTGCGCACCCTTCTGGTGGTCTGCACAAAAGCACGCTTTAATTCTTGCACAAACTCTTGTGGGGCCTGATCCTCCCCACATTGCAAATTGTAGGCTGCCTTGCAAGCCTCTTGAGGATTTCTGTGCACAGAAAAATGTTTCAAGATGGCCGCCCTGTATGTGGACCACCTTGTATGGTTTTGATCCTCCAGCCCCGCAAAGAAACTAAAGTATTCTGGTGAGAAGGTCCACTTTACATACTGGATGCAGCTACTGCTGTCCTTCAAATGGAAAGTCTCCATCATTTGCTCATAGAGCTCCAAGTGTTCCCAAACAGAATACTTGGCGTTCTTATGATAAGGCATGATGACACTCCTTATTGCCTTTATTTGTTTCAATGGGTCCTTAAGCAAGGCCTTTTTTGCCTTATTGGCCTTTTTGGTTCGGGTAACCCTGGTCCATTCATCCTCCGACTCAGAAGCGCTGCTCCCAGAGGTGCCCGTCTGATCTTCCAGGTTTTCTCCAATTCTGCGGGCCTGGGAATGGCTGGCAGAATGTGGGGACCTGGTCTCCTGTGTCCTGTGACGCTCAGAGGAGTCTTCAGATCCCTCCTTGCTACCAGGATTTGCTGGGCATCCCCCCCACTGACCTAACTGGGCAGAGGTTTTCAGGATGCCCTTAGTGGGCCTACTCTCCTGGGGTTCCCCACTAAATTGCACTGTGCTTGGGTGCCCATACCCGGATGCCTGCCCATCCATTCCTGGGAGGTACTGGCCTATGAGCCCCATACTTCTAGCTGGATAGTAATCTGCCATCCCCGTGGCCCTGGGCTCATGTGCGCGAGGGGACATGGGGGTGGCAGAGTCCAGGGACTGGGAGAGATGAAGGCCTCTGGTACTAGGGCTCCTGAGGTTATGCTCAGGAGTTTCTCTTTCCCAGCGAACCTCATCTCTATCCGCCCCTGCTTCATGTTGCAAAGCAAGAGCCTGCGCTTTCAGTTCCTCAGTTAAGGTCTTACTAGACTCTATCAGTCTCTCCTGCATCGCTACCTGTTGCTGGAGCCTATCATTGTGCTGGCAGAGAGTGTCATTCTCTCTCTGTGCCTCCTGATTGGTCCTGGAGTACTGGGCCAGTCTCTGCTACAGGAGGGTTACCTCCTAAGTCCCATCCCTACTGGCCTGCTCCTTTCTTGCCAGAGACTCCTCCACCCTCCTGGTGTGATCTAGCAAGCCCTGATGCTCTTTTTGGAGGTCACCCAGCCCCTGGAGGGCCAAGTGATTTTCTTCAATTTTTCTTTTTAAATGGCAGACTTCCTGGCCTAAGGTATCCCTTTCCGGACCAAGAGCCAGGTCGTCCCTTTGCCTTTGAAAGGCACCAACTTTCTGGCGTTCTTCATCAAACTCTGCCTGGGTATCCAGGTCTTTAAAAATCAATTTATTGCTTTCCTCTTTCTCTCTGTCTAGTTGGATTTGCAGGGTGGCTACCTGCTCTGTGCATGCCCTGTTGAAATTGATCTGTTACTCCAGCTTTTTCTGGCTCTGCAGTAAGGAGTCCAAACTGTCTTGGTGCTCCTTCTGCAAAGCCAGAATTCTGGTATCCTGGTCTGTCTTTTCCTGTTGCAGTATATCCATGTCCTCTTTTATTTTAATGATATACTGCCTACTATCATTTTCTGACTCATGGCTCCTCTGCAGCCTCTGCTCAGAAGAGACCAGGTCAGATTGGGCCTTTTCTAACGCCATCTGTTGCCTATTTGCCAGATCTTGGCCTTCAGCACATTTGTCCTGCATGGCTCCCATATATAGATACAAATATGCCGCTATCCTGGCAATCTTATTGTGTTCATCTTTGGCCTTAGAAGCCATATATAATTCACTCAGGGCCACATGTAATGGACCCTGATCACTCCATATATCTGACCCTGTTTCAGTGACCTGTTGCGCGATTGCCTGCAACCAGACCGTTTGGTCCTGATGAGTCCACTCACTTCTCACAAATAACTTATGTAAGAAGTGCTCTCTGGCTATTTTCATATCTACCAAGGTCGTCATTCTGGAATTTGAGTTCCTTCCTGATTTACAGAAGTTTGTATTTTATTTTGCAAAACAGACCGTTTCCTTAGAGCGTTCCTTTGAGGGATGCTTTCACAGTGTAAAACAGTGTGGTGATCTAACCGGATATGTGTATCTGGTCAGTTGGCACACTGTATTAATCTGCACAAGTGGTAAATCTAACCCAGAATATGCCGGACGAGCCCCCACTTTTGTAAGCGATATTCAATCAACACTACAGCTAAGTCAATGTCTAGTCTGGGATGCTGAGGAAAACCCTTATTGATGTATTTTTATATCCAGTTCAGTACTCTGGATGACAACCCTTGTATAACACCCCCTCTTAGAATCCCCCTGACCCCACTGAGCCAAGAAGTAGGTTTGTTTTGCAAATTAAAAGGTTTATTTGAAAATTTAACAATATATATATATATCACACTTTATAATGAATTAATATCTGATAGTACACTTAGACATATGAAGTTGATCAACAATGGGTAATCTGGCACTAGCACACTTCTTCACAATCAATTAGGAGTTAGTATAGGATGGATAAAGTAGCAAAAATACTTTTATGGTTTCAAGGGAAAAGCAATGAGGAATAAAATGCAGTACAGAAATACTTGATATGATTTTAGCAAAAGATAAGATAATCACTTTTTCTCCGGCAATTCACCCCCCTCCTATGCAATGTAAGAAATGGAAGGAGAGCACACAGTCTTCAAGAATGCAATCAAATACAATACGAAATTCAGTTCCCCCCCAGCAAGCTTAGAGGAAACAGGTAGGAGTTTGAAACACAGGCCCAAAATGCTTTTTAAATGTGATGGCAATGGATGGGAAAATGTGCCAACTGGTTTTAATTCCCTCTAGAGATTCAGGGTGAGTGGGAGATGCGTGTTGGTATTAGTTCAGGCTCACTTTAGCAATTCTCTATGAGTTATTACCAAGTTGCAAACGGATTTTAACAATAGAAAGAATGGAGCTGCTATTTTGACAAGTGGAGAAATTGAGCCAAAATCACAAATCGCGGTAAATTTCGCCAGTGCGTAAATCGTGATTGCGGTAAAAGTATAAGGAAGTCGGTTCTAGGTTTGTTGGAAAGCCTAGAATCACAGCTTTAAAATGAAAGTTAAACCACGTTCCTAGCCTAAACGGTTCCAGAGATACGGACGATTTAATAAAGGTAGATTTTCGGATTTAAAGTAAAGCTCAAAATGACAGGTGACAGCTTGCAGCTGCAGAATTGACAGGTGACGGTTGTGCAGCTTTAAAAATGACAGATGACACGATTTCTAGGAGGCTGTTCTACTTAGGTTAAAATAGTTTGGATTAGATTATTTTAACTAAGAGATTGGTTCTGCACAGTTCTGCTAGGTACTCACAATATCAATTTGAAATAGGCCTCGTCACGGTCTGGTCAGGTTGGACGGGACTTCCGGCGGGTGGTTCTGAAGTCCCGGCTATCTGGGTCAGCTCTGCTCTCTGGGTCTGTCAAGCACCGGATCTGCTCACAACTTTCTGGTTTGTGGTTCTCTCGGGTTCCGGATACAGCACTGCTTTCTGGATACTGCTACAGGTTCTTGCAAAAATTCTTTGCAAAAATTCAAACAGCTCGCCCGGCTGTTGAATAGTTTGGTTGGTTTTGAGGCCTGCTGAAGAGGATTCAGCTGGTGGATTCAGGCCTCTCTGCTACAAATTCTGGAGTTAATTTCTGCTACAGGTTCTGGAGATTGATGGATTTGAAGTCTGGATCTCTGGATGTGAAGTCGTCGGTCAGCATGCTCCGCAGCAAATGGAATTGAATCCCTCTACCTGTCCCAGCAGTCTCTTTTTATGTGTTAATGGGTGTGTGCCTGGGCCTAGCTAAGCCTGCCCCTCTCTACTTGTCATTGGCCCAATTCTCCCCTCTCCCATGATTGGGGAAGGAAATGGATTGTCATCATGATGAGGTCTGTTTATGGGTCAGAGGATCCTCCCCTGGTCAATTTGCACACAAATCTATTTCTGACCCAAATACATATTTATCTATGTACCATTTTTCTTATATTATAGGTCCAGTTAACATATTTTCTGTAGCACCAAACCATCCGATCCCTGTCTTTGTACAATGTCGTGTCCACTGATGACAGAATTCTCCCCTTTTCATCCAGATAACGACCTCTAAACCTTTCCAGATTTTACACAAATGTGCACCAGGGATATGGGTTACAGATGATAAAGTGTCAGATTTTTAACATGCATACATTTGGAGTGAGACCCTATTTTCCGCTAGCAACCCCCCAGAATACACCACAGGGTCCTAACGCCTCTTAAAACGTGCACAGAAAAATCACAAGAACAATGATATTAATTATATAATTTTGACCAGTCTGCACTATGCGTTATCTATCTTTTTAAAATTATGCTCTGGTCAAAAAGGGGTGTGGCTTCCCACATCACATGGTGGAATAACTGGTTTATCCACTTCCCCCAAGCTCAGCTGGCTGGCAGAGGCACTGCCCCTCCCAGTTTCCCCCAAGAGGAAGCCACTTTATGACGCCCCCAATATAACATTTGCCTGAGTCAAGGAAGTTGCATTGTTCTGTCCCTTCCAGTTCCCAGGTGCTCCACCCCTAATCTAATCAGAGAGGTGTCAACTCCTTTTGGTGGGGAAGCACGATGCAGCTAGGCCTGGGAAGAGTGGCTGAGCAGGTTTCTCCTGTCGTGGGTAGTTGTCAGGCAGAATTCAGCTAAATGTCACCTTAGTTCCCAGTTTGAATCAAACTTACAATTTTTACATATACATTAAATAATTACTTCCTTCAAGTCATTTCAGAATACAGTTTTACATTGTATCCACCTCTTAGCAAGTCTTTCCTTGGCCTGGTTTTGTTTAATTTGTTCAGTTTTACACAAAAGTCTGGTGGTTTTAAAACGCCTGCTTTCTGATAGTGGTGAGTACCGGTATTGCAACCATTTTTGGGATTAAGAAAATGAATTCCCCACAGTTCTGAGTTGCTTTTTGGCAATCAGCATTGCCATTACCAATGGTTTCAGGCTACTGTGTGTGTAGCCCAATGGTGGTTTTAGGCAGTGCCCTCCTGTGCTCACAACATAGGCAAAAATGGGTGGCAGCCTATTCTTCATGTTTTCCCTGTGCACTCTCTGGGGAGTTCTGGCCATCATGATGTTTTCCATGCCAGTACTGCACAGTTTTATGGTAGGGCTTGGGTGCATGGGTAAAAACATCCCACAAGCCCCCCCTCTTGCGATGGCCATTCTGTCCTTTCACTGATGGAACTCGCAAGATCTGGGATGTTCGCCTCCTCTTCTTCCAATTCCATAGATGGCACAGTTCAGCATCTTTTCCTCCCTCCAGTCGATCAATCAGTTCTCCTTGCTGGTCCTGATGGGAGGATTGGGCGGTACCCCGGGCCACTCGGGTCTCTGCTCCCGGTCCCCGGTCGTCCTCCTTGGTCAGTCTCCATGGTTTCATCTCTCCTAGGATGATAAAGCAAAGCGGCAATACACATTCCTAGACATTTCATCCCACCATTGATATGGTGGGGTGGCATATACATTTTATAGTCAAAACATTTGCGTTCTTATTTTAACCAAAACAAGATACAATTATAAGACATTTTTTTTCCAAATCATAATATTTTAGAGACTATATGTGGGATATTTTAGGGTTGGAATTGAAATACTCTGGAGCGGTCCCCTCTGGTATTGCAGAGGACTCCTCCAGTTGTTGCAGAGTGTGTCTGGGATGGCAACACTTTAGCTGATTTATATGGACCCACTTATCTTCCCCCTCTGCCAAACCGCCTTTGGGGATGCGGATCTTGTAGGCCACAGGGGAGATTTTGTCTATAATTTCAAATGGTCCCTTCCATGTAGGCAAGAATTTTCGCTGTTTGGCCTGGTTCCTTTGGAAATTGTATAGATAGACCTGATCACCCACCTTATATTCCTTTCGGGTAGTTTTGAAATCATAGTGGGTCTTCATGCTGTCGGCTGATCTTTCTAGATTCCGCTGAGCATAGGCAAAAGCATGTTGAAGGTGTTTCCTTAGATTCTCCACATACTCATGAGTTGTGGAGGCATTTATCAGTGTCTGCTCTTGGGTCCTGTAGAGCAAATGCTGGGGAAGCACCATCTTGCTCCCCGTCATCAACTCAAATGGTGACATTTTGGTTGCAGATGAAGGGGTAGATCTGATGGCCATTAGGACCAGAGGTAGTCGGATATCCCAACTTGGCCCAGAATCTGCCACAAACTTTTTTAATATGCTCACAGTGGTTCGGTTGTATCTCTCCACTGCTCCAGAAGAAGCTGGCCTGTAAGCAATATGTAACTTCCTTTTGACCCCCAGTATCTCCCACATCTTTGTCATTACTTCACTGGTGAAGTGGCTACCCCTGTCTGACTCAATCCTTTGAGGTAGACCAAAACGGGAAAAGATATGGTTAATCATCAGGGCAGCTGCTGTTTCTGCCTTGCAGTTTGGGGCTGGGAGACATTCCATCCACTTGGTAAACAAGCATGTAATGGTCAACATGTACTTGTTTCCTCTAGACGAGCGGATTACAGGGCCTACAAAGTCGATTTGCAAATCTGACCATGGCAGTGTCATCCCCCTCTTTTGGAGAGGCGCACAGTGTGTGAGGGATGATGGCTGAAATTGTGCACACACAAGACACCCCTTCAAGTATTGGTCGAGGTCCTGCCCCATGTGTGGCCAGTATGCAACCTCTCTTAAGATTTCCAGTGTTGTGTGAAACCCCCTATGACCGAGGGTGGCCGCATCATGGGCGTGACTTAACATCAGGCTTCGGAATGAGGTAGGGACCACCCACTGATCATGGCCAGCTTGGGATTTCCTTACCAACAAACCGTCTTGGATTCGGAACATCCTTGGACATTTCATCAACACTCTAAGGTCCTCCTTCCCAATGTAATCGGTATCCGTCAGGGGAAAGTTCTCAGGGTCCTCAATGTGTTGGTAAAACTTACCAATTATTGGATCCCCCTTCTGAGCTGTAATCAAATCAGCATCAGGGGTCTCCTTACTCCATTGTGCAGTTGAAAGATCATTGTGAGCATTGGTCTGGGACCTAGTGATGGCAGTGACCTGGATTTCCCCCAACAGGGACTCTATTTCTATTAGATCCCCTTGGATGGCCCCGGTTTTGGCCAGCTGATCAGCTAAGTCATTTCCAGTTTTGTCTGGTCCCTCTACTTTGGAATGACCCTTGATCTTTTTCCAGTAGATGGTCATCCCATTCGATGTGACCAGATCATCAATATTTTGGATTAGCTTCCCATGTTTCAGGGGTTTGTTATTAGCACATAACATGCCTCTGGTTTTCCAGTTAACCAGGTGCTCCACGAACCCGTTCCGTACATAATCCGAATCTGTGATTATGACCAGTTTGTGGAGTTGATGTTGGACAGCAGTGAGGATGGCCTGATGCACAGCCATCAATTCTGCCACCTGACTACTTCGGGGACCAATTTTGTATCCAGCGGAGGGTTCTGGAAACTCCTTCACCCATGCATTCCCTACGCCGGCCACCAGTTCTTTCTCCCCGTCGTTGTCAACATGGTAAGAGCATCCATCCACATAGACAGTGGGCATTCCCTCACACTTGTCTTCTTCAAAGACTTTGTGTGGGGAATTGAGGTATGCCTCCATGTTGTGCTTGATATTTAGACTTTCGTCCTCGAGACAGTTTTCTCTGGCAGAATCATGCAAGTCAGCCAGACCTTGCGCGAGGGGACTCTTCTTGTTTTGGCCATATCTGACCTCTACAGGAAAGCCTTGCATCGACAGAATCCAGGAAGTAATTCGGAAATTACTTACATTTTCAGCCCGGATCCTGTCACTTTGGAGATATTGCAGAGGCTGGTGTGGAGTCTCCACTATGATGTGTTCCCCCTGGATAAACGGGCGGTAATTCTTCAATGCCCACACCGTTGCCAGGAGTGCCTTCTCACAATCGTTGAATTTTTCCTCCACAGAGGATAAAGTTTTGCTCGCATAGGAGATTACTTTATTGACCTTGTCATGCTTTTGGTATAATACTGCTGTCAAGGACGTATTAGAGAACCCTGTCTCCAGGAAGAACTGCTTGTTTCTGACAGGGTAAGCTATGCAAGGCGCTTGTGAGAGGCTTCTTTTGAGTTGTCTTACTGCCTCGGATTGTTCTGGACCCCATTCCCACTTGACCCCCCCCCCTTCAAGAGATGAATCAGGGGTCTGGTGATCTCTGCGTAGCCCTCAATGAACTTTCTGCTGTAATTAGTCAGTCCAAGGAGGCTCCTTAGTTCCCGCAGAGTTGTGGGATCCTTCAGTTTCTGGAGTGCTTCCACTTTCTTCTCCTGGGGACAGAGACCCCGAGGAGTAATCTCATGCCCCAAGAAATTAACAGGGGTTCTACACCACTGTGCTTTCTGAAAGGAAAGTTTTGCTCCGGCGGCCCTCAACTGCGTCAGAACATAACGGATCTCCGCTATGTGTTCCTCCACAGATGAACTTTTGATGAGGACATCATCTACATAAGCCAGGTTACCCCTCGCACCCATGTCGGGCATGGCCTTATGTAAGAACATGTTGAATTCATTGCCGGAGTTGAGGTATCCGAAGGGAGTCCGGGTCCATGTGTACTGCTGGCCCCCAAAGGTAAAAGCCAGTTTGTATTGGTCCTCCCTACTGACAGGCACGGTCCAGTATCCATTGGTCAGGTCTATTGCAGTGAATACTTGTGACCCGTGGATCTGGGCCAGCCCTTGGTCAATGTATGGTAGAGGCCATCGGAAGTATGGACCCGTTTGTTGAGCTCCCTAAGGTCGGCGCAGAGTCTCCACTGGCCGTTTGGCTTCAATATTCCCAGCACCGGATTATTGAAGGTGCTGTGTACTGGACGGATTATTCCCCGGGACTCAAGGTTCTTAATTATTTCAGTAAGGGACTCCATGGATGCGAGAGGCAAACGATATTGCTTCACAAACACTGGAGTCATTCCAGGGTCCGTGGGAATTGTTGTGGTGTGGATGTCGGTCCGACCACAGTCATATGAGTCTACCGCAATCAGCGGCCTCCTCCAGCTGGGTGGAGAAGTCCCTGGTCAGAGTGCTGATTTGGACCGGAGGCTTCAGGTGGGCAAGGCAGCCCTCATGGACCTGGAAAATCACCTCATCCCCTCTGAAGTCACAAGTCACATCTTCCTTACCGTAAGGGCAAGAAGTGTACACCAGGAACTTCCCCCCATGCCGGGTGAAAATCCTGTCTGGTGTTGTATTGTCATCACTGTCACTGTCAAAGCAGTCCTTGGGGATCGGTCCTAACAGTTAATTTCCTAAATCAATGGAGAAATGTCGGTCATCAACTGCCATTCCAATGATGGTGCCTGCGGCTAGAGTAATACTCTGTAAGTCGCTGTTATCCACCTCTATTGGAATGGTGTCATGTTCTATGTTGACTAATGGAGTTGGGTTTAGCCCTAACCCTTGCTGTTGGAGAGGAGCATTTAGATGAATATAAGCATCAGGGTTTTTCAATTTTTGTCCTCTTTTAACTTTCACTTCCAGGGAGAATTGTCGGGTCCTTTCTGGGATGGTGACTTCCTCTTCAATCCGAATTTCAACTGCATAAGGTAGCAATTGAGCTGACCTAAATGCTTTTTCTGGATCATCAAAGCCCCTGGGATTATCCGCTAATCGGGACCAAGCCTTGAAGTTTATTAGGTCCAAACTAATGGCAAAGCGATTGAGAATGTCACTGCCTAAGTAAAAGGCGGCAGTGACATCTCGCACGACCCAACAATTATGGACTATGCTCTTGTTGCCAATGGAGATTTTGAGCATACACCTGCTTGGCAGGAGATGTTTGGAATTAGGTGCTTCCAGGTCCATTTCCCATTTGTCTAGCAGTTTGAATGTGGGAATGGCTGGATCTTTTGGGAGTTGGCGGAACATGGCTTCGCTGATGAAGCTCTTACCGTTGTTCACACACACTCGAGCGAGAACAGAGTCCTTCCCATCATTTAACTGAACAGGGATGAACAACTGCTCTCCAATTTGCTGAATATCAGCCAGGCTCTGAGCTGATTTCACATCTTTCTGGACTATAGGAGTGGGAGTTTCTGATTGTGGATTAGTAAAGAATTTCAGGGTGTTTCCTTCCAGTGTGGAATACCACCTTAAACTGGAAGGAAGGTTGATTTTCAGAAATAGAGAGGACCCCCCATCACCAGTCTGTTGTCCTACTGCTATTACTGTCACGTCTGGAATTTGGTTGTTCTGGAAGTGAAATTCTACTAGGTCAGATATTTGTTCAACCATGTGGTAGGTGCCATTTAAACTAACATGGTTGACACTCTGTTTTAATTTTATTGGTCGGCTAGTCTGGGTCCAGAGGACCTTGTTTACGCAATCTATTAGGGGTGACAACCTTCTCAGGAGGTCATTCCCTAGTAAACAAGGGGTGCCCTCTGGAGTCACTACTATGACCGGGTGTTTCACCTTGTGTCGCCCAATTTTGATGTCCAAATCTGTAGTCCCCTCGACAGGAATGTTCTTCCCGTCAAAGTTCTGCAATTGTCCAGGAAGAGAGGTGAGAGGAATACGGTAATTCTCCCCCCTTCCTGCATTTAGTTCCTCAAAGGCCCTTTTGGACAGAAGGGTAGCTTGGGATCCAGTGTCCACCAGTGCCGAAATTGTACCCTGCCCCTGTACTTGTACCGGGGCATAATATCTTCCCTCCTTCTCCTCAAGGGGGCACAGATAATGCACATTTTTGGACAACTGGTGGGCTAACTTTCTGGTTTTGGACATTGCTAGCGAAGAGATTTGGGCAGAATTCTGTGGAGAGCCTGGGGAATCTGAAAGAAAAAGTTGGCAACTGGAAATGGTTTCGGGTTCTGGGCCGCCCCCCCTTTTTTGGAGGCAGTCATCAGGATGGGTTTGACCCATGGGATTTTGGTATTGTCGGTTCTGGGATGAGATGATGGGCGGCGGTAGCTCAGTCTCCACATCTCCCCAGTCTGGATTGGAATCCCTTGGGGCCCATTTTTCCTTGGGAGGAGTTCCCCATATCTGAAGGAGAAGATCCTTTTCCCAGGATCTTCTGAGGATCCCTCTCCCTCAAATTGGAAGACCTGTACTTCCTCCACAAAGTGGGTCTGTTTGGGTCCTTTGTTTCTCCTACCCCCCCTCTGCTTCTTGGGAGGCAGGCTTTCAGGGGCAGGAGATTTTGTTTCCGGTTCCTGGTTTTCCAGGGGCTGTTTACAAGTTGGGAAGGAAGCTTCCTCCAAGGCTTTACACCCCCCTTCCCCTTGTGCCTCCTCCCTGGGAACCGGTGGGTTATCGGGGTGCTGCCCCCATCATTGTTCTGGAGCACCAGGTCCAGAGTTTGGGGCATTCTGCAGTGGCATGCTCATCTGAGGGTTCTGTTGAGCCCTCAGTATGTGACCCAGATCCCATGCCATATTTTGGACCTGGCGCTCAAGTTGTGAAACCCGCTCAGGCTGATACGGGGCTCTATTTTCTCCCCTGGGCTGATCCCGGGAAGGGTAGCTATCCCTTCTCTGGTAGTACCCCTGGTTGGGAAGATTTTGGTACCCCTCCACCCTTGGCCTCCCCTCTCCCGGATTAGGTTGTCTGGGCTCAGGGAATTGGGGAAAGAAGGATGGATGATTTTGGGGCTGGAAATTGGGTGGATACCTGGGGAAAAAGTTCTGCCCAGGATTTGGTGAATTTCTGCCCTCCTGGGGGAAGTTAGGAGGGAAGTTCCCTGGGTCAGGTGCTTGGCTGGATCCCCCCCCTTGGGCTGGAGGAGTCCACACATAACCCAGGATTGGTCGGTTTCCCTTGTAGCGGGGACTTACATAGTCAGGGGAGCGGGGCACCCCATTTGTGGGACTACCTCCTCGACTCCCTGTCTGTGACTGGCCCGAGGGCCTTCTGGGCTGTGAATTATTTGGTGCAGGCAGGTTTTTAGGCCCCCCCATCTCCAAATCTAAAACGGGGGCAACCTTTACCTCTGCCACCTTGGCAGCAGCAGGGGTGCTGTTGGTTTTGGGTTTTTTCGGCGCGTTATTTTTATTTTCGATGGGCTTCTGCACCTCATAGATCCGGGTAGCCTGTTCAATGACCCAGTCTAAAGATCTTTTCTCATGAAAATCTCTCACCAGCTGGGTCATTATGTATTTGGGTAAGGCATGGAAAAACGTATTGATAAATTCTCTGCTATCCGTGCGCACCCTTCTGGTGGTCTGCGCAAAAGCACGCTTTAATTCTTGCACAAACTCTTGTGGGGCCTGATCCTCCCCACATTGCAAATTGTAGGCTGCCTTGCAAGCCTCTTGAGGATTTCTGTGCACAGAAAAATGTTTCAAGATGGCCGCCCTGTATGTGGACCACCTTGTATGGTTTTGATCCTCCAGCCCCGCAAAGAAACTAAAGTATTCTGGTGAGAAGGTCCACTTTACATACTGGATGCAGCTACTGCTGTCCTTCAAATGGAAAGTCTCCATCATTTGCTCATAGAGCTCCAAGTGTTCCCAAACAGAATACTTGGCGTTCTTATGATAAGGCATGATGACACTCCTTATTGCCTTTATTTGTTTCAATGGGTCCTTAAGCAAGGCCTTTTTTGCCTTATTGGCCTTTTTGGTTCGGGTAACCCTGGTCCATTCATCCTCCGACTCAGAAGCGCTGCTCCCAGAGGTGCCCGTCTGATCTTCCAGGTTTTCCCCAATTCTGCGGGCCTGGGAATGGCTGGCAGAATGTGGGGACCTGGTCTCCTGTGTCCTGTGACGCTCAGAGGAGTCTTCAGATCCCTCCTTGCTACCAGGATTTGCTGGGCATCCCCCCCACTGACCTAACTGGGCAGAGGTTTTCAGGATGCCCTTAGTGGGCCTACTCTCCTGGGGTTCCCCACTAAATTGCACTGTGCTTGGGTGCCCATACCCGGATGCCTGCCCATCCATTCCTGGGAGGTACTGGCCTATGAGCCCCATACTTCTAGCTGGATAGTAATCTGCCATCCCCGTGGCCCTGGGCTCATGTGCGCGAGGGGACATGGGGGTGGCAGAGTCCAGGGACTGGGAGAGATGAAGGCCTCTGGTACTAGGGCTCCTGAGGTTATGCTCAGGAGTTTTTCTTTCCCAGCGAACCTCATCTCTATCCGCCCCTGCTTCATGTTGCAAAGCAAGAGCCTGCGCTTTCAGTTCCTCAGTTAAGGTCTTACTAGACTCTATCAGTCTCTCCTGCATCGCTACCTGTTGCTGGAGCCTATCATTGTGCTGGCAGAGAGTGTCATTCTCTCTCTGTGCCTCCGGATTGGTCCTGGAGTACTGGGCCAGTCTCTGCTACAGGAGGGTTACCTCCTAAGTCCCATCCCTACTGGCCTGCTCCTTTCTTGCCAGAGACTCCTCCACCCTCCTGGTGTGATCTAGCAAGCCCTGATGCTCTTTTTGGAGGTCACCCAGCCCCTGGAGGGCCAAGTGATTTTCTTCAATTTTTCTTTTTAAATGGCAGACTTCCTGGCCTAAGGTATCCCTTTCCTGACCAAGAGCCAGGTCGTCCCTTTGCCTTTGAAAGGCACCAACTTTCTGGCGTTCTTCATCAAACTCTGCCTGGGTATCCAGGTCTTTAAAAATCAATTTATTGCTTTCCTCTTTCTCTCTGTCTAGTTGGATTTGCAGGGTGGCTACCTGCTCTGTGCATGCCCTGTTGAAATTGATCTGTTACTCCAGCTTTTTCTGGCTCTGCAGTAAGGAGTCCAAACTGTCTTGGTGCTCCTTCTGCAAAGCCAGAATTCTGGTAGCCTGGTCTGTCTTTTCCTGTTGCAGTATATCCATGTCCTCTTTTATTTTAATGATATACTGCCTACTATCATTTTCTGACTCATGGCTCCTCTGCAGCCTCTGCTCAGAAGAGACCAGGTCAGATTGGGCCTTTTCTAACGCCATCTGTTGCCTATTTGCCAGATCTTGGCCTTCAGCACATTTGTCCTGCATGGCTCCCATATATAGATACAAATATGCCGCTATCCTGGCAATCTTATTGTGTTCATCTTTGGCCTTAGAAGCCATATATAATTCACTCAGGGCCACATGTAATGGACCCTGATCACTCCATATATCTGACCCTGTTTCAGTGACCTGTTGCGCGATTGCCTGCAACCAGACCGTTTGGTCCTGATGAGTCCACTCACTTCTCACAAATAACTTATGTAAGAAGTGCTCTCTGGCTATTTTCATATCTACCAAGGTCGTCATTCTGGAATTTGAGTTCCTTCCTGATTTACAGAAGTTTGTATTTTATTTTGCAAAACAGACCGTTTCCTTAGAGCGTTCCTTTGAGGGATGCTTTCACAGTGTAAAACAGTGTGGTGATCTAACCGGATATGTGTATCTGGTCAGTTGGCACACTGTATTAATCTGCACAAGTGGTAAATCTAACCCAGAATATGCCGGACGAGCCCCCACTTTTGTAAGCGATATTCAATCAACACTACAGCTAAGTCAATGTCTAGTCTGGGATGCTGAGGAAAACCCTTATTGATGTATTTTTATATCCAGTTCAGTACTCTGGATGACAACCCTTGTATAACACCCCCTCTTAGAATCCCCCTGACCCCACTGAGCCAAGAAGTAGGTTTGTTTTGCAAATTAAAAGGTTTATTTGAAAATTTAACAATATATATATATATCACACTTTATAATGAATTAATATCTGATAGTACACTTAGACATATGAAGTTGATCAACAATGGGTAATCTGGCACTAGCACACTTCTTCACAATCAATTAGGAGTTAGTATAGGATGGATAAAGTAGCAAAAATACTTTTATGGTTTCAAGGGAAAAGCAATGAGGAATAAAATGCAGTACAGAAATACTTGATATGATTTTAGCAAAAGATAAGATAATCACTTTTTCTCCGGCAATTCACCCCCCTCCTATGCAATGTAAGAAATGGAAGGAGAGCACACAGTCTTCAAGAATGCAATCAAATACAATACGAAATTCAGTTCCCCCCCAGCAAGCTTAGAGGAAACAGGTAGGAGTTTGAAACACAGGCCCAAAATGCTTTTTAAATGTGATGGCAATGGATGGGAAAATGTGCCAACTGGTTTTAATTCCCTCTAGAGATTCAGGGTGAGTGGGAGATGCGTGTTGGTATTAGTTCAGGCTCACTTTAGCAATTCTCTATGAGTTATTACCAAGTTGCAAACGGATTTTAACAATAGAAAGAATGGAGCTGCTATTTTGACAAGTGGAGAAATTGAGCCAAAATCACAAATCGCGGTAAATTTCGCCAGTGCGTAAATCGTGATTGCGGTAAAAGTATAAGGAAGTCGGTTCTAGGTTTGTTGGAAAGCCTAGAATCACAGCTTTAAAATGAAAGTTAAACCACGTTCCTAGCCTAAACGGTTCCAGAGATACGGACGATTTAATAAAGGTAGATTTTCGGATTTAAAGTAAAGCTCAAAATGACAGGTGACAGCTTGCAGCTGCAGAATTGACAGGTGACGGTTGTGCAGCTTTAAAAATGAAAGATGACACGATTTCTAGGAGGCTGTTCTACTTAGGTTAAAATAGTTTGGATTAGATTATTTTAACTAAGAGATTGGTTCTGCACAGTTCTGCTAGGTACTCACAATATCAATTTGAAATAGGCCTCGTCACGGTCTGGTCAGGTTGGACGGGACTTCCGGCGGGTGGTTCTGAAGTCCCGGCTATCTGGGTCAGCTCTGCTCTCTGGGTCTGTCAAGCACCGGATCTGCTCACAACCTTCTGGTTTGTGGTTCTCTCGGGTTCCGGATACAGCACTGCTTTCTGGATACTGCTACAGGTTCTTGCAAAAATTCTTTGCAAAAATTCAAACAGCTCGCCCGGCTGTTGAATAGTTTGGTTGGTTTTGAGGCCTGCTGAAGAGGATTCAGCTGGTGGATTCAGGCCTCTCTGCTACAAATTCTGGAGTTAATTTCTGCTACAGGTTCTGGAGATTGATGGATTTGAAGTCTGGATCTCTGGATGTGAAGTCGTCGGTCAGCATGCTCCGCAGCAAATGGAATTGAATCCCTCTACCTGTCCCAGCAGTCTCTTTTTATGTGTTAATGGGTGTGTGCCTGGGCCTAGCTAAGCCTGCCCCTCTCTACCTGTCATTGGCCCAATTCTCCCCTCTCCCATGATTGGGGAAGGAAATGGATTGTCATCATGATGAGGTCTGTTTATGGGTCAGAGGATCCTCCCCTGGTCAATTTGCACACAAATCTATTTCTGACCCAAATACATATTTATCTATGTACCATTTTTCTTATATTATAGGTCCAGTTAACATATTTTCTGTAGCACCAAACCATCCGATCCCTGTCTTTGTACAATGTCGTGTCCACTGATGACAGAATTCTCCCCTTTTCATCCAGATAACGACCTCTAAACCTTTCCAGATTTTACACAAATGTGCACCAGGGATATGGGTTACAGATGATAAAGTGTCAGATTTTTAACATGCATACATTTGGAGTGAGACCCTATTTTCCGCTAGCAACCCCCCAGAATACACCACAGGGTCCTAACGCCTCTTAAAACGTGCACAGAAAAATCACAAGAACAATGATATTAATTATATAATTTTGACCAGTCTGCACTATGCGTTATCTATCTTTTTAAAATTATGCTCTGGTCAAAAAGGGTTGTGGCTTCCCACATCACATGGTGGAATAACTGGTTTATCCACTTCCCCCAAGCTCAGCTGGCTGGCAGAGGCACTGCCCCTCCCAGTTTCCCCCAAGAGGAAGCCACTTTATGACGCCCCCAATATAACATTTGCCTGAGTCAAGGAAGTTGCATTGTTCTGTCCCTTCCAGTTCCCAGGTGCTCCACCCCTAATCTAATCAGAGAGGTGTCAACTCCTTTTGGTGGGGAAGCACGATGCAGCTAGGCCTGGGAAGAGTGGCTGAGCAGGTTTCTCCTGTCGTGGGTAGTTGTCAGGCAGAATTCAGCTAAATGTCACCTTAGTTCCCAGTTTGAATCAAACTTACAATTTTTACATATACATTAAATAATTACTTCCTTCAAGTCATTTCAGAATACAGTTTTACATTGTATCCACCTCTTAGCAAGTCTTTCCTTGGCCTGGTTTTGTTTAATTTGTTCAGTTTTACACAAAAGTCTGGTGGTTTTAAAACGCCTGCTTTCTGATAGTGGTGAGTACCGGTATTGCAACCATTTTTGGGATTAAGAAAATGAATTCCCCACAGTTCTGAGTTGCTTTTTGGCAATCAGCATTGCCATTACCAATGGTTTCAGGCTACTGTGTGTGTAGCCCAATGGTGGTTTTAGGCAGTGCCCTCCTGTGCTCACAACATAGGCAAAAATGGGTGGCAGCCTATTCTTCATGTTTTCCCTGTGCACTCTCTGGGGAGTTCTGGCCATCATGATGTTTTCCATGCCAGTACTGCACAGTTTTATGGTAGGGCTTGGATGCATGGGTAAAAACATCCCACAAGCCCCCCCTCTTGCGATGGCCATTCTGTCCTTTCACTGATGGAACTCGCAAGATCTGGGATGTTCGCCTCCTCTTCTTCCAATTCCATAGATGGCACAGTTCAGCATCTTTTCCTCCCTCCAGTCGATCAATCAGTTCTCCTTGCTGGTCCTGATGGGAGGATTGGGCGGTACCCCGGGCCCCTTGGGTCTCTGCTCCCGGTCCCCGGTCGTCCTCCTTGGTCAGTCTCCATGGTTTCATCTCTCCTAGGATGATAAAGCAAAGCGGCAATACACATTCCTAGACATTTCATCCCACCATTGATATGGTGGGGTGGCATATACATTTTATAGTCAAAACATTTGCGTTCTTATTTTAACCAAAACAAGATACAATTATAAGACATTTTTTTTCCAAATCATAATATTTTAGAGACTATATGTGGGATATTTTAGGGTTGGAATTGAATTACTCTGGTGCGGTCCCCTCTGGTATTGCAGAGGACTCCTCCAGTTGTTGCAGAGTGTGTCTGGGATGGCAACACTTTAGCTGATTTATATGGACCCACTTGTCTTCCCCCTCTGCCAAACCGCCTTTGGGGATGCGGATCTTGTAGGCCACAGGGGAGATTTTGTCTATAATTTCAAATGGTCCCTTCCATGTAGGCAAGAATTTTCGCTGTTTGGCCTGGTTCCTTTGGAAATTGTATAGATAGACCTGATCACCCACCTTATATTCCTTTCGGGTAGTTTTGAAATCATAGTGGGTCTTCATGCTGTCGGCTGATCTTTCTAGATTCCGCTGAGCATAGGCAAAAGCATGTTGAAGGTGTTTCCTTAGATTCTCCACATACTCATGAGTTGTGGAGGCATTTATCAGTGTCTGCTCTTGGGTCCTGTAGAGCAAATGCTGGGGAAGCACCATCTTGCTCCCCGTCATCAACTCAAATGGTGACATTTTGGTTGCAGATGAAGGGGTAGATCTGATGGCCATTAGGACCAGAGGTAGTCGGATATCCCAACTTGGCCCAGAATCTGCCACAAACTTTTTTAATATGCTCACAGTGGTTCGGTTGTATCTCTCCACTGCTCCAGAAGAAGCTGGCCTGTAAGCAATATGTAACTTCCTTTTGACCCCCAGTATCTCCCACATCTTTGTCATTACTTCACTGGTGAAGTGGCTACCCCTGTCTGACTCAATCCTTTGAGGTAGACCAAAACGGGAAAAGATATGGTTAATCATCAGGGCAGCTGCTGTTTCTGCCTTGCAGTTTGGGGCTGGGAGACATTCCATCCACTTGGTAAACAAGCATGTAATGGTCAACATGTACTTGTTTCCTCTAGACGAGCGGATTACAGGGCCTACAAAGTCGATTTGCAAATCTGACCATGGCAGTGTCATCCCCCTCTTTTGGAGAGGCGCACAGTGTGTGAGGGATGATGGCTGAAATTGTGCACACACAAGACACCCCTTCAAGTATTGGTCGAGGTCCTGCCCCATGTGTGGCCAGTATGCAACCTCTCTTAAGATTTCCAGTGTTGTGTGAAACCCCCTATGACCGAGGGTGGCCGCATCATGGGCGTGACTTAACATCAGGCTTCGGAATGAGGTAGGGACCACCCACTGATCATGGCCAGCTTGGGATTTCCTTACCAACAAACCGTCTTGGATTCGGAACATCCTTGGACATTTCATCAACACTCTAAGGTCCTCCTTCCCAATGTAATCGGTATCCGTCAGGGGAAAGTTCTCAGGGTCCTCAATGTGTTGGTAAAACTTACCAATTATTGGATCCCCCTTCTGAGCTGTAATCAAATCAGCATCAGGGGTCTCCTTACTCCATTGTGCAGTTGAAAGATCATTGTGAGCATTGGTCTGGGACCTAGTGATGGCAGTGACCTGGATTTCCCCCAACAGGGACTCTATTTCTATTAGATCCCCTTGGATGGCCCCGGTTTTGGCCAGCTGATCAGCTAAGTCATTTCCAGTTTTGTCTGGTCCCTCTACTTTGGAATGACCCTTGATCTTTTTCCAGTAGATGGTCATCCCATTCGATGTGACCAGATCATCAATATTTTGGATTAGCTTCCCATGTTTCAGGGGTTTGTTATTAGCACATAACATGCCTCTGGTTTTCCAGTTAACCAGGTGCTCCACGAACCCGTTCCGTACATAATCCGAATCTGTGATTATGACCAGTTTGTGGAGTTGATGTTGGACAGCAGTGAGGATGGCCTGATGCACAGCCATCAATTCTGCCACCTGACTACTTCGGGGACCAATTTTGTATCCAGCGGAGGGTTCTGGAAACTCCTTCACCCATGCATTCCCTACGCCGGCCACCAGTTCTTTCTCCCCGTCATTGTCAACATGGTAAGAGCATCCATCCACATAGACAGTGGGCATTCCCTCACACTTGTCTTCTTCAAAGACTTTGTGTGGGGAATTGAGGTATGCCTCCATGTTGTGCTTGATATTTAGACTTTCGTCCTCGAGACAGTTTTCTCTGGCAGAATCATGCAAGTCAGCCAGACCTTGCGCGAGGGGACTCTTCTTGTTTTGGCTATATCTGACCTCTACAGGAAAGCCTTGCATCGACAGAATCCAGGAAGTAATTCGGAAATTACTTACATTTTCAGCCCGGATCCTGTCACTTTGGAGATATTGCAGAGGCTGGTGTGGAGTCTCCACTATGATGTGTTCCCCCTGGATAAACGGGCGGTAATTCTTCAATGCCCACACCGTTGCCAGGAGTGCCTTCTCACAATCGTTGAATTTTTCCTCCACAGAGGATAAAGTTTTGCTCGCATAGGAGATTACTTTATTGACCTTGTCATGCTTTTGGTATAATACTGCTGTCAAGCACGTATTAGAGAACCCTGTCTCCAGGAAGAACTGCTTGTTTCTGACAGGGTAAGCTATGCAAGGCGCTTGTGAGAGGCTTCTTTTGAGTTGTCTTACTGCCTCGGATTGTTCTGGACCCCATTCCCACTTGACCCCCCCCTTCAAGAGATGAATCAGGGGTCTGGTGATCTCTGCGTAGCCCTCAATGAACTTTCTGCTGTAATTAGTCAGTCCAAGGAGGCTCCTTAGTTCCTGCAGAGTTGTGGGATCCTTCAGTTTCTGGAGTGCTTCCACTTTCTTCTCCTGGGGACAGAGACCCCGAGGAGTAATCTCATGCCCCAAGAAATTAACAGGGGTTCTACACCACTGTGCTTTCTGAAAGGAAGGTTTTGCTCCGGCGGCCCTCAACTGCGTCAGAACATAACGGATCTCCGCTATGTGTTCCTCCACAGATGAACTTTTGATGAGGACATCATCTACATAAGCCAGGTTACCCCTCGCACCCATGTCGGGCATGGCCTTATGTAAGAACATGTTGAATTCATTGCCGGAGTTGAGGTATCCGAAGGGAGTCCGGGTCCATGTGTACTGCTGGCCCCCAAAGGTAAAAGCCAGTTTGTATTGGTCCTCCCTACTGACAGGCACGGTCCAGTATCCATTGGTCAGGTCTATTGCAGTGAATACTTGTGACCCGTGGATCTGGGCCAGCCCTTGGTCAATGTAGGGTAGAGGCCATCGGAAGTATGGACCCGTTTGTTGAGCTCCCTAAGGTCGGCGCAGAGTCTCCACTGGCCGTTTGGCTTCAATATTCCCAGCACCGGATTATTGAAGGTGCTGTGTACTGGACGGATTATTCCCCGGACTCAAGGTTCTTATTTATTTCAGTAAGGGACTCCATGGATGCGAGAGGCAAACAATATTGCTTCACAAACACTGGAGTCATTCCAGGGTCCGTGGGAATTGTTGTGGTGTGGATGTCGGTCCGACCACAGTCATATGAGTCTACCGCAATCAGCGGCCTCCTCCAGCTGGGTGGAGAAGTCCCTGGTCAGAGTGCTGATTTGGACCGGAGGCTTCAGGTGGGCAAGGCAGCCCTCATGGACCTGGAAAATCACCTCATCCCCTCTGAAGTCACAAGTCACATCTTCCTTACCGTAAGGGCAAGAAGTGTACACCAGGAACTTCCCCCCATGCCGGGTGAAAATCCTGTCTGGTGTTGTATTGTCATCACTGTCACTGTCAAAGCAGTCCTTGGGGATCGGTCCTAACAGTTAATTTCCTAAATCAATGGAGAAATGTCGGTCATCAACTGCCATTCCAATGATGGTGCCTGCGGCTAGAGTAATACTCTGTAAGTCGCTGTTATCCACCTCTATTGGAATGGTGTCATGTTCTATGTTGACTAATGGTGTTGGGTTTACCCCTAACCCTTGCTGTTGGAGAGGAGCATTTAGATGAATATAAGCATCAGGGTTTTTCAATTTTTGTCCTCTTTTAACTTTCACTTCCAGGGAGAATTGTCGGGTCCTTTCTGGGATGGTGACTTCCTCTTCAATCCGAATTTCAACTGCATAAGGTAGCAATTGAGCTGACCTAAATGCTTTTTCTGGATCATCAAAGCCCTTGGGATTATCCGCTAATCAGGACCAAGCCTTGAAGTTTATTAGGTCCAAACTAATGGCAAAGCGATTGAGAATGTCACTGCCTAAGTAAAAGGCGGCAGTGACATCTCGCACGACCCAACAATTATGGACTATGCTCTTGTTGCCAATGGAGATTTTGAGCATACACCTGCTTGGCAGGAGATGTTTGGAATTAGGTGCTTCCAGGTCCATTTCCCATTTGTCTAGCAGTTTGAATGTGGGAATGGCTGGATCTTTTGGGAGTTGGCGGAACATGGCTTCGCTGATGAAGCTCTTACCGTTGTTCACACACACTCGAGCGAGAACAGAGTCCTTCCCATCATTTAACTGAACAGGGATGAACAACTGCTCTCCAATTTGCTGAATATCAGCCAGGCTCTGAGCTGATTTCACATCTTTCTGGACTATAGGAGTGGGAGTTTCTGATTGTGGATTAGTAAAGAATTTCAGGGTGTTTCCTTCCAGTGTGGAATACCACCTTAAACTGGAAGGAAGGTTGATTTTCAGAAATAGAGAGGACCCCCCATCACCAGTCTGTTGTCCTACTGCTATTACTGTCACGTCTGGAATTTGGTTGTTCTGGAAGTTAAATTCTACTAGGTCAGATATTTGTTCAACCATGTGGTAGGTGCCATTTAAACTAACATGGTTGACACTCTGTTTTAATTTTATTGGTCGGCTAGTCTGGGTCCAGAGGACCTTGTTTACGCAATCTATTAGGGGTGACAACCTTCTCAGGAGGTCATTCCCTAGTAAACAAGGGGTGCCCTCTGGAGTCACTACTATGACCGGGTGTTTCACCTTGTGTCGCCCAATTTTGATGTCCAAATCTGTAGTCCCCTCGACAGGAATTTTCTTCCCGTCAAAGTTCTGCAATTGTTCAGGAAGAGAGGTGAGAGGAATACGGTAATTCTCCCCCCTTCCTGCATTTAGTTCCTCAAAGGCCCTTTTGGACAGAAGGGTAGCTTGGGATCCAGTGTCCACCAGTGCCGAAATTGTACCCTGCCCCTGTACTTGTACCGGGGCATAATATCTTCCCTCCTTCTCCTCAAGGGGGCACAGATAATGCACATTTTTGGACAACTGGTGGGCTAACTTTCTAGTTTTGGACATTGCTAGCGAAGAGATTTGGGCAGAATTCTGTGGAGAGCCTGGGGAATCTGAAAGAAAAAGTTGGCAACTGGAAATGTTTCGGGTTCTGGGCCGCCCCCCCTTTTTTGGAGGCAGTCATCAGGATGGGTTTGACCCATGGGATTTTGGTATTGTCGGTTCTGGGATGAGATGATGGGCGGCGGTAGCTCAGTCTCCACATCTCCCCAGTCTGGATTGGAATCCCTTGGGGCCCATTTTTCCTTGGGAGGAGTTCCCCATCTCTGAAGGAGAAGATCCTTTTCCCAGGATCTTCTGAGGATCCCTCTCCCTCAAATTGGAAGACCTGTACCTCCTCCACAAAGTGGGTCTGTTTGGGTCCTTTGTTTCTCCTACCCCCCTCTGCTTCTTGGGAGGCAGGCTTTCAGGGGCAGGAGATTTTGTTTCCGGTTCCTGGTTTTCCAGGGGCTGTTTACAAGTTGGGAAGGAAGCTTCCTCCAAGGCTTTACACCCCCCTTCCCCTTGTGCCTCCTCCCTGGGAACCGGTGGGTTATCGGGGTGCTGCCCCCATCATTGTTCTGGAGCACCAGGTCCAGAGTTTGGGGCATTCTGCAGTGGCATGCTCATCTGAGGGTTCTGTTGAGCCCTCAGTATGTGACCCAGATCCCATGCCATATTTTGGACCTGGCGCTCAAGTTGTGAAACCCGCTCAGGCTGATACGGGGCTCTATTTTCTCCCCTGGGCTGATCCCGGGAAGGGTAGCTATCCCTTCTCCGGTAGTACCCCTGGTTGGGAAGATTTTGGTACCCCTCCACCCTTGGCCTCCCCTCTCCCGGATTAGGTTGTCTGGGCTCAGGGAATTGGGGAAAGAAGGATGGATGATTTTGGGGCTGGAAATTGGGTGGATACCTGGGGAAAAAGTTCTCCCCAGGATTTGGTGAATTTCTGCCCTCCTGGGGGAAGTTAGGAGGGAAGTTCCCTGGGTCAGGTGCTTGGCTGGATCCCCCCCCTTGGGCTGGAGGAGTCCACAAATAACCCAGGATTGGTCGGTTTCCCTTGTAGCGGGGACTTACATAGTCAGGGGAGCGGGGCACCCCATTTGTGGGACTACCTCCTCGACTCCCTGTCTGTGACTGGCCCGAGGGCCTTCTGGGCTGTGAATTATTTGGTGCAGGCAGGTTTTTAGGCCCCCCCATCTCCAAATCTAAAACGGGGGCAACCTTTACCTCTGCCACCTTGGCAGCAGCAGGGGTGCTGTTGGTTTTGGGTTTTTTCGGCGCGTTATTTTTATTTTCGATGGGCTTCTGCACCTCATAGATCCGGGTAGCCTGTTCAATGACCCAGTCTAAAGATCTTTTCTCATGAAAATCTCTCACCAGCTGGGTCATTATGTATTTGGGTAAGGCATGGAAAAACATATTGATAAATTCTCTGCTATCCCTGCGCACCCTTCTGGTGGTCTGCGCAAAAGCACGCTTTAATTCTTGCACAAACTCTTGTGGGGCCTGATCCTCCCCACATTGCAAATTGTAGGCTGCCTTGCAAGCCTCTTGAGGATTTCTGTGCACAGAAAAATGTTTCAAGATGGCCGCCCTGTATGTGGACCACCTTGTATGGTTTTGATCCTCCAGCCCCGCAAAGAAACTAAAGTATTCTGGTGAGAAGGTCCACTTTACATACTGGATGCAGCTACTGCTGTCCTTCAAATGGAAAGTCTCCATCATTTGCTCATAGAGCTCCAAGTGTTCCCAAACAGAATACTTGGCGTTCTTATGATAAGGCATGATGACACTCCTTATTGCCTTTATTTGTTTCAATGGGTCCTTAAGCAAGGCCTTTTTTGCCTTATTGGCCTTTTTGGTTCGGGTAACCCTGGTCCATTCATCCTCCGACTCAGAAGCGCTGCTCCCAGAGGTGCCCGTCTGATCTTCCAGGTTTTCCCCAATTCTGCGGGCCTGGGAATGGCTGGCAGAATGTGGGGACCTGGTCTCCTGTGTCCTGTGACGCTCAGAGGAGTCTTCAGATCCCTCCTTGCTACCAGGATTTGCTGGGCATCCCCCCCACTGACCTAACTGGGCAGAGGTTTTCAGGATGCCCTTAGTGGGCCTACTCTCCTGGGGTTCCCCACTAAATTGCACTGTGCTTGGGTGCCCATACCCGGATGCCTGCCCATCCATTCCTGGGAGGTACTGGCCTATGAGCCCCATACTTCTAGCTGGATAGTAATCTGCCATCCCCGTGGCCCTGGGCTCATGTGCGCGAGGGGACATGGGGGTGGCAGAGTCCAGGGACTGGGAGAGATGAAGGCCTCTGGTACTAGGGCTCCTGAGGTTATGCTCAGGAGTTTCTCTTTCCCAGCGAACCTCATCTCTATCCGCCCCTGCTTCATGTTGCAAAGCAAGAGCCTGCGCTTTCAGTTCCTCAGTTAAGGTCTTACTAGACTCTATCAGTCTCTCCTGCATCGCTACCTGTTGCTGGAGCCTATCATTGTGCTGGCAGAGAGTGTCATTCTCTCTCTGTGCCTCCTGATTGGTCCTGGAGTACTGGGCCAGTCTCTGCTACAGGAGGGTTACCTCCTAAGTCCCATCCCTACTGGCCTGCTCCTTTCTTGCCAGAGACTCCTCCACCCTCCTGGTGTGATCTAGCAAGCCCTGATGCTCTTTTTGGAGGTCACCCAGCCCCTGGAGGGCCAAGTGATTTTCTTCAATTTTTCTTTTTAAATGGCAGACTTCCTGGCCTAAGGTATCCCTTTCCTGACCAAGAGCCAGGTCGTCCCTTTGCCTTTGAAAGGCACCAACTTTCTGGCGTTCTTCATCAAACTCTGCCTGGGTATCCAGGTCTTTAAAAATCAATTTATTGCTTTCCTCTTTCTCTCTGTCTAGTTGGATTTGCAGGGTGGCTACCTGCTCTGTGCATGCCCTGTTGAAATTGATCTGTTACTCCAGCTTTTTCTGGCTCTGCAGTAAGGAGTCCAAACTGTCTTGGTGCTCCTTCTGCAAAGCCAGAATTCTGGTATCCTGGTCTGTCTTTTCCTGTTGCAGTATATCCATGTCCTCTTTTATTTTAATGATATACTGCCTACTATCATTTTCTGACTCATGGCTCCTCTGCAGCCTCTGCTCAGAAGAGACCAGGTCAGATTGGGCCTTTTCTAACGCCATCTGTTGCCTATTTGCCAGATCTTGGCCTTCAGCACATTTGTCCTGCATGGCTCCCATATATAGATACAAATATGCTGCTATCCTGGCAATCTTATTGTGTTCATCTTTGGCCTTAGAAGCCATATATAATTCACTCAGGGCCACATGTAATGGACCCTGATCACTCCATATCTGACCCTGTTTCAGTGACCTGTTGCGCGATTGCCTGCAACCAGACCGTTTGGTCCTGATGAGTCCACTCACTTCTCACAAATAACTTATGTAAGAAGTGCTCTCTGGCTATTTTCATATCTACCAAGGTCGTCATTCTGGAATTTGAGTTCCTTCCTGATTTACAGAAGTTTGTATTTTATTTTGCAAAACAGACCGTTTCCTTAGAGCGTTCCTTTGAGGGATGCTTTCACAGTGTAAAACAGTGTGGTGATCTAACCGGATATGTGTATCTGGTCAGTTGGCACACTGTATTAATCTGCACAAGTGGTAAATCTAACCCAGAATATGCCGGACGAGCCCCCACTTTTGTAAGCGATATTCAATCAACACTACAGCTAAGTCAATGTCTAGTCTGGGATGCTGAGGAAAACCCTTATTGATGTATTTTTATATCCAGTTCAGTACTCTGGATGACAACCCTTGTATAACACCCCCTCTTAGAATCCCCCTGACCCCACTGAGCCAAGAAGTAGGTTTGTTTTGCAAATTAAAAGGTTTATTTGAAAATTTAACAATATATATATATATATCACACTTTATAATGAATTAATATCTGATAGTACACTTAGACATATGAAGTTGATCAACAATGGGTAATCTGGCACTAGCACACTTCTTCACAATCAATTAGGAGTTAGTATAGGATGGATAAAGTAGCAAAAATACTTTTATGGTTTCAAGGGAAAAGCAATGAGGAATAAAATGCAGTACAGAAATACTTGATATGATTTTAGCAAAAGATAAGATAATCACTTTTTCTCCGGCAATTCACCCCCCTCCTATGCAATGTAAGAAATGGAAGGAGAGCACACAGTCTTCAAGAATGCAATCAAATACAATACGAAATTCAGTTCCCCCCCAGCAAGCTTAGAGGAAACAGGTAGGAGTTTGAAACACAGGCCCAAAATGCTTTTTAAATGTGATGGCAATGGTGGGAAAATGTGCCAACTGGTTTTAATTCCCTCTAGAGATTCAGGGTGAGTGGGAGATGCGTGTTGGTATTAGTTCAGGCTCACTTTAGCAATTCTCTATGAGTTATTACCAAGTTGCAAACGGATTTTAACAATAGAAAGAATGGAGCTGCTATTTTGACAAGTGGAGAAATTGAGCCAAAATCACAAATCGCGGTAAATTTCGCCAGTGCGTAAATCGTGATTGCGGAAAAAGTATAAGGAAGTCGGTTCTAGGTTTGTTGGAAAGCCTAGAATCACAGCTTTAAAATGAAAGTTAAACCACGTTCCTAGCCTAAACGGTTCCAGAGATACGGACGATTTAATAAAGGTAGATTTTCGGATTTAAAGTAAAGCTCAAAATGACAGGTGACAGCTTGCAGCTGCAGAATTGACAGGTGACGGTTGTGCAGCTTTAAAAAATGACAGATGACACGATTTCTAGGAGGCTGTTCTACTTAGGTTAAAATAGTTTGGATTAGATTATTTTAACTAAGAGATTGGTTCTGCACAGTTCTGCTAGGTACTCACAATATCAATTTGAAATAGGCCTCGTCACAGTCTGGTCAGGTTGGACGGGACTTCCGGCGGGTGGTTCTGAAGTCCCGGCTATCTGGGTCAGCTCTGCTCTCTGGGTCTGTCAAGCACCGGATCTGCTCACAACTTTCTGGTTTGTGGTTCTCTCGGGTTCCGAATACAGCACTGCTTTCTGGATACTGCTACAGGTTCTTGCAAAAATTCTTTGCAAAAATTCAAACAGCTCGCCCGGCTGTTGAATAGTTTGGTTGGTTTTGAGGCCTGCTGAAGAGGATTCAGCTGGTGGATTCAGGCCTCTCTGCTACAAATTCTGGAGTTAATTTCTGCTACAGGTTCTGGAGATTGATGGATTTGAAGTCTGGATCTCTGGATGTGAAGTCGTCGGTCAGCCTGCTCCGCAGCAAATGGAATTGAATCCCTCTACCTGTCCCAGCAGTCTCTTTTTATGTGTTAATGGGTGTGTGCCTGGGCCTAGCTAAGCCTGCCCCTCTCTACTTGTCATTGGCCCAATTCTCCCCTCTCCCATGATTGGGGAAGGAAATGGATTGTCATCATGATGAGGTCTGTTTATGGGTCAGAGGATCCTCCCCTGGTCAATTTGCACACAAATCTATTTCTGACCCAAATACATATTTATCTATGTACCATTTTTCTTATATTATAGGTCCAGTTAAAATATTTTCTGTAGCACCAAACCATCCGATCCCTGTCTTTGTACAATGTCGTGTCCACTGATGACAGAATTCTCCCCTTTTCATCCAGATAACGACCTCTAAACCTTTCCAGATTTTACACAAATGTGCACCAGGGATATGGGTTACAGATGATAAAGTGTCAGATTTTTAACATGCATACATTTGGAGTGAGACCCTATTTTCCGCTAGCAACCCCCCAGAATACACCACAGGGTCCTAACGCCTCTTAAAACGTGCACAGAAAAATCACAAGAACAATGATATTAACTATATAATTTTGACCAGTCTGCACTATGCGTTATCTATCTTTTTAAAATTATGCTCTGGTCAAAAAGGGGTTCGGCTTCCCACATCACATGGTGGAATAACTGGTTTATCCACTTCCCCCAAGCTCAGCTGGCTGGCAGAGGCACTGCCCCTCCCAGTTTCCCCCAAGAGGAAGCCACTTTATGACGCCCCCAATATAACATTTGCCTGAGTCAAGGAAGTTGCATTGTTCTGTCCCTTCCAGTTCCCAGGTGCTCCACCCCTAATCTAATCAGAGAGGTGTCAACTCCTTTTGGTGGGGAAGCACGATGCAGCTAGGCCTGGGAAGAGTGGCTGAGCAGGTTTCTCCTGTCGTGGGTAGTTGTCAGGCAGAATTCAGCTAAATGTCACCTTAGTTCCCAGTTTGAATCAAACTTACAATTTTTACATATACATTAAATAATTACTTCCTTCAAGTCATTTCAGAATACAGTTTTACATTGTATCCACCTCTTAGCAAGTCTTTCCTTGGCCTGGTTTTGTTTAATTTGTTCAGTTTTACACAAAAGTCTGGTGGTTTTAAAACGCCTGCTTTCTGATAGTGGTGAGTACCGGTATTGCAACCATTTTTGGGATTAAGAAAATGAATTCCCCACAGTTCTGAGTTGCTTTTTGGCAATCAGCATTGCCATTACCAATGGTTTCAGGCTACTGTGTGTGTAGCCCAATGGTGGTTTTAGGCAGTGCCCTCCTGTGCTCACAACATAGGCAAAAATGGGTGGCAGCCTATTCTTCATGTTTTCCCTGTGCACTCTCTGGGGAGTTCTGGCCATCATGATGTTTTCCATGCCAGTACTGCACAGTTTTATGGTAGGGCTTGGATGCATGGGTAAAAACATCCCACAAGCCCCCCCTCTTGCGATGGCCATTCTGTCCTTTCACTGATGGAACTCGCAAGATCTGGGATGTTCGCCTCCTCTTCTTCCAATTCCATAGATGGCACAGTTCAGCATCTTTTCCTCCCTCCAGTCGATCAATCAGTTCTCCTTGCTGGTCCTGATGGGAGGATTGGGCGGTACCCCGGGCCCCTCGGGTCTCTGCTCCCGGTCCCCGGTCGTCCTCCTTGGTCAGTCTCCATGGTTTCATCTCTCCTAGGATGAAAAAGCAAAGCGGCAATACACATTCCTAGACATTTCATCCCACCATTGATATGGTGGGGTGGCATATACATTTTATAGTCAAAACATTTGCGTTCTTATTTTAACCAAAACAAGATACAATTATAAGACATTTTTTTTCCAAATCATAATATTTTAGAGACTATATGTGGGATATTTTAGGGTTGGAATTGAATTACTCTGGAGCGGTCCCCTCTGGTATTGCAGAGGACTCCTCCAGTTGTTGCAGAGTGTGTCTGGGATGGCAACACTTTAGCTGATTTATATGGACCCACTTGTCTTCGCCCTCTGCCAAACCGCCTTTGGGGATGCGGATCTTGTAGGCCACAGGGGAGATTGTGTCTATAATTTCAAATGGTCCCTTCCATGTAGGCAAGAATTTTCGCTGTTTGGCCTGGTTCCTTTGGAAATTGTATAGATAGACCTGATCACCCACCTTATATTCCTTTCGGGTAGTTTTGAAATCATAGTGGGTCTTCATGCTGTCGGCTGATCTTTCTAGATTCCGCTGAGCATAGGCAAAAGCATGTTGAAGGTGTTTCCTTAGATTCTCCACATACTCATGAGTTGTGGAGGCATTTATCAGTGTCTGCTCTCGGGTCCTGTAAAGCAAATGCTGGGGAAGCACCATCTTGCTCCCCGTCATCAACTCAAATGGTGACATTTTGGTTGCAGATGAAGGGGTAGATCTGATGGCCATTAGGACCAGAGGTAGTCGAATATCCCAACTTGGCCCAGAATCTGCCACAAACTTTTTTAATATGCTCACAGTGGTTCGGTTGTATCTCTCCACTGCTCCAGAAGAAGCTGGCCTGTAAGCAATATGTAACTTCCTTTTGACCCCCAGTATCTCCCACATCTTTGTCATTACTTCACTGGTGAAGTGGCTACCCCTGTCTGACTCAATCCTTTGAGGTAGACCAAAACGGGAAAAGATATGGTTAATCATCAGGGCAGCTGCTGTTTCTGCCTTGCAGTTTGGGGCTGGGAGACATTCCACCCACTTGGTAAACAAGCATGTAATGGTCAACATGTACTTGTTTCCTCTAGACGAGCGGATTACAGGGCCTACAAAGTCGATTTGCAAATCTGACCATGGCAGTGTCATCCCCCTCTTTTGGAGAGGCGCACAGTGTGTGAGGGATGATGGCTGAAATTGTGCACACACAAGACACCCCTTCAAGTATTGGTCGAGGTCCTGCCCCATGTGTGGCCAGTATGCAACCTCTCTTAAGATTTCCAGTGTTGTGTGAAACCCCCTATGACCGAGGGTGGCCGCATCATGGGCGTGACTTAACATCAGGCTTCGGAATGAGGTAGGGACCACCCACTGATCATGGCCAGCTTGGGATTTCCTTACCAACAAACCGTCTTGGATTCGGAACATCCTTGGACATTTCATCAACACTCTAAGGTCCTCCTTCCCAATGTAATCGGTATCCGTCAGGGGAAAGTTCTCAGGGTCCTCAATGTGTTGGTAAAACTTACCAATTATTGGATCCCCCTTCTGAGCTGTAATCAAATCAGCATCAGGGGACTCCTTACTCCATTGTGCAGTTGAAAGATCATTGTGAGCATTGGTCTGGGACCTAGTGATGGCAGTGACCTGGATTTCCCCCAACAGGGACTCTATTTCTATTAGATCCCCTTGGATGGCCCCGGTTTTGGCCAGCTGATCAGCTAAGTCATTTCCAGTTTTGTCTGGTCCCTCTACTTTGGAATGACCCTTGATCTTTTTCCAGTAGATGGTCATCCCATTCGATGTGACCAGATCATCAATATTTTGGATTAGCTTCCCATGTTTCAGGGGTTTGTTATTAGCACATAACATGCCTCTGGTTTTCCAGTTAACCAGGTGCTCCACGAACCCGTTCCGTACATAATCCGAATCTGTGATTATGACCAGTTTGTGGAGTTGATGTTGGACAGCAGTGAGGATGGCCTGATGCACAGCCATCAATTCTGCCACCTGACTACTTCGGGGACCAATTTTGTATCCAGTGGAGGGTTCTGGAAACTCCTTCACCCATGCATTCCCTACGCCGGCCACCAGTTCTTTCTCCCCGCCGTTGTCAACATGGTAAGAGCATCCATCCACATAGACAGTGGGCATTCCCTCACACTTGTCTTCTTCAAAGACTTTGTGTGGGGAATTGAGGTATGCCTCCATGTTGTGCTTGATATTTAGACTTTCGTCCTCGAGACAGTTTTCTCTGGCAGAATCATGCATGTCAGCCAGACCTTGCGCGAGGGGACTCTTCTTGTTTTGGCCATATCTGACCTCTACAGGAAAGCCTTGCATCGACAGAATCCAGGAAGTTATTCGGGAATTACTTACATTTTCGGCCCGGATTCTGTCACTTTGGAGATATTGCAGAGGCTGGTGTGGAGTCTCCACTATGATGTGTTCCCCCTGGATAAACGGGCGGTAATTCTTCAATGCCCACACCGTTGCCAGGAGTGCCTTCTCACAATCGTTGAATTTTTCCTCCACAGAGGATAACGTTTTGCTCGCATAGGAGATTACTTTATTGACCTTGTCATGCTTTTGGTATAATACTGCTGTCAAGCACGTATTAGAGAACCCTGTCTCCAGGAAGAACTGCTTGTTTCTGACAGGGTAAGCTATGCAAGGCGCTTGTGAGAGGCTTCTTTTGAGTTGTCTTACTGCCTCGGATTGTTCTGGACCCCATTCCCACTTGACCCCCCCCTTCAAGAGATGAATCAGGGGTCTGGTGATCTATGCGTAGCCCTCAATGAACTTTCTGCTGTAATTAGTCAGTCCAAGGAGGCTCCTTAGTTCCCGCAGAGTTGTGGGATCCTTCAGTTTCTGGAGTGCTTCCACTTTCTTCTCCTGGGGACAGAGACCCCGAGGAGTAATCTCATGCCCCAAGAAATTAACATGGGTTCTACACCACTGTGCTTTCTGAAAGGAAAGTTTTGCTCCGGCGGCCCTCAACTGCGTCAGAACATAACGGATCTCCGCTATGTGTTCCTCCACAGATGAACTTTTGATGAGGACATCATCTACATAAGCCAGGTTACCCCTCGCACCCATGTCGGGCATGGCCTTATGTAAGAACATGTTGAATTCATTGCCGGAGTTGGGGTATCCGAAGGGAGTCCGGGTCCATGTGTACTGCTGGCCCCCAAAGGTAAAAGCCAGTTTGTATTGGTCCTCCCTACTGACAGGCATGGTCCAGTATCCATTGGTCAGGTCTATTGCAGTGAATACTTGTGACCCGTGGATCTGGGCCAGCCCTTGGTCAATGTAGGGAAGAGGCCATCGGAAGTATGGACCCGTTTGTTGAGCTCCCTAAGGTCGGCGCAGAGTCTCCACTGGCCGTTTGGCTTCAATATTCCCAGCACCGGATTATTGAAGGTGCTGTGTACTGGACGGATTATTCCCCGGGACTCAAGGTTCTTAATTATTTCAGTAAGGGACTCCATGGATGCGAGAGGCAAACGATATTGCTTCACAAACACTGGAGTCATTCCAGGGTCCGTGGGAATTGTTGTGGTGTGGATGTCGGTCCGACCACAGTCATATGAGTCTACCGCAAAGAGATCTTGGAAATCCAAGAAAACTTGTTTCAACTTTTGCTTCTGTTCCAGAGTCACACAGGCATCAGCTAGGTTGACTCTCTCTTCCACCATCTGCCTGAAGCCTGGAAAGACTTCTGGTTTGGCTATCTCAGCGGCCTCCTCCAGCTGGGTGGAGAAGTCCCTGGTCAGAGTGCTGATTTGGACCGGAGGCTTCAGGTGGGCAAGGCAGCCCTCATGGACCTGGAAAATCACCTCATCCCCTCTGAAGTCACAAGTCACATCTTCCTTACCATAAGGGCAAGAAGTGTACACCAGGAACTTTCCCCCCATGCCGGGTGAAGATCCTGTCTGGTGTTGTATTGTCCTCACTGTCACTGTCAAAACAGTCCTTGGGGATCAGTCCTAACAGTTAATTTCCTAAATCAATGGAGAAATGTCGGTCATCAACTGCCATTCCAATGATGGTGCCTGCGGCTAGAGTAATACTCTGTAAGTCGCTGTTATCCACCTCTATTGGAATGGTGTCATGTTCTATGTTGACTAATGGTGTTGGGTTTACCCCTAACCCTTGCTGTTGGAGAGGAGCATTTAGATGAATATAAGCATCAGGGTTTTTCAATTTTTGTCCTCTTTTAACTTTCACTTCCAGGGAGAATTGTCGGGTCCTTTCTGGGATGGTGACTTCCTCTTTAATCCGAATTTCAACTGCATAAGGTAGCAATTGAGCTGACCTAAATGCTTTTTCTGGATCATCAAAGCCCATGGGATTATCCGCTAATCGGGACCAAGCCTTGAAGTTTATTAGGTCCAAACTAATGGCAAAGTGATTGAGAATGTCACTGCCTAAGTAAAAGGCGGCAGTGACATCTCGCACGACCCAACAATTATGGACTATGCTCTTGTTGCCAATGGAGATTTTGAGCATACACCTGCTTGGCAGGAGATGTTTGGAATTAGGTGCTTCCAGGTCCATTTCCCATTTGTCTAGCAGTTTGAATGTGGGAATGGCTGGATATTTTGGGAGTTGACGGAACATGGCTTCGCTGATGAAGCTCTTACCATTGTTCACACACGCTCGAGCGAGAACAGAGTCCTTCCCATCATTTAACTGAACAGGGATGAACAACTGCTCTCCAATTTGCTGAATATCAGCCAGGCTCTGAGCTGATTTCACATCTTTCTGGACTATGGGAGTGGGAGTTTCTGATTGTGGATTAGTAAAGAATTTCAGGGTGTTTCCTTCCAGTGTGGAATACCACCTTAAACTGGAAGGAAGGTTGATTTTCAGAAATAGAGAGGACCCCCCATCACCAGTCTGTTGTCCTACTGCTATTACTGTCACGTCTGGAATTTGGTTGTTCTGGAAGTGAAATTCTACTTGGTCAGATATTTGTTCAACCATGTGGTAGGTGCCATTTAAACTAACATGGTTGACACTCTGTTTTAATTTTATTGGTCGGCTAGTCTGGGTCCAGAGGACCTTGTTTACGCAATCTATTAGGGGTGACAACCTTCTCAGGAGGTCATTCCCTAGTAAACAAGGGGTGCCCTCTGGAGTCACTACTATGACCGGGTGTTTCACCTTGTGTCGCCCAATTTTGATGTCCAAATCTGTAGTCCCCTCGACAGGAATGTTCTTCCCGTCAAAGTTCTGCAATTGTCCAGGAAGAGAGGTGAGAGGAATACGGTAATTCTCCCCCCTTCCTGCATTTAGTTCCTCAAAGGCCCTTTTGGACAGAAGGGTAGCTTGGGATCCAGTGTCCACCAGTGCCGAAATTGTACCCTGCCCCAGTACTTGTACCGGGGCATAATATCTTCCCTCCTTCTCCTCAAAGGGGCACAGATAATGCACATTTTTGGACAACTGGTGGGCTAACTTTCTGGTTTTGGACATTGCTAGCGAAGAGATTTGGGCAGAATTCTGTGGAGAGCCTGGGGAATCTGAAAGAAAAAGTTGGCAACTGGAAATGGTTTCGGGTTCTGGGCCGCCCCCCCTTTTTTGGAGGCAGTCATCAGGATGGGTTTGACCCATGGGATTTTGGTATTGTCGGTTCTGGGATGAGATGATGGGCGGCGGTAGCTCAGTCTCCACATCTCCCCAGTCTGGATTGGAATCCCTTGGGGCCCATTTTTCCTTGGGAGGAGTTCCCCCATCTCTGAAGGAGAAGATCCTTTTCCCAGGATCTTCTGAGGATCCCTCTCCCTCAAATTGGAAGACCTGTACCTCCCCCACAAAGTGGGTCTGTTTGGGTCCTTTGTTTCTCCTACCCCCCCCCTCTGCTTCTTGGGAGGCAGGCTTTCAGGGGCAGGAGATTTTGTTTCCGGTTCCTGGTTTTCCAGGGGCTGTTTACAAGTTGGGAAGGAAGCTTCCTCCAAGGCTTTACACCCCCCTTCCCCTTGTGCCTCCTCCCTGGGAACCGGTGGGTTATCGGGGTGCTGCCCCCGTCATTGTTCTGGAGCACCAGGTCCAGAGTTTGGGGCATTCTGCAGTGGCATGCTCATCTGAGGGTTCTGTTGAGCCCTCAGTATGTGACCCAGATCCCATGCCATATTTTGGACCTGGCGCTCAAGTTGTGAAACCCGCTCAGGCTGATACGGGGCTCTATTTTCTCCCCTGGGCTGATCCCGGGAAGGGTAGCTATCCCTTCTCTGGTAGTACCCCTGGTTGGGAAGATTTTGGTACCCCTCCACCCTTGGCCTCCCCTCTCCCGGATTAGGTTGTCTGGGCTCAGGGAATTGGGGAAAGAAGGATGGATGATTTTGGGGCTGGAAATTGGGTGGATACCTGGGGAAAAAGTTCTGCCCAGGATTTGGTGAATTTCTGCCCTCCTGGGGGAAGTTAGGAGGGAAGTTCCCTGGGTCAGGTGCTTGGCTGGATCCCCCCCCTTGCGCTGGAGGAGTCCACACATAACCCAGGATTGGTCGGTTTCCCTTGTAGCGGGGACTTACATAGTCAGGGGAGCGGGGCACCCCATTTGTGGGACTACCTCCTCGACTCCCTGTCTGTGACTGGCCCGAGGGCCTTCTGGGCTGTGAATTATTTGGTGCAGGCAGGTTTTTAGGCCCCCCCATCTCCAAATCTAAAACGGGGGCAACCTTTACCTCTGCCACCTTGGCAGCAGCAGGGGTGCTGTTGGTTTTGGGTTTTTTCAGCGCGTTATTTTTATTTTCGATGGGCTTCTGCACCTCATAGATCCGGGTAGCCTGTTCAATGACCCAGTCTAAAGATCTTTTCTCATGAAAATCTCTCACCAGCTGGGTCATTATGTATTTGGGTAAGGCATGGAAAAACGTATTGATAAATTCTCTGCTATCCGTGCGCACCCTTCTGGTGGTCTGCGCAAAAGCACGCTTTAATTCTTGCACAAACTCTTGTGGGGCCTGATCCTCCCCACATTGCAAATTGTAGGCTGCCTGGCAAGCCTCTTGAGGATTTCTGTGCACAGAAAAATGTTTCAAGATGGCCGCCCTGTATGTGGACCACCTTGTATGGTTTTGATCCTCCAGCCCCGCAAAGAAACTAAAGTATTCTGGTGAGAAGGTCCACTTTACATACTGGATGCAGCTACTGCTGTCCTTCAAATGGAAAGTCTCCATCATTTGCTCATAGAGCTCCAAGTGTTCCCAAACAGAATACTTGGCGTTCTTATGATAAGGCATGATGACACTCCTTATTGCCTTTATTTGTTTCAATGGGTCCTTAAGCAAGGCCATTTTTGCCTTATTGGCCTTTCTGGTTCGGGTAACCCTGGTCCATTCATCCTCCGACTCAGAAGCGCTGCTCCCAGAGGTGCCCGTCTGATCTTCCAGGTTTTCCCCGATTCTGCGGGCCTGGGAATGGCTGGCAGAATGTGGGGACCTGGTCTCCTGTGTCCTGTGACGCTCAGAGGAGTCTTCAGATCCCTCCTTGCTACCAGGATTTGCTGGGCATCCCCCCCACTGACCTAACTGGGCAGAGGTTTTCAGGATGCCCTTAGTGGGCCTACTCTCCTGGGGTTCCCCACTAAATTGCACTGTGCTTGAGTGCCCATACCCGGATGCCTGCCCATCCATTCCTGGGAGGTACTGGCCTATGAGCCCCATACTTCTAGCTGGATAGTAATCTGCCATCCCCGTGGCCCTGGGCTCATGTGCGCGAGGGGACATGGGGGTGGCAGAGTCCAGGGACTGGGAGAGATGAAGGCCTCTGGTACTAGGGCTCCTGAGGTTATGCTCAGGAGTTTCTCTTTCCCAGCGAACCTCATCTCTATCCGCCCCTGCTTCATGTTGCAAAGCAAGAGCCTGCGCTTTCAGTTCCTCAGTTAAGGTCTTACTAGACTCTATCAGTCTCTCCTGCATCGCTACCTGTTGCTGGAGCCTATCATTGTGCTGGCAGAGAGTGTCATTCTCTCTCTGTGCCTCCTGATTGGTCCTGGAGTACTGGGCCAGTCTCTGCTACAGGAGGGTTACCTCCTCAGTCCCATCCCTACTGGCCTGCTCCTTTCTTGCCAGAGACTCCTCCACCCTCCTGGTGTGATCTAGCAAGCCCTGATGCTCTTTTTGGAGGTCACCCAGCCCCTGGAGGGCCAAGTGATTTTCTTCAATTTTTCTTTTTAAATGGCAGACTTCCTGGCCTAAGGTATCCCTTTCCTGACCAAGAGCCAGGTCGTCCCTCTGCCTTTGAAAGGCACCAGCTTTCTGGCATTCTTCATCAACCTCTGCCTGGGTATCCAGGTCTTTAAAAATCAATTTATTGCTTTCCTCTTTCTCTCTGTCTAGTTGGATTTGCAGGGTGGCTACCTGCTCTGTGCATGCCCTGTTGAAATTGATCTGTTACTCCAGCTTTTTCTGGCTCTGCAGTAAGGAGTCCAAACTGTCTTGGTGCTCCTTCTGCAAAGCCAGAATTCTGGTATCCTGGTCTGTCTTTTCCTGTTGCAGTATATCCATGTCCTCTTTTATTTTAATGATATACTGCCTACTATCATTTTCTGACTCATGGCTCCTCTGCAGCCTCTGCTCAGAAGAGACCAGGTCAGATTGGGCCTTTTCTAACGCCATCTGTTGCCTATTTGCCAGATCTTGGCCTTCAGCACATTTGTCCTGCATGGCTCCCATATATAGATACAAATATGCCGCTATCCTGGCAATCTTATTGTGTTCATCTTTGGCCTTAGAAGCCATATATAATTCACTCAGGGCCACATGTAATGGACCCTGATCACTCCATATCTGACCCTGTTTCAGTGACCTGTTGCGCGATTGCCTGCAACCAGACCGTTTGGTCCTGATGAGTCCACTCACTTCTCACAAATAACTTATGTAAGAAGTGCTCTCTGGCTATTTTCATGTCTACCAAGGTCGTCATTCTGGAATTTGAGTTCCTTCCTGATTTACAGAAGTTTGTATTTTATTTTGCAAAACAGACCGTTTCCTTAGAGCGTTCCTTTGAGGGATGCTTTCACAGTGTAAAACAGTGTGGTGATCTAACCGGATATGTGTATCTGGTCAGTTGGCACACTGTATTAATCTGCACAAGTGGTAAATCTAACCCAGAATATGCCGGACGAGCCCCCACTTTTGTAAGCGATATTCAATCAACACTACAGCTAAGTCAATGCCTAGTCTGGGATGCTGAGGAAAACCCTTATTGATGTATTTTTATATCCAGTTCAGTACTCTGGATGACAACCCTTGTATAACACCCCCTCTTAGAATCCCCCTGACCCCACTGAGCCAAGAAGTAGGTTTATTTTGCAAATTAAAAGGTTTATTTGAAAATGTAACAATATATATATATATATCACACTTTATAATGAATTAATATCTGATAGTACACTTAGACATATGAAGTTGATCAACAATGGGTAATCTGGCACTAGCACACTTCTTCACAATCAATTAGGAGTTAGTATAGGATGGATAAAGTAGCAAAAATACTTTTATGGTTTCAAGGGAAAAGCAATGAGGAATAAAATGCAGTACAGAAATACTTGATATGATTTTAGCAAAAGATAAGATAATCACTTTTTCTCCGGCAATTCACCCCCCTCCTATGCAATGTAAGAAATGGAAGGAGAGCACAGTCTTCAAGAATGCAATCAAATACAATACGAAATTCAGTTCCTCCCCCAGCAAGCTTAGAGGAAACAGGTAGGAGTTTGAAACACAGGCCCAAAATGCTTTTTAAATGTGATGGCAATGGATGGGAAAATGTGCCAACTGGTTTTAATTCCCTCTAGAGATTCAGGGTGAGTGGGAGATGCGTGTTGGTATTAGTTCAGGCTCACTTTAGCAATTCTCTATGAGTTATTACCAAGTTGCAAACGGATTTTAACAATAGAAAGAATGGAGCTGCTATTTTGACAAGTGGAGAAATTGAGCCAAAATCACAAATCGCGGTAAATTTCGCCAGTGCGTAAATCGTGATTGCGACAAAAGTATAAGGAAGTCGGTTCTAGGTTCGTCGGAAAGCCTAGAATCACAGCTTTAAAATGAAAGTTAAACCACGTTCCTAGCCTAAACGGTTCCAGAGATACGGACGATTTAATAAAGGTAGATTTTCGGATTTAAAGTAAAACTCAAAATGACAGGTGACAGCTTGAAGCTGCAGAATTGACAGGTGACAGTTGTGCAGCTTTAAAAATGACAGATGACACGATTTCTAGGAGGCTGTTCTACTTAGGTTAAAATAGTTTGGATTAGATTATTTTAACTAATTGATTGGTTCTGCACAGTTCTGCTAGGTACTCACAATATCAATTTGAAATAGGCCTCGTCACGGTCTGGTCAGGTTGGACGGGACTTCCGGCAGGTGGTTCTGAAGTCCCGGCTATCTGGGTCAGCTCCGCTCTCTGGGTCTGTCAAGCACCGGATCTGCTCACAACTTTCTGGTGTGTGGTTCTCTCGGGTTCCGGATACAGCACTGCTTTCTGGATACTGCTACAGGTTCTTGCAAAAATTCTTTGCAAAAATTCAAACAGCTCGCCCGGCTGTTGAATAGTTTGGTTGGTTTTGAGGCCTGCTGAAGAGGATTCAGCTGGTGGATTCAGGCCTCTCTGCTACAAATTCTGGAGTTAATTTCTGCTACAGGTTCTGGAGATTGATGGATTTGAAGTCTGGATCTCTGGATGTGAAGTCGTCGGTCAGCATGCTCCGCAGCAAATGGAATTGAATCCCTCTACCTGTCCCAGCAGTCTCTTTTTATGTGTTAATGGGTGTGTGCCTGGGCCTAGCTAAGCCTGCCCCTCTCTACTTGTCATTGGCCCAATTCTCCCCTCTCCCATGATTGGGGAAGGAAATGGATTGTCATCATGATGAGGTCTGTTTATGGGTCAGAGGATCCTCCCCTGGTCAATTTGCACACAAATCTATTTCTGACCCAAATACATATTTATCTATGTACCATTTTTCTTATATTATAGGTCCAGTTAACATATTTTCTGTAGCACCAAACCATCCGATCCCTGTCTTTGTACAATGTCGTGTCCACTGATGACAGAATTCTCCCCTTTTAATCCAGATAACGACCTCTAAACCTTTCCAGATTTTACACAAATGTGCACCAGGGATATGGGTTACAGATGATAAAGTGTCAGATTTTTAACATGCATACATTTGGAGTGAGACCCTATTTTCCGCTAGCAACCCCCCAGAATACACCACAGGGTCCTAACGCCTCTTAAAACGTGCACAGAAAAATCACAAGAACAATGATATTAATTATATAATTTTGACCAGTCCGCACTATGTGTTATCTATCTTTTTAAAATTATGCTCTGGTCAAAAAGGGGTGTGGCTTTCCACATCACATGGTGGAATAACTGGTTTATCTACTTCCCCCGAGCTCAGCTGGCTGGCAGAGGCACTGCCCCTCCCAGTTTCCCCCAAGAGGAAGCCACTTTATGATGCCCCCAATATAACATTTGCCTGAGTCAAGGAAGTTGCATTGTTCTGTCCCTTCCAGTTCCCAGGTGCTCCACCCCTAATCTAATCAGAGAGGTGTCAACTCCTTTTGGTGGGGAAGCACGATGCAGCTAGGCCTGGGAAGAGTGGCTGAGCAGGTTTCTCCTGTCGGGGGTAGTTGTCAGGCAGAATTCAGCTAAATGTCACCTTAGTTCCCAGTTTGAATCAAACTTACAATTTTTACATATACATTAAATAATTACTTCCTTCAAGTCATTTCAGAATATAGTTTTACATTGTATCCACCTCTTAGCAAGTCTTTCCTTGGCTTGGTTTTGTTTAATTTGTTCAGTTTTACACAAAAGTCTGGTGGTTTTAAAACGCCTGCTTTCTGATAGTGGTGAGTACCGGTATTGCAACCATTTTTGGGTTTAAGAAAATGAATTCCCCACAGTTCTGAGCTGCTTTTTGGCAATCAGCATTGCCATTCCCAATGGTTTCAGGCTTCTGTGTGTGTAGCCCAATGGTGGTTTTAGGCAGTGCCCGCCTGTGCTCACAACATAGGCAAAAATGGGTGGCAGCCTATTCTTCATGTTTTCCCTGTGCACTCTCTGGGGAGTTCTGGCCATCATGATGTTTTCCATGCCAGTACTGCACAGTTTTATGGTAGGGCTTCGATGCATGGGTAAAAACATCCCACACTCCCTTTAAGGCGGGAGTCACGGGTCGTCGAACGTCCGACGGTGAACAGGGTGAATTACTGCAGGGAAGTGACAGCGTCGCTCCTAGCAGTGCTCGTCGACAACAGAGCGTTGGCGTCTTGCAAGGAGGAGGCGTGCGGGGCACCTCGGTGATGATAGTTCTGGACCACAAAGAGATGATGAAGAACTGTGGCCCAGCAAGGGCGTCGAGCGGTCGGCGTCTCTGCAGTCTGTAGGTGGCGGGAAACCCACTGGTGGATGCTCCTCGGCGCGTCAACGGTCGGGCCTTCTCTAGCGGGAGACAAGCGGATGCTGATGCAGACGAGAGCGTCCGATGATCAATTGAAGTTCTTAGGCAAACGGGAGCACGGCGGCTCCGGTCGGCGACGGCGGTCGTCGACAGTGGCGGACAACAGTCCGAGTGCTTCTCCTTGGAGTTCCGCAGCAGTCCCCGTATCGGGTCGGCAGCCTGTCAAAGGTCTGTCTACCATGGAGCGTTGGCAAAGATCAGCTGTGCACGATGGTCCCTCGTAGCTCGGGAAGAGGGCGCCTTACCAGGTCCTCTCTGGGTCAGTCCTTGGAGGCACAGCAGCTTTCGGATTGTGAAGGAGAGCAACAGCAATTCTTCTCGTCCAGCAGGGCTTCAAGGTCAAGCGTCAGTTAATCCAGTTACTCGTCGTAGTGGACTTCAGCTTCTGAACACGATTCCTAGCAGTGAGAGGTCCCCAGATATACTGTTGATATCCCATTCATTCCGCTGGGTCACACTCAAGCATCCAATCACGACTACGGGCATTCATGCAGGCAGGCAATCAGGCACACGAGGTATTCAGGCCATTCACTTCTCTCCAGACACTCACAACAAGTTATGTGTATTGGGACAAGTACAGAGCCATTCAACACTCCAAGCTGCATTCATACCGGTTTCAGGCAGGGTTGTCTCAGTCATTGTGTCAACCACCAGATACTAGACACCCACAACACAGAATGCATATTCGTCACACACTCTATTCACCCAGGTCCCACCCACAGGAGGTACCCACAACATACATCACCGGGAAGGCTCCATCTAGTCTGACCGGGCCTTCACAACAACACCATATATGGCACTTCCACCCAACAGCCAGTCAGGGGGAAGGGACAGAGTCAGGGCTTCCCAGGACTTTGGGAAAACAAGGTAATGGGTAATGGAAAGCAAGAGGCCACCGGGGCCATCTTGTTTTCCATCAGGAATCAACTGATCCCAATGGCAGGGCTGGGGTATCCCAAAATGGAGGATACTCCGCGCACCTGACAAATTCAGCATGGAGCTGCCACCAGCCCATACCCTGCTCTGTGGGCTACCCACAGGTGCCCAAAAACATACACTAGGGGCACAGGGTTGTACCCCCACCCATGGGTGCCCTAAGGGTATCCCACATGTCTGTTCACTAAACCAAAAGAAAGAGAGCTGCACCGCCAGGAGTCCCACATGAACTCCTGCGCGGAAAACACGACAGAACACACGATGAAAAGCAGTAAAGGACAAGGATACGGAGGCCCTGTCACTCCGATGCATTTCCAGCATCACAGTCGCCCCCCCAGACTGAGGTGGAGGGTGCCTAATCTCCCATGGGATAGACACCCTCATCCAGATGGTCAACATACCTTCTGGAAAGGCCATCTGCGTTATCGTGACTCTTCCCTGGTCTGTGCTCTATGGTGAAGTCTAGCCCTTGCAGGCTAATGGACCACCTGAGCAGTTTCGGGTTCTCACCCTTCATCTGCATAAGCCACTTTAGGGGCTTATGATCTGTTTGGACGTTGAAGGTAGACCCCGTAAGGTAGGGCCTAAAACGCCTAAGGCTCCAAACTATACTAAAACATTCCTTTTCAACAGTAGCCCACCTAAGTTCTCTACCCTTGAGTTGTCTACTGATGAATATGATAGGATGTTCTCTCCCTTTGTCATCTAACTGGGACAAGACAGCTCCGATTCCGGTGTCGCAGGCATCCGTCTGGACGATAAAGGGTCGGCTGTAGTCAGGCGCACACAACACGGGTGCCCGACACAGACTTTCTTTCAAGCCATTAAAGGCCCTCTGACAGTCTGCAGTCCAATTGACCTTCCGAGGCTGCTTGGGTGAAGTCAGAGCTTTCAGTGGTGCAGCTATGGTTCCATAGTCCGCCATGAAAAGGCTCTCCCCTGGGTTTGAGTAGTGGGAGTCTCCCAGTCCTGTACATCCTGTACCTTACCGGGGAGAGGTTGGATTTGACCCCCTCCTACCTCATGACCAAGATACGTGACTTTCCCCTGAGCTACTGAGCTATCTGGCACTTGGTGGCCTTGATAGTGAGGTTAGCCCTTTTTAAGGCCTGCAACACTCTACCCAGATGTGTCAAGTGCTCTTCCCAAGTGGCACTGTAGATGGCAATGTGGTCTAAATAAGCCACACCAAAGGCTTCCAGCCCACTGAGAGCATGATTGACCAATCTCTGGAAGGTGGCAGGGGCATTCTTTAACCCAAAAGGCATGACCCTAAACTGGTAGAGTCCCTCTGGGGTGGAGAACGCCGTCTTTTCCTTGACATGGTACGTCAGAGCTATTTGCCAATAGCCTGAGGTGAGGTCAAAGGTGCTCACAAATTGGCAGCACCTATGGTGTCCACAAGCTCATCAGCCCGGGGCAATGAGTGCGCATCAGTTTTGGTGACGGCATTGACTCCTCTGTAGTTCACACAGAACCTCCAATCCTTGGTACCGGCCTGGGAACTTGCCTTGGGGACAAGGACCACTGGACTGGACCAGGGACTGGTTGAGGGTTCAATAACACCCAGATCCAACATCTTGGCGACCTCAGCCTGGATGTGGTTCTTAACCGTATATGACATTCGGTAGCTCCTGCTCTTGACAGGCACGCTGTCACCAGTGTCAATCTCGTGCTTACACCACGGTGTAAGGCATGGCGTCAGCGAAAACAGAGAGGCATACTGCTGGAGCAAAGTCCTGCAGGCCCTCTGCTGCTCGGTTGTCAAATCTGGAGAGAGCTGCACTCCCTCCACTGAGCCATCCTGAGGGATGCTATGCAGCAAATCAGGAAGGGGCTCACTCTCATCCTCTTCTTGCTCTGAAGCCAGCAAGAGACATGAGACTTCTGCTTGCCTGTTGAACGGCTTGAGCCTATTAACATGGAATACCTGAGGGGCTACCCCTGGGATTCCCATGTCAACCAGATAATTGACCTCGCCCATCTTGGAGAATATCCGGAAGGGTCCAGTCCATTTATCTGCCAATGCCCGAGGCTTGGTAGGCACCATCACGAGGACCTCCTGTCCCGGAGTCCACTCCACTTGCGATGCTTTAAGGTCATGCCAGTATTTGTTCAATTCCTGGCTGGCCTTGAGATTCGCCGTTGCTTGACCCATCATCTGTGTCATCCTCCGTCTGAGGCCTAACACATAGTCCCCCACTTGCTTGGCGGGACCGGGAGTGGTGGCTTCCAAGCCTTCTCTGATCAAGGCGAGGGGCCCCCTCACGGGATGTTCAAAGAGCAACTCAAAGGGGCTGAAACCAACACCCTCTTGAGGTACCTCTCTGTAAGCAAACAGCAGGCATGGCAGGAGGAGATCCCATTTCCTCCTTAGGGGCTCTTCCAAAGCACCTAGCATGCCCTTTAGAGTTTTATTAAATCTCTCAACCAGACCATTGGTCTGGTGGTGGTAAGAAGTGGAGAACTTGTAGGTTACCCTGCACTCTTTCCACATGGTTTTCATGTAACTAGACATGAAGTTGGATCCTCGGTCAGAGACAACCTCCTTGGGGAATCCAACGCCGGTGAAAATGCCCAGGAGGGCCCGGGCAACCACCTTGGCAGTAACAGTCGAAGGGGTATAGCCTCAGGGTACCTGGTGGCATGATCTACCAAAACTAGGATGAACCGATGTCCACCTGACGTGGGAGGGTCAAGGGTACCGGTGATGTCGATGCCCACCCCCTCAAACGGTATGCCAACCACTGGCAATGGCTGCAGTGGGGCAATGACACTGCCTCCAGTCTTGCCAGACAACTGACAAGTTGGGCAGGTCCTGCAGTGGGACTCCACTTCTACTCCCATCCGAGGCCAGTAGAAATGGGCAGAGAGCCTCTGCTTAGTCTTCTTGATACCAAGATGACCAGCCAAGGGCACCTCATGTGCCAACTGCAGTAGGAAGGGCCTGTAAACCTGGGATACCACCAACCTCTTGAGGGCACCAATAAATCCGGAAAGTCCTAGGCACTTCGCCTTGTGCCTGGGACAGGGCCTGTTTCCTCAGACCCTCGAGAGAGGGACACTCTCTCTGTCCTTTACAGAAGTCTGCCCGGGAGGGTCCCCCTTCAGCTAACAAGCATTGAAGATCGGGATGATCCTCCGGGTTGAGAACCTCTCCCACAGGAGAGTCTTCTGGCTCTTCTCCCACAGGAGTTGAGACGGGGTTTACCACTGGACCCATCCCGTCCAGAGTATGGATCCCAATGGGTGCTGTAGGAACAGCAGGAAGAGAAGGGGCTCCCTCCACAGAGGTGGCCTTCTTGCTCTTCCTTCGTCGTGCCTTAGGCCGCGCCTTCGGCTCGGGTACCTGACTCACAGACAGACCCGGTGTCACCTGTGACCTAGTGACCGCAGCAGCAGTCATGGGAAGACCATCCGTGATCAATCCCAACTCGACTAGATCGTTACCTAACAGAATGTTAGCAGGCACGTTGTCCTGAACCAGGACAGGAAGCTTTGCTGTATTGTCTCCAATTACGAGTGTGACTCGGGCTACAGGCGATAATTTGGGAGGCCCACCAGCTAACCTGGTGGTTCTCAGAGGAGCATCTACATAGTCCTCTGGCTTGAGCAGGGTCCTGTCCACCACTGTCATGCTTGCCCCAGTGTCTCTCAAACCAGTAGAAGGCTGGCCATTCAGGAGGACATTTCTCAAAAATCTACGGGTGTTCTGTGGGATAGTCGCCAGTACTTCCGCGTACTGGTCCCAGGCCCCAAGGGACACTAAGGAAATCTCTACGGGAGCACCAAAAGTGATCCCTGTAGAGGAGGGGAGGGCCGTGGCCTCCACCTCAGACATGGGATAAGGGTAGGTCAGGCTGACAGCCTGTACTCCGAGTGTCTTACCTTTACACTTGGAGTCACCCCTTTTGTGATCCAGAGCCCCACAGTCCCAACAAGTGCCGGGAGTGCGGGGTACGGTACTGGAACCACCGGGAGCCTGCTTTGCAGCAGGTGGACCTCTACTCTTATTCCCACCCACAGATGACTTATCCCCACTAGATTTTTGGGTCTTAGGAGAGGAGGGTTTAGGTTTATTCGACTGTGACTGCTTTTGGGACTCCTCAGCTTTCTGAGAGGCCCCCTTTTCTTTGTCCTTGTCCTTCCCACTGGAGTCCTTAGGGGACACCCGGTGGGAGACCCACTTGTCAGCCAACCTAACCAGCTTAAAGGGATCCAAAATGTTCTGGTCAGCAACATACTGACGCAGCTCCGGTGAACAGGCTTCAGAAAAATGCTCAAAAAACAACAGGTGGGACAATTCAACAAAAGTTTTCACCTTGTAACCGTCAATCCACCCCATCATATTCATGTGCGCAGCATTCACCCAGTCGACCCAAGACACATTCTCTCTTTTCTTAAAATCCCTGAACCTTTTAAGGTATTGGGTAGGTATCTTGCCAAACTTGGCAATCAAAGCAGATTTCATACACTCATGCTGACCCCTTTCTTCCACACTTAGCTTCAGAATACAGTCATATCCAGTTTGAGGCACTCTGCTTAGCAAACACTTAGCCCAATCTCTTTTGTCAACATCATGAATTGCACAAGCCATTTCAAACGCTTCAATCCATTGGAGGATATCAGAACCCTCCGAAAACACACCAACCAAATCCTTCATAAATTTAGTGGCTGGGGACCTGACACTCTCACTGGGTTTCGCTGAAGTCTCCACTCGAGCTTTCTCTAGCAGGATTCTCTGACATTCAGTGTCCTTGTCTTTGAGTTCAAGATCCCTATTCTTGAGTTCCACTTGTTGCGCCAGCTCCTCTTTCTTAAGCTCAGCATCTATTTCCAACTTGCGATATTGAAAGGCCAATTTCATCCTTAATAACTCAAGTTCCAAGGTATTGCTGGGGTTCGGAACAGAGGCAGCAGGAATGGCGGCATTCCCAGAAACAGATTCAGTAGAAATCCCAGGGGCAGAGTCCTCATTGGTTGCATTCCCCCCCTCATCAAGAGTTTCACCATCGGTCTGGTAGTCCACCAGGGCAGCTATCAGCTCAGCCCTAGACTTATCCACAAAGTCTAACTGCCTGGCTTCACAAGCACTCTGGAGAGCCTCTAAGCTCATCCGAGTCAATTTACCATTCGCAATGGACTCCATTGCTTGTAATGCAGTTATTTTGTACACACCCAAACCTTAATCGAATAAAGTGCAGATATTTTGTAAGTGGCACGGTTATACACTGATTCTTAAAACCATAAGCATCCCACCACTGCCACCAGTGTAAAGACTGGTAGGGGGTGTCTGTACTTCCGCTCTCTATATGGTAGAGGAGAGGCACAGCAGACCCCAGCCAAGATTCTCTATTACGGTAGCAATGGACGAGCAATCAAGGCCTAGCTTCTCAGGAGGTGATGCGGGCTGGTTCTTAAGTACAGTGTAGACCCGAACCCCTACAAAGGAATGTCCACACACTGGCCCTCATTACGACCCTTGCGGAAAGCGACTGACCGGAGCGCCACAGCGTAAATAGCGTTTCCGCCATTGTACGAAGGAGCAAAGTGCGGCCCATTCCGACCCATCGGGCACGAGCACCACGCCACGGCGGAAGTGCAAAGTCCGCGATGGCGGAAATGACCCCAAAACGGCCCACACCGCCGCCGTACGGCGCCCTAGGTGCAATACCGCCACCCCTCTTAGCGGTCACCGCAGTGTGCGCCTACCGGAAAGTACGGTGCCCGGAAATATACGGAAACGGAAGTTAAAACATGGGCCCGGAACGGGAAACATCCCGGCGTACACCTATAAAAACACTAAAACCACACAACCACTAAAATCACTACCCTGAAACACACCCCAACCCGTCAACCACCCTAGCGAAACCAAGAAAAATGGGAAAAGTAGCGAAGAAAGCGTGCGACCGCAAGCGGCAGGTCCACTTCTCCCGTGAGGAACTCACCGTGCTAACAGAGACCCTCCAGGAGAATGCTGCCGTCGTCTTCTCCACGCAAATGACCAGGACGGCACTTGCAAACAAGAAGGCCATATGGGCTCTGGTGGCACAGCGGGTAAGTGCGGTGGGGACCGCACCCCGCACCCCACAGCAATGCCGCAAGCGATGGGACGACCTGCGGATACGCGTCCGCAGCATACTCTCTGCCAACCGCAACATTGCCACAGCCACCGGGGGAGGTCCTGAATCACCCATCAAGTTGACCCCCTGGGAAGAAATCTGTGCCTCCACCATCGGAATGGAGAGCATAGAGGGAGTCGGAGGGATGGAGAAAGGAGTGCAGACATCCGAAGATTCAGGTAGGTGGGCCAGATAAAACAATGCCAAATCCACACAGTCCATCCATGTGAAGTACCATGCGTCCACATAGTGCAACAGAAACACATGTCCAGGAGAACGTCCACACACATCGGCCTGAAAGCGCACGTCAAAACCCACAATAAATACATAAATAATTAAAAACCCCTAATACACGCACTACACGTGCAGCAGGCACACCCTAACTGCAGGCTGCCAAACAACTGCACCCTCACTCCACACACAAATCAAAGCACCTCCAAGACCCCGACCCAAATCACCCTCAGGTACCACCCCAATGCATGTGATACAATGCCATTCCAATTCCCACTGACCCATCAATAACCCTCGCCCTCCTTTACTCCACCACAGGGTCCGATCCAAACGACGAGCTACAGGACACCCCTACCAGCACACCTGCAAAGAGGGCCAAGACCAACGGCCAGAGACCCTCCACCTCAGCTGCACGCATCAAGACACGGCAGCAGCACAAATCAGGTGGCAGCACAGAGGAGGGAACATCAACAGGCACCCCAGCAGCCAGCATGCCCACAACACCACCACCACAGGTCCCCCCAATGGATGCCACAGAAGGCACTGCCTCTGGTGGCAGCAGCACCATAGGTGACACCCCATTGATGGCAGCATGCTCGGACACAGAAAACGGGGATGCCGAAGTCAGATCCATCCATGACCTGTCCCAATCCCCCTGTCTGTCCCATCCCGTACAACATGAGGATACCACGCAGGGGCACCCACAAGACGACGACTGGCCATCCCCCACAAGCCCTGTGGCAAGGCAACATGAGGTCAACAGCCCCTCTGTGACACCCCCGCGAATGGCCATGGCCCAGCAGAGGCAACAGTCCCTCGACCAGTTGATCGAACAACAGCAGCAACTGGCCACACTCCTCAAGGACCATGCCGATGAATGTGGGGGCACTAAGGCAGACATAGAAACATCAACTGAGACACTTAGGGCAGAAATGGAGAGAGGTACAGAGACGTTAAGGGCACAAATTGAGAGAAGCACCGAGAGCCTGAGGGGGGAACTGCATGCGACGTCCAAAGACGTATGTGCCGAACTTGCCGCAGTGCGCCGTGTGCTCACTGAGCTCTCGCAAACCCTTAGGGACATGCATGGACGTGAGCAGGCAGACACATCATCCATTGCAAGTTCCGTCCAGGGCAGCCCCCAACGTAGATCTGGAAGGAACCTGCGCTCCACAGGCAGGGGTGCCCCTGATACCCGCAGAGGGGGCATGCAATAGCGACAGCCCACTGACAATGAGCATCTTTGGACACTGGTGTTCGGGGGGGAGGTAGGAGGGTGGAGGGGGTGTGTTGGGCTCACTTGGGTGGCGGGTCGATAGGGTGTTCAACATGATATCACATATGCCATAAAAAGTGCACGATCAACCAATGAGAAGTGTGGACATTGATCTTTGTGTACTAGGCCATCATAGGCGTACAGTCCATATTGTGCATGTCCCAGACACACGCAGTGCCACGAGTCCCGTGTCCATGTATCAGCCACCAGGCGTGAGTGCTAGAAGCATACATCAATGAGATGCTGACGAATGTCACGGGCCTCCGGTGCCTCGCAGACTCCATGAGGTGCTGCCACATCCCCACCCTCATCATGACCATCATCAGGTGCTTGCAGTTCAGCGTCAGGGGGCATGGGCACATTTCTACGTACGCACATGTTGTGGAGCATGACACATGCCATCACCATCTTTGCAACCTTCTCATGGCGGTACAGGAGTGCACCGCCAGACCTGCTGAGGCAGCGGAAACGGGTCTTCAGTAGGCCGAATGCCTGTTCAATGACTACACGGGTACGTGAGTGGGCATGGTTGTAGTCCTCCTCATGCTGGTCCCGTGGGTTCCGGACTGGTGTGAGGAGCCATCTCTTCAGTGGATATCCAGCATCACCTGTATGTGGACGAGAAACGTATGATGTGGAATGCCATTGATACGTACGCACACCCCCCCCCCTTCCTGGCAGGTCATTGACAATTCACATACCCCACATCATCATGCATGTAATGAGACTCACCGAGTAGCCAGGATCTGTTCCCTGCGTGTCGCTCCATGTAGCGTGGTATTGTAGAGTTCCTCAAGACCATAGAATCATGGGTTGATCCAGGGAATCGGGCACAACAATGTGTAATGATCCTGTTGGAGTCACACACCATCTGTACATTCAGGGAATGAAATTGTTTTCGGTTGCGGTACTGGGCCTCCATGGCATGTGGGACGACCAATTCAACATGGGTGCAGTCGATGGCACCAATGCAACCCGGTATGCCGGCAAGTGCATGGAATCCCACTTTTGTGTTGGTTATTTCCTGCTCCGAGCGTGGTAGAGAGATGTAGTCGTCTGCGTGCTTCAGGAGGGCATCGAGCACTTGCAATAGTGTCCGTGAGAACAGTGGCTGAGAAATGCCATGCAACTGTCCGACTGTGTGCTGGTAGGTGCCTGTGGCCAGGAAGTGGAGTACAGACACCACCTTCAGTAGGGGTGGGATGGCGGTTGGGCTATCTATCATGCTGACAAGGTCAGCCTGTGTCATGTCCACAATGGCGGCTATGGTGTCCCGGTCCAGACGGTAGAGGGTGTGGATCTGCTCATCAGTGAGGTTGAACGGATGTGCTCGGAGGCGTGGAATTGCGGGCTGCCTGCGTGGTGGTAGTGGCTGTGCTGGTGGGCCTTGCTGGCCCTGCCTTAGCCTCCTCCTCCTCCTGCGTCTCCTCCGTGCGGCTGGTTGTAGTTGGTGTTCGTCTACTTCTTGGAGTCGGAGCACTTGCAGTGCTATCAGGTCCCCCAGGACCAACATCGCGAGTCCTGCCGGTAGCATTTCGGTGTGGTTGTGGGAGGAGACTGGCTGTGCAATTTATGTGTTTTCAGGCTGTATGGCCTCCACCTGTGGTGATTGATTCCACCTGTGCAAACTGCTCTCCCCTTTGGCCGAGCACGTCCCGCGCACAACGCTGCAATTCGGGGAATTGTATCTTGCTATTGCAATCATGTATTTGTACCCGATGGCCGTGTAAGATTGGTTGATATGTTCATTCTGCTGTGGTCCCATTGTTTCACATACTATCTGTGCAGTCGCGAACAGACTTGTGAGGGGTCAGTGGGACGTAGTACTCGAGTAACGGTGGGCCCTCATGCATCACTGTACCGAGTTGCAACGACGGGCGGGGCGTCCCATTCGTGGGTGAAGGCAGTTGCCATTTTCACACACAGCCGCACTCGATGGAATAATTAGTGATTTCAAACGGCCACAGATGCCTTTTCGACGTGATGTTGCAAATGAGGAATTCGAAGGGCGGCGCTTTCGGTTTCCAGCTAGCGGCGAGGAGATGCCCACAGGTCTGACTGCAAATGTAACGTTCTATTGTTCTATGTCCTTGAGACAGGGCCCATGGCGAGGGAGCAATGATTGATATGAATAGTTTGGGATGCGCAATAGCTACGTGGGCGATGAGGCCGTCCGTTCCCAAATACATGTTACTTCACAACACTGGAATTACGGGCTGGGGCACTGTGGATTTAGCAGGCTGCATAACGCACAGACTCAATGGATGTTTCTAATGTTATGTGAGTAATTATTCAGGCATTTTGATCCCGGGATGAGGGAATGATGGATGGATGCATGGGCAGGTGATTTGATACAGAGTTTGCCATGTACAGGGCTTCTTGGGATCTATCCGCCTCCCCTACGCTATGTGATGCAGGGCTGCCATAGTGGGACCATCGTCCATCTGGCCTTGTTGAGCCCTCCCTGTCTCGAGGCGCCCTCAGACACTCGTTTGTGATGGTGTTTGCACCTCGATATAGATGGTTATGAGTCGCAAGTGGTTTTGGGGTGGTGATGTTCCTTTGGAGTGGGCTAGCATGCATATGGCTGTGGATTTCGTGTGATCATTGAAGTGAGTTGTTGGTATGTAGTTCTGATGGCCATTCTGTTCTTTTTCTTTTCTTTTGGTTGACAGGTATCTCCTCCCCTTTTGCCACTGCCATCTGTATGCCACTCCTGCAGATGGAATTTACTCCCGACACCTGCTGCTTCGTGTTAATCAGTGGAGCAGCATTACGATCTTATGGGACGATCGCCAATGGGCCACATGCCCTTACGCAGTACTGGTGGCTCGGAGCAACATTTCGGCCTTTCAGCTGGACTAGTGCCTCCCCATTGGGACGGCCCTGCGGTTCTGTGCGCTTCCATGTTGCCTTTTCGTACGTGAATGTGGCTCTGTGTACCATGGGGGAACAGGGCGACACACAGGTAGTGGCTGGTCATTTCTTGCGGAAGCAGCCCACAATGGTGATTTGTGTTTTGGAGTTCATGGCCTGATGGCTGTATGGGCTTGGTGATTTTGATGTGCATAAAATTTCTATTCTGATTTGGCCCGTGTAGCGTTTTTCTTTGCAAGTGATGTGGCATATGCCTATTTGGGGGGCGATGTATTGTGAGGAGATCTGCATTGGGTTCCAGCTTCGGGGTTTAGTTGCGTGGTACTGTGCTGTGCGCGTTTGCCTACGAAGCCCAGTGAGGTCAGGGATGGGGGCTGCCAATATGCCAGTTTGAATGTTGTCATGCTCAGGGGCGGGGGATTGGGTTTTGTGTAACAGATGCCGGTCAGCCAGGTGGACTGGTGGAATGATGTGGTTTTCGGAATATTGCTGGTCACAGGTGCCTGTGTTTGCGTGCGTTTCTTGGTGGGGGACTGTGGTCATGTCCATTGGGATGGCTTCTGTATTCGTGCCATCTGTGCCCTGCAGCTCCCATTGGCCCCTCTTGTGTTTCTTTTGTTCGTTGGCATGCATGGGTGACTTGTACATTTCAATGGTTGCATTGTGGCTTCATTGCACCTACGGGGAGTTGTACTTTGTGGGCAGGGAGCGGTGTACAGGCACTCAGTGGGGCCGTTTACGGTTGATTCGCGATGCCGTACTTCTCGCCATGGCGGAATGGTACATTACGCCGTGCCTGATGGCGTTAGGTACATGTCCGCTAGGGTCGGAATTGGCGTACCGTTGCACCATGGTGGTGTTTGCGGTTTGGCATGGCGCGCGCGCGCGTGCTTGGTGCAGTTAGCGTTGGCGTTCACTACGGTGTCGCTAATGGCTTCGTACTTTGCGGTGACGGGTCATAGTCGCACCGAGCGCTATTCGATGGCGGTATTGCATTTCCGCCATCGTTTTTCGATTTCCGCCAGGGTCGTAATGAGGGCCACTGTATTACTGAAAACACAGTCTTTATATAATTAATATTCAAAGGTATGTAAATGATCACAATAACGCACTTTGTACTCGGAAGTCAATAATGATAAATATATACAATTCTAAAGTGGTACCACTAATGTTATTGAATCTCATCAAAGTGCATCAACTGTACGGTTAAAATGTCACACAGATTAATAACGAGGAAACCAGCAATAGAGATAGGCAGGAGCGTAAGGGGGTTGAAACAATAGGCAGAATACTGACCCCACCACTAGGCACAGTTCTGTGTGGAGATCCCCCCACCTGGGCAACCTGTAAATAAAGATATATTGCACAAGCCCAGTCCATATGTTCAATAGTCTCACTTCTTCCTATTAAGGTTTTACCCCCCCCAATGTACCTGGTGGAGTAGAGTTCTCAAACGATGCACCGACCGATCCTTCTTGAGTGCCTCCCTTTCAGGCGGGAGCCACGGATCGTCGAGAGGTGTTGGGGAACTTGGCGTTCGGTGTTGGGGAATCGACAGCCCTTCTTGAGTGCCCTCCCTTTAAGGCAGGAGTCACGGGTTGTCAAACGTCTGACGGTGAACAGGGTGAACTATGGGGCACCTCGGTGACGATAGTTATGGACCGCAAAGAGATGATGAAGAACTGTGGCCCAGCAAGGGCGTCGAGTCGTCGGCGTCTCTGCGGTCTGTAGGTGGCGGGAAACCCACCGGTGGATGCTCCTCGGCGCGTCGACGGTCGGGCCTTCTCCAGCAGAAGACAAGCGGATGCCGATGCAGACGAGAGCATCCGATGATCAATTGAAGTTCTTAGGCAAACGGGAGCACGGCGGCTCCGGTCGGCGACGGCGGTCGGCGACAGTGGCGGACAACAGTCCGAGTGCTTCTCCTTGGAGTTCCGCAGCAGTCCCTGTATCGGGTCGGCAGCCTGTTGAAGGTCTGTCTACCAGGGAGCGTTGGCAAAGATCAGCTGTGCACGATGGTCCCTCGTAGCTCGGGAAGAGGGCACCTTACCAGGTCCTCTCTGGGTCAGTCCTTGGAGGCACAGCAGCTTTCGGATTGTGAAGGAGAGCAACAGCAATTCTTCTCGTCCAGCAGGGCTTCAAGGTCAAGCGTCAGTTAATCCAGTTACTTGTCGTAGTCGACTTCAGCTTCTGAACACGATTCCTAGCAGTGAGAGGTCCCCAGATATACTGTTGATCTCCCATTCATTCCGCTGGGTCACACTCAAGCATCCAATCATGACTACGGGCATTCATGCAGGCAGGCAGCCAATCAGGCACACGAGGTATTCAGGCCATTCACTTCTCTCCAGACACTCACAACAAGTTATGTGTATTGGGACAAGTACCGAGCCATTCAACACTCCAAGCTGCATTCATACCGGTTTCGGGCAGGGTTGTCTCAGTCATTGTGTCAACCACCAGATACTAGACACCCACAACACAGAATGCATATTCGTCACACACTCTATTCACCCAGGTCCCACCCACAGGAGGTACCCACAACATACATCACTTGGAAGGCTCCAGCTAGTCTGACCGGGCCTTCACAACAACACCATATATGGCACTTCCACCCAACAGCCAGTCAGGGGGAAGGGACAGAGTCAGGGCTTCCCAGGACTTTGGGAAAACAGGGTAATGGGTAATAGAAAGCAAGAGGCCACTGGGACCATCTTGTTTTCCATCAGGAATCAACTGATCCCAATGGCAGGGCCGGGGTATCCCAAAATGGAGGATACTCCGCGCACCTGTCAAATTCAGCATGGAGCTGCCACCAGCCCATACCCTGCTCTGTGGGCCACCCACAGGTGCCCAAAAACATACGCTAGGGGCACAGGGTTGTACCCCCACCCATGGGTGCCCTAAGGGTATCCCACAGGTCCGTTCACCAAACCAAAAGAAAGAGAGCTGCACCGCCAGGAGTCCCACATGAACTCCTGCGCGGAAAACACGACAGAACACACGATGAAAAGCAGTAAAGGACAAGGATATGGAGGCCCTGTCCCTCCGATGCATTTCCAGCATCACACTGTCGATGAAGAGCAGAGATTTGGCATGGAAGAGTTGCAGCCAAGCAGGATTTTGGTACAATGGCACCCTATAGCTGAGACGAGGGGGCCTCTGTAGGCGTCATCCTGGGGAGCTTCTGATCTAATGAGGTCTGGATACAGAAGGGTGCGTACGTGACTATGACCCTCAATAAGGACTTTAGGTGAATAACCTGAATAGAGGCTTTACTGCTCAGTTACTATTATTTTTTTTTTAAAAACATTTTTATTGAGTATTTAAACAAACAATACAAACCAAACTTGTAGTGTATACAATAACATTTTTATTATACATCATTCAATCGCGTTCGCTGCTCCCTTTTTCCCAGCCCCCGTTACGAGGCTACTTCCACTAATGTTCTATTCCTGCATCTTGTGATGGGGTATTCCTTTCTGTGGGATCCGACGAGTCCTGTATTGACCCAAATAGTCCTGCTATCAGCAGATTCCAGGCCATCAGGGTCTCAGTTTCCTCCTCCCCCCAGCATTGCTAGCTTCTTGCCATACCATGGTTACCACCTCCGCCCATTTCTGCAGATCTTTCCACCATACCTCCAATCGAGGTTTGTGGCATGTCTTCCACCCCATAGCAATTCTCCTCTTTGCAAGCGCATATGCCAGATCCTTCAGTTTGCTTACATGCCTAAGTTTCCGTGTCCTAGGGAACCCCCCCTACCAGGCAGGCCCACACAGTATCCACCACTATCTTAATACTCTTCTCTGCTAATTTATGTGCAACCTCGCCCCAGAAGCGCTCAATAACCGGGCATGACCAAAACATATGCATCATGCCCGCATTCTCCTCATCACACTTGGGGCATGCCTGCCGTCCTGCCTTTTTGAACTTAGCTATCCTTTGGGGTGTCAGATACGCCCTATGTGTAACACACAATTGCATCTGTTTGAGTCTTGCGTTCCTTGACTTTTTAAAAAAATATATATTTTTATTGGTTTCGTAACAAGAAATAAACAACAAATACAGAAAGGCATCATTGGCGATTGGCTAAGCATATCAAGAAAACAACCCTTAACTCCACCCCATCCTCTCCTCCCCCTCGCCCCCAAGACCACGGTTAGTTCACTGTTCCTCTCTAGTTTGTGCCCGTATCCGGGCAACTCCCTCCACTTCGCTCCGTATCATCCACCTCAGGGTGGAGCAAGGGCACCGTCAGGGCCACCCAGCGGTGTAGTTCCTCGCTGGAATCCAGTCTTTGCACATGAATAGCCGTTTCCCATGCCGCGGTTTCAGCTATGATCCACTTCGTGAGGTCACCCCACCATAGGGGCATATGTGGACCCCCGGGGCTTTTCCACCCCATGGCAATACGTCTTTTGACTGTAATGTAAATAAGGTCAGTGAGCTTGGATAGGGGTTTGTTCTTCCTGTTTCACCTGTATTTGCCAAGGACGCAGGCCGTAGGCTCGTCCACCTCAACTACGATGTCTGCGCCAGCCACTCTGTCCCTCACTTGTGACCAGAACTCCCTGATTACTGGGCAGCCCCAGAACATGTGAGTCATTCCCGCCCTGGGTTCACTGCATTTGGGGCATGACTGGGTTCCAGCTCCCGTGAATCTCGATATGGCTTCCGGTGTGAGGTACGCTCTATTGGTGATATACAATTGAATGAGCTGTAAACAGGCGTTCCTGGAGACCTTCTTATGATAGTGGGTTATGTCACCCAAATCTTTGTCTTCAAAAACGAGGCCCAGTTCAGTTTCCCACCTATTCCTACATTTGAGGTCTCCCCTGGTCGTACCCCATAACAGGGCTTCATAGATTTGTGAGGTTTCGTGGCCCCCCTCAGCGGAGTTCAGTATCATTTCGATGCATGTGTTCTCCTCAGTCAGGTCAGCTGCGGCCTGCCATCTACTGCTCAAGGCCTGTACAACCACCCTGTGCAACAGGAACTGTCCTGCCAGGGGGCCCGTGGTCTCACAGAGTTCCGAAAAAGTTAGTATTTCCTGTTCTTGAATCAAGTCCCCCAGTGTGGCAACCCCCAGGGGCTCCCATTGAGTACGTGTTTCGAAATGCCCCCAATAGTGATTGACCATAAGTGCAGCGATAGGGATCTGTGGGGAAAACGGGTCATCCGACCCGACCAGTTTGCAGGATCCAAAGCCGGATCCCGAGCTTGGCGGGGTAATGGCAGTGACTCATAGCACCCTCCCCGGCCCACAGAGAGTTGGTGCTGCCGGGTAATGATCTCCTCCAACGACTGTTGGTTTTTCTGGCCCATGGATATTGCCAGTGGTATTTCCATTGGGCTGCTCACCTCCTGCACATCATGCACTGAGCATGGAGAGCCTGGCCAATCCTCATCATCTAGTTGCCCCTGTGTGGCATCTTCATGCGGGCTGCTTTGGGACAGGTAGGGGGAATGAGGGTGGGCAGTGGGGCGTCCTACATCAATCTCCTCATCATTCCCTGCATCACTGTCCGAGGAAGCTGCAATGGCAGCAGTTTCCCCAATTGTGCCGCTTCCTGCTCAACCAGTCCCTTCTGTGGCTACCATTTGGGGTATTTCTGCTGCTGCTGCTGGTACCGTGCTGCCTGCTGGGGTGCCTGTCAGTGCCCTGTCCTGTGTTTTTGCCACGGATTTTGGCTGCTGTGGGGTTTTGGTCTGTACAGCAGAGGTGGAGGGTTGGTTTGCTGGCACTGTGGTCCTGGCCTTCTTGGCAGGTGTGGTGGTAGTAGTGTCTTCATCGTCGAGGTCGGAATTTGAGCCTGTGGTGGAGCAAAGGAGGGAAAGTGTTATTGATGGGTCTGTGGACATTGAGCGGGCATTGTGATGACTGCCATCATTTTGGTTACTAGATGCGGCACATTTGAGGCAGGGGCATACAGATTGTCTCCCTTTTGTGTGGAAGTAGCATGGAGGTATGTGGGTGCCTACAGTTAGGGTGTGCATACTGCATGTGTACAGGGTTGAGGTCGGATGCGGCTGTAGGCAGTCTCCTGCTGATGTGTTGCATTTACACTATAGGGCAAAATTGTGCTTCACGTGAATGGACTACTTTTGCATGGCTTGATTTGAGGGACCTACCTGCATCGCCTGATGTCGGGGCTCCTCTCTCCATTTCTCCTACCCCTTCTATGCTCTCGATGCCGATTGTAGTGGCACAGATTTCCTCCTAGGGCTGCAATTTTATTGGGGACTCTGATCCTCCCCCGGTTGCCATGCCCATGTTCCTGTTTGCAGATAGGATACTCCTAACGCGGAGCCGGAGATCATCCCACCGCTTACGGCACTGTCTCGCGTTGCGGGGTACTGTTCCCACAGCACTGACCCGCTGTGCAACTAGGGCCCATATGGCCTTCTTCTTTGCAATTTCCGGTCTGGTCATTTGGCTTGAAAACACTACAGCAGCGTTCTCCTGGAGGGTCTCTGCCAACATGTTCAGCTCTTCCCTGGTGAAACGGTCCTGCCGCTGGCGGTCACAAGTTTTCTTCACAACTTTAGGCATTTTCTTGCAGGAAATACGTAGCTGATGCTTTTTGCCGGTTCTCAGGGTCGGATGTCCACTGGTTGCGGAGGATGCCAATGGATTGTGTTTTTAAAGATGGCCGCCGTGCTCTTTCCCGTTCCGCCGCGATGACGCTACTTCCGGTTCCGCTTATTTCCGGTCACCGCTAATTGCGGTGACCGGTAATTGAGGTGACCGCTAATTACGGTCACCGCTCAGATCGGTGGCCGGGGTGGCGGTAGTGCACCTTGCGTGGCATACGATGCCGGTAGGTGCCGTTTTGGGGGCATTAACGCCATGGCGTAGTTTACATTACCGGCATGGCGCAATGCTCGTGCCCGATGGGTCATAATGTGCCGCTTTTTACGGCTTCGCTCCAGCACGGACACGTTAGTTGCGCCATGTCGGTAATGTAGGATACTTACCGCCAGGGTTGTAATGAGGGCCAATGTCTCTGAGTAACAACCGGCGGAGGGCCGGCTGAAGGAGGCAAGTGTCTGTTGTGCTTTTGTCCGCCATCCACTGTGTGACATGTCTCAGCTGGCTGGCGTGGAAGTACAGCTCAAAGTTGGGGATCTTAAGTCCACCCCTCTCGTACGGTCTTTGGAGAGTCTCCAATGCCACCCTCTGCCTGCCTCCCTGCCAAAGGAAGCCCCTACAGAGTTTGTTGAGATCTTTGAAAAAGGAGGGGGGGATGTTGACGGGGATGTTAGTGAAGTTGTGTAATAGGCGGGGAAGGGCGACCATTTTGAGGAGTCCCGCCCTCCCAGCCATCGAAAGCGGGAGCCGGCCCCAGAACTCCATAGATTTCGTGAGAGAGTCTTTGGCCCTTACGGTATTAAGGATGTGTTCGGTGGCTGGGTTGCGGTGTATAGTTATCCCCAAGTATTTGAAGGAAGTAGCCTGCCATTCGAGATCCAGAGGGGGGAGGGACCCATATTCGTCGATGTAGAGAGCTGTGAGGGGATAAAGACAAGACTTGCTCCTATTGATCTGGATACCGGTGAGCTTGTGGAAACAGTCCAGGGTAGGGAAGGATGTGCTCAGGGTCCCGTAGGTACTATAGGGTGTCGTCAGCGTACATAGAGATGAGGTGGGTTACTCCGTCTATCTTAATGCCACCCTCTCCATATTCCTGTCTCAGGTAGGCCGCCACTGGTTCAGCTGCAAGGATGTATAGCATGGGGGATGGAGGGCACCCCTGGCGGGTGCCCCTGTGTAGGGACCATTTCGCGGAATAGGTTTTGTTGGTACGTACCCTCGCAGTGGGGCTGGCGTAAACTAGCCACTTAAGGAACACAGGGCCTATCACCATTCTGGCCATGGTGGCATACAGCCAGTCCCACCTCACCGAATCAAAGGCTTTGGTGGTGTCAAGTGATGCCACTGCAAGTTTCTGCGGCCTTCCCTCAGTGCTATAGATAACATGATGCAGCCTGCGCAGGTTCTCAGTGATGGAGCGCCCTGGGACGTATCCCGTTTGGTCCTGATGGATCAGCAGAGGGATAACTCTGCGCAGTCTATTCGCCAGCAGGGCGGTGAGGATCTTACAGTCAACATTAAGCATAGAGAGGGGCCTGTAGGAACCACAATCCGCCCCGTCCCTCCCCGGTTTAAGCAAGGGTATAATCACAGCCTCGTTCATGGAGTCCGGGAGGATGCCACGCTCAAAGGCCTCATTAAAGACGTGGGCCAATATTGGGGCAAGTGTTTCCTCATAGGTCTTGTAGAATTCCCCCGGGAGCCCATCCAAACTCGGGGTTTTCCCAGCTGGTAGCGATCTGATTACCACCTTGACCTCGTCGGGGGTGACGGGCTCATCAAGGGTCTCAGCCAATTGCAAATCTAGTTTAGGTAGGTCGATGGCGTCAAGGGCGTCCTCGATCCCGGTGTCAGAGGGGGGGAGGGCTTCGGAGTACAGGTTACGATAGAAGTCAGTAAAGACCGAATTGATTTCTTGTTGGGTATGTACGGCCGTGCCGTCGGGGGTGAGTATGTGGCAGATGGGTGGCCTGGGGGTCTCCCTTTTATAGAGCCAAGCCAAGAGTTTCCCGGGCTTGTCTCCCAGGGCATGGATTCTTTCTGTGTGTTTGGCGTAACTCAGTTTACCAAGGGACTCCCAATGAGTTAGGCAGGTTTGTCTGAGTTCGGCCATTTTTTTTAAGTGGTCAGGGGATGGGTCAGCCTTACCTTTGAGCGTACTCAGGTCCCTTTCTGCGCGCTCAAGCGAGGATGTAAGAGATCTCTGGGCTCCCCCTACTGCTGCAATCATCTCGCCCCTCATGACCACCTTATATGCTTCCCAAGTTGTGCTCAAGTGTCTAACGCTATGCAGATTATTTTGCCAATATTCTTCAGTGCTATCTTTAATGCGTTCCTTGAATGCAGAGTCAAGTAGGGCCTCAGACCTAAGCTTCCATGTGGGTATGGGGGGTGTGGGCGGAAACACCTCCCAGGTTACCAGAAGGGGAGAGTGATCCGACAGCACCCTACGCAGGTAGCGCACATCAACAAATATGGACTGTTGCGTTAGGCTGAGGAAGATGTAATCCAGCCTGGTGTATACAGCGTGGGGTGGGGAGTAGAAGGAGTACTCCCGCCGCTCAGGGTGCTGGACCCTCCATAGATCACTGAGTTGCAACTGTTGGATTAGTTTGGAAAGTATTTTGGCTGGGGGGGAGGGTCGGTCATGTTTGTTATCAGATCTGTCAAGTAGAGGATCAAGGGTGCAGTTGTGGTCACCCCCCATATCATAATTCTGTCCGCATATGGGCTGAGTCGCGCATGAAGGGAATGGAAGAAGGCCGTCGCGTCATGGTTGGGTGCGTAAGTGCTGACCAAGCAAACCCCTTTGCCCTCTATGGAGCCGCACACCACTACCATCCTACCCTCGTTGTGTGTTTTAGTGCTAGTGAGTTTGAAAGGAACAGTAAGTCGAACCTATTGGGGTACCCCGCCAAGTTTTTGCCAGGGCTTCCAGTTTCTTGGGTATTAAGTGAGTTTCCTGCAGCATGGCGATTCCGACCTTGCATCTTTTCAGGTAAGCATGGACCCGTCGTTGTTTAACAAAACTGTTCAGGCCCCTGACGTTCCAGGTAACGACCCTTATTGTGTCAGCCATAGGCGTGGTGTGGTTTATTCTGTGTAGCAGGTGGAGCTCGGGATCTAGGAGGTGCTGCGTTGCTCGTGAATTGTTCCCGTGGTCTAGATGCGTCCCAGTGCATGTCCCCAACTTGTGCAAAAAACGTGTACAAAAACTCCCGTATTCCCACCCTCCCTACTTAACTGTAAAAAAAACTCCAAACATAGAACTGGCCCAGCGAGGTTACCCTCGTTATGACTGTCCCGTTTCTGCTCCGTTGGACCGTGCATCGGTCTCCAGGTGCCCTACGGGTGGGTATATGTACCCAAAAAAAAGGGAAAACAATCAGGGGTGGAGTGAACAAGGACTCCGGGTCTCCGCGGGGAGGATCCATTCAGCTGTGTAACTGTTCAAGCAAATATAGTTCCCCCTTGAATGACAAAAGGATCGTTATCTCGGTCTCCGTTTCCTTTCCTCAATATCAGGGATCTGTAATCCGTCCATCCAGTCCCTGGCATGGGCCGGGGTGTCGAATAAGTGCGCCTTGCTGTTATGCAGTACTTTAAGTCTGGAAGGATACAGGAGCATATAACGCAGCCCGGCGGCTTTCAATCTGGCCTTGGTGTGTATGAACTGCGCTCTGTTCATTTGAACCTGAAAGGTATAATCTTTTTTTAATGGGAATTTTTCCAGAGTCCCGTTGGATTTGCCCGCCAGCTCGGGAAAAGGCCAGAATGACCTCACGGTCCCTGTAGTTGAGAACTTTCGCTATCACCGGCCTGGGTGGGGCCCCCGGTGGTGGTTTCTTGGCCAGGAATCTGTGGGCCCTCTCGATGGTGGAGCCCTTGGAGAGTTTGCCGGCTCCTACCTCTTGAAGCAGGAGGTTCTCTTTGTAGTTAGTGGGGTCGGAGCCTTCAGAACCCTCTGGCAAACCGAGAAGGCGTATATTGTTCCGGCGAGCCCTTCCTTCTGCCTCCTTGGCTCTGTCCTCCAAGTTTTTGACCCTTTGCTGAAGCTCGTCGACGTCTCGAAGAAGGTGAGTTTTGGATTCAGTGTTTTCCCGGACTTGTGTTTCAAGCGCCTCAGTCCTGCCAGCCAGGAAGCGGACATCTTGATGCAGGAGGCCCAGGTCTGTGGTAACGGCATCTATTTTGTTTTCCATTGTTGCCTGGAAAAGCTTGATGGCTTCGAGTATCTGGGTGTGGCTAGGCTCTGAAGCTGCGGGCGCCGGGCGGTTAGATTGAGCGTCCGGGGCCGCTTTGTTTGTGCCCTCAGGATTCGGGGATTCACAGGCTGTGAAGGTGTCCATCGTGGTCTGGCGCTGCTGCTTGGGCCTGTTGTTCCTGCCGGACATGTCGTCAACACAGGGCCTTCCCGCACCTAAAATGCCGGGGGGCAATCGAGAGGCCACTAGGTCTCGTTCCTGTCGCAGGGTGATGTTAAGAAGCAGCGGGATAGCAGGCCGATTTCGGGAAACAAAAGAAGTCTCGGATCAGGCAGGCGCGGGCAGGCCCCTCCGCCGTCGGCTGTGAAGTGATGGGGGCCCTAGGAGTGGGCCTCGCGGTCCGCCGGAGCGTCAGTCTGCAGACGGGGGTCCGGTGTTTTCACCCACACCTCCCCCCAGTGAAGGATCAGCAGGCGGGGGGGAGGAAGACAGCGGGGGTTACAACGCCTCGAGGAGGCCAGCCCAAGTTCTTGCGTTGCCACTGGCTGCAAAGTCAGGCGCAGGGGTAGAATAGGGCCCCCTCACCCTGCCCCTGATGTAGGTGTCCGGGGTGGTCCTCCGCCGCCCCCACTTACCTCTGCGGTACCGGTCGGCCACCGCTCACGCCAGGGGCCCTCTCGACTGTCCGGGGCACACCTAGGGCGGTCACGCACTGTGGGCAGGGCGCGGTCTGGTCAGGGCGTCCGGATCGGTCCTCTCGATCGATGAGTGTAGCTGTTCGGTCCCCTTCTTCCGGGTGCAGCGGCAGCTCAGGATCCTCTCCTCCCACCGGCGGGCAGCTTCGCCAGCGATGGTAGTGCACTCCGGCCTATCAAGGGATCAGGGTGTGGGAGCCGCCATTTTGAATCCGCTCGGGGACCCTCTTCACTCGCCGGATAAAGGTGTTAGCCGTCTCTGCTTCGCTCGGGAGACAGTGCAAAAGTTGCCGAGGAGGTTCTGCGGCGGATGGTGCAACTTGTAGGGTTCCGGAGCACTTTAAAGTCACTTAAAGACAACTTATCATGGCGCATCAGCGCAGAGCTCTCAGGAGACACGTCCGCTCTACATGGCGGTTAGCCACGCCCCCTTCCTTGACACCTTCTTGTGATACCCTTAGACTCGTTCCCACATCCCATCCTCCATCGGGATACCCTCTTCCTCCTCCCCTTCTAGTCTCAATTGCACCACCTCCTTTCCTACTTTGGACGTCATCTCGTCTCGTGTCCCCCCTCTGCTATGTCATATATTCTGTCTATAGTAGCATCTGGTTCTTCCTCAAGCACCAGTTCAGAACACGTTCTCTTGATCCTTCGCACCAGTCTATGGTACGTAATATACTGGCCAGTGTGTAGCCCAGTTTCCGCCCCCAACTCCCCGAAATCTGTTTTGGTCCCCTCCTGCCAGATATCCCCCATTGTCGCTACACCAGCCGGCTCCCGGTGATTTCTGATTATCATCCTTAGCTGCTCTTCTCCACCCACCAGTGCAACCAGTGGTACCTGAGGGGAGGTTCCCCATCAGTTGACACGCCCTTCGCCACATCTTCCATCCTAGTACCAACATCTTTGGGTGCCCATCCATTACAGCCTGGGGCAACCACATAATCTCCTTCAGGTAAAATGGGACACAGTCCCGTCTGAACAGCCTGGTTTCAGAGGTTACCATTTGGCCACATATTGTAGCTGACTGGCAACATAGTAAACTTCATAATTAGGCAATTTTATACCCCCCTTCTCGTAAGTGTTCTGTAGTTTCCAGAGGGCCACTCTGTTTCGTGTACCATGCCACAGGAAGTCCCTACACATGCTGGCCAGTCTACTAAAGAACTTTGGTATCAAATACGGGATACTCCCGAAGTAGTGCAGGAGCCTAGGCAAGACCACCATCTTTAACATTGCACTACTTCCCATCATTGCTAAGGGCAGTTTTAACCAGAACCGCATGCAATTCTCACTTTTAGTAATGGCTACTTCTGTATTGCGCTTATGCTCTTACTCCACTGCGTGGTATATTATTCCTAGATAGCGAAATGTGCTAGCTGCCCATGGTACTTGTAACATCAGTAATTGTTTCAGGGGGATCCCTTTGTATCCACCCAATGGGAACATGCTAGACTTCTGAGGGTTCACCGATATACCGGACATTCCCGCATATCTTCCCATCACCTGCAAAACATATTGGAGGTTTTCCTCTGGGTATCGCAAATACAGTAGTATGTTATCTGCATATAATGATATCAGGTGTCGTTCACCACCGACAGGGATGCCTATCATTTCATATTGTTGCCTTAAGTAGATCGCTAGGGGTTTCAGAGCCAATATGTACAGCACAGGGGACCATGGACAGCCCTGCCTAGTTCCCCTACGAAGTTTCCACCTTTCCGACACCACTGACCCTGTTTTAACCCTGGCCAGCGGTTCACTATATAACATTTTGGCCCACTGTAGATATCCTGGACCCATCCCATAGCCAGTCAGGGACACCAACAACCATGGCCATTTCACCGAGTCAAAGGCCTTTATGGCGTCCAGCGACACAATTGCCAATTCGTCCTCACTTTCGTTTCCATATTCAATGACTCTGTGGAGCCTTCTAAGATTATTGGATATGTTCCTATTAGGGACATAGCCCGTCTGGTCCGGGTGTATCAATTTGCCTATGTCTCTCCTTAATCTGTTTGCCAAAACAGCAGTCAGAATTTTACTGTCTTGATTCAACATCAACAGGGGTCTATAAGAACTGCAACTATGCCCTGGCTTGTTAGGTTTGGGAAGTGGTATTATAATCGCTTCTCTAAGTGACTCTGGCAGTCTGCCTAGCTCATAAGCCTCATTCAACATGTCTAACAACGGGGGGAGCACCTCATCTTTAAATATTTTATAAAACTCACTTGGGAGTCCGTCAGCCCCTGGGGTCTTACTAGTTGGCAACTGTCTCACCACGTCTTCTAGCTCCTCTAAAGTAATCGGTGCGTCCATCTCCTCTCTTTCCTCAGCACTGATCTGCGGCAATCCTATGTCCTCCAGTGTTTCCGCTATCATCGCGCGATTATCCTCCCCATCATCCCCATATAGCAGCCCATAATAGTTTGCAAACTCCTGATTACCTCCCTCTTGGGTATCCACCGCCTTTCCGTCTTCCCTTGTTATCGATCTCATCAGGGGTCTAGGGGTTTCACTTTTATACAGCCATGCCAAAAAACTTCCTGGTTTATCTCCTCCCCCATGCTGCCTCTCTATATACTTTTTATAGTTAAGGTTACACAATCTTTCCCAGTGCCCTGCGCACTTTTGCTGCAGTCTCAGTATCAGATCAATGTCTTGGTTGGTACTGTTTTCTCCTTTAAGTGCCCTTTCCAGTTCTCCCTCAGCTTCCTGCAGGTCCGCCAGTATCCCTCCCTACAATCCTTTGGATTTTGCTGTAGCCACTCCCCTCATCACAACTTTAAAGGCCTCCCACAATGTGCGCGCTGAATCCACACTGCCCGTGTTCATCTCAAAGTAGCTAACTATCTCATCTCTAATGTCCTCCCTAAACAGGGGGTCTCTGAGCGCCTCTGCCCTGAGGTGCCACGTCAGAATTCTTGCTCTCGGGGGACAACATTGCCATCTAAGGATCAGAGGCGAGTGGTCCGAAAGGACCCTCGCTTTATATTCGACTTGCATGATCTCTGTCATTATCTCTGGAGTGACAAAGACATAGTCCAGCCTTGTGTGTAGTTGCTGCAGGGCAGAATAATGCGAGTATTGCCTCTCGTGAGGATGGCACGTCCTCTATACATCTTCTAACCCAAAATCATTCAGCAGCGTCTGTAGCGCCTTGGCCGATGGGGCAGGCCTATCCAATTTCCCATCTGACTTGTCCACCCTAGGGTTTAGTACGCAATTAAAGTCCCCCCCCCAAATCACTGCACTCCCCACACACATGCTATGATTGTTAGACAACGTTTTAAAATATTCCACAGTGTTTTGGTTCGGGGCATACATGTTTATAATACTTATTTCTCTATTTTCCACCAATCCCCTCACCATGACCATCCTCCCGTCCGCCTCCACCAGCGTCTGCAACAGCTGAATCGGGACGTATGGTGCCACCCAGATGATCACTCCCCTGGCATAAGCCGAATATGGCGAACCCACCACCCTTCCCTTCCATTTCCTCCTGATCATCTCCATCTTATCTCGCGTCAGGTGCATCTCTTGCAACAAGGCAATATCTATCTTCTGTCTCCGTAAGTATAGCATAACCTTATTTCTCTTCAGGTAACTATTGAGCCCCCTGACATTCCAAGTGACTATTTTAAGATCTCCCATGGCACGTCAGTGTCCCTCTTCCCCCCCACCTATGCAGTCCAACTCCAGTTGCTTAACTCTTCTATGTAGGCTCATACCCCAACTCGAACACCCTCTAACTATAAACACAACAAGGCCTCCCACCTCCCTCCCTCCCACCTCCCTGCTCTTCCCCAACAACACCCTCCCCAACTATTGCCCAGCTCCATCCCTGGATCTTAGGAACCCCCGCATCTAGCCCTTTCTGGCAAAAGCCTGTACTCGCGGCTCAGCAGTGTGAAGTCGCCCTAGTGGCCCCTTACTACTAATTCTCGCGATTAGGTTGCTTCCATCCTGTCGCTCCTGTTTGTTCCAAATTTGCTGCGCTCAGTGATACCCAGCCCACTTGTGCATTTTATTCACTATATTCCAGTCCAACAGGGTCATAGAGTCCAAAGGCTACATAATACCAATCAAATATCCCGAAGTGTCATACTAGGACTCCCCACCCCCCCCGCTTATCCTCTCAGTGTTCATGATACAGTCTCCTCACTTATCGTGCTCCTGGCGATCTTGCTCCTCACATCGCTCCGGACAGCCCTGCAAGTCCAGCCATGACGCTGCTTCCTCTGGGGTATCAAAAAAGTGCGCTCTGCTTTTGTGCAGAACTTTTAGCTTTGCAGGGTACAAAAGCAATACTTGATGCCAGCCGTACGCAGTCTGTCCTTGACCGCCACATAGCTATACTGCTGTCTTTGCACCAGCATAGTATAGTCAGGATATGCCGTGATCTTGGAGGATGCTCTTTCTATCGTTCCGCCCTTACGAAAATACTCCAGGATCTTCTCCCTGTCTTTATAGTTCAGAATTTTCACAATTATCGGCCGCGGTGGGGCCCCAGGCTGTGGTTTCCTCATCAAGGCCCGATGTGCGCATTCAACCGTGAACCCTTGTGAGAGCTTGTCTGCCCCTATCTCTTGCAGGATCATATTCTTCACATAGTCCGTGGGGTCTTGGCCCTCTTCTCCCTTCGACAGGCCGACCACCTGGATGTTGTTCCGTCTCGCCCTTCCTTTCGCTTCTTCCACTTGATTTTCAAGGTTAGCAACATGCTGTTTTAGTATGTGGACCTCTTTTGTGTTATTTGTGCTTACATCTGTGTTAGTCTTCACCGCGCTCTCCAGGCCACTAGTCCTTTCTGCCAGCGCCCTAACGTCTTGTCGCAGCAGGGTGACTTCGATTCCTACAGCATCTATTTTGTTCTCCAGTGCTGTCCGTAGATACGCCATTGCTGTACCCCACTTAGCGCTCAGTTCCGTTATGTCTGCTAGGACCTGATGGTTTTCTCCTTCTGGGGTACCATCCCCGGAGGCCGCCGCTACACTTTGTGCCGGGTCGAGGGGGTCCGTTGTGCCTTTGCAAAGGTCTCCATTGTAGTTTGTTTGCTCTTGGCCCTCGCTCCTTTCACTAACATCATGCAATCCTTCCTATGTGTCTGGTACCAGGGTCGGACTGGGACAAGAAATAGGCCCGGACAACAAAAAAAAAGTGGCCCACCCCTCGCCTCAAAAAAGTGGCCCACCCCTCGAAAAAGTGGCCCACCCCTCGCCTCAAAAAAAGTTGCCCTCAAACCATCATCCGTGAATCACGTCAATTCATGACTTTTACAGAAAATGCTACATATTGAGGTCCACAGCTCCGAGGCACAGGAGTGGCATGAACCAACCACCCCCACTGCGGTTTTGGGACCTGCTGCAAGTCAATGCTTATACAGGGCTCCGCAACCCCAGCAGGGAAGGAGGGTGGGGGTGACGATGGTTGGATAGATGGGGAGGTGGGTAGGGAAACCGGAATGAGGTTTAGGGAGAGGTCAGAAAATGCTACGTATGGAGGCTTCATGTGTCTGTTACATTACAACACAACTCATAAAATAACATTACTTTGCATACAGTTCTGTGGGCTTGTATGAATTTGTTGCCCTGGTGTAATGGATGTGCCAGTGGTTTTTGCTCTTGGCACCCTATTTTAATTGTGTGCCCCAACAATTCACGTCCAATCACACTCTTCGAAGAACAACTACTGCATCTCACAGAGTAACATCAGACCCCTCCCTCCAGACAGCGCCTCTACAGCCAACTTACACATCACCGCCTATCCCTGGCCCCTTTCGGGATACCAATGCCCCTATGCCCTCGACAAAGACACTGTGGGGTGCTTCCGAACTGCCCACAGTCAGCAACAAAGGCTAGCTATCAACCGGGGTCAGACTGGGCCATGCAATTGTCTCAGGCACCAAAGAAAAAGTGGCCCGCACTTGCAAATGGCTTTTCATTCCTTTTGTGATACTGTTTGAATAGTACCCGGGGGGAGCTTTTTTGATAAAGTGACATGCAAATTGTATATTTTAAAGAATATTTATTCAGCAACACTGGTCAAAACTACTAGTCGCAGTGTGAATTAACTCATCAAACTGGCCCACATGGGCCAATAAGGGTCCCACTTTGGCCAAAAAAAGGTCCCACACCAGCATTTTGTGTTTTTGGTTGGCCCTGGGCCTATTGTCCTACAGGCCAGTCCGAGGCTGCTCCCAGCTCAACTGACTTTTCAGTACTGACACTTTTTCTCTCATCTTTTCCCCCAGTTGCAACCCCTCCCCACAGAAAAAAAGTCATGTTTTACCATGGGCAGGTGAAGTGACCAGTGTGTATGTACTCTCGGCTTTACTACACAATATGTTTTGAGAAAAGTTCACAAAAGACACGCACCACAGTAAATGATGACCAAAGAAAGTGTTAGTTATTAGCAGTAATTAGTGATTGCCAATGATTCCATGTATCTGTATTCATCGAAGCATTTTTCCGAGGCATCACATTAAATATTCTGAAACATGCTCTCAGAGCATGTTTCAGAATATTTAATCTGACGCCTCGGACTCTGCATGAAAGTTGCACAAAAAGTTAAATTTTAAAAACACATACCAGTTAAGATGCACACAAACCCGTTGCTCGCAAACATTGTCAGACAGTTAAGAATTTAAAGAGTGCAACAAGCGGAGAAAGGCTCATCTGTACAAACGCTGTGGGAAAAATAAAGTTGTCCTTTGGATTCTGGGCTTATTTTACGAACTTCAAAGGGAAGTGTTCCTTTTCCAGGTGGCAGGAAGCTTTTGGGCGGGCTGGTGAAAGGATTATAACACGATCTGTCAGGCTGCATGCAAAACTATTTTTTTCCAGTCAGTCTGAGATAAACTGTTCTGTTAAGCAGGAGCGGGCTGCTAGTCTTAAGCCGTAAAAAGGAAACAGGCCTATCAGTGCCTTTAACGTTCACTGATGCACGGGTGAAAGTGCACTCTAAAGTTATAAGCACGCTGATGGCAGGTCAATTGATTGTGACCTAGAATTGTGCTCTGCAGTTAATAATTGCATAGCAGCCCAGACATGTGCTTATCACCTATGTTTACTTTACACGTACGTGTTGCCACGAGAAAACACTTTGGAGCTGGTGGCCGCTTGCCGACGCTAAATGGTAAATGCTTTCCAGCATAGCCTGCAAACAGAGCCAGGTGCGAGATAGCGCCATTGCTCAAATGAGACCATACGTCGCCCGGTGTTACTGTCTAACGTCAAGGCAAGGTCATGTGAAACCGGAGACACTGCAGAAAAAGGCTTCTCTTACTCACGATCGACAAACTGCGTATTAATGTTATACACTTTCAGAATCCACGCATTTGTATTTCAGATGAACCAAACATTGTAAAACTACAATTTCAATAGGAAACGTGCCCTGTAATACGTTCAATACCGTGTCTGCATTCCCAACTTTAGGATTTCATAATAAATGCAAGATAACATTAGGCCATCTGAAACATGTATTGTGATCATTTGAAGGATATTAATTTAACATTTACAAAACGGCACAGGAAGATTTTTCTATTCACGTATCACTGTAGGAGTATCTCAGTACAGCCTCTGTCCTTGTGAACTCGAAACAAAACACGCTAAGCAGTGGGCAGTGGTGGTACTCACAGAACTTCACAAGCAGGTACTTGTTTTCTTTCAGGGCCCTCGCAAAGTTTTCACTCGTCAACCCGAGGACACCGGCCTCCTCTTTGATTTTGGGCGCTTTGCTTTTCTTGACCCTTGCAGGCTTTGGTGCCTGCCATCAAAGACCCATCCTGCACTGTAAAAAAAAGAGCCACTGGGAGCAAGGCGGCACTCGCAGTTCACGCGGCCCACCCCCACCCACACCCACAACAATTTGTTTTGGAGAGAGAGAGCGCTCTGCCTGAGCTGGGCTCAGGCTGCCTCCTGACTGGCGCCACGCCGGCCTGCCGGGCCCGGCAGGTGGCTGGAGCACTGACAGCAGAGCCTCATTCATCACAGAAAGTTAACACTTAATTGTTAACTTTCTTTGATGAGTGCATTCTCTATCTCCGCAGCAAGCCGTGATTAAGGGCAGCTGCAGAGGGGAGTGCCGGTGCCGAAAAAACACTTCCGGTGTCGGGGACCGGCAACCACCGGCACAAATTAAGCACTGAGGCCGGGCCCGGGGGCCTGCCAATAAAAAAAAAAAAAAATTTGAATTTTTTTTTTTTTTTTTTTTACAAAAAAAAAACGGCCCAGAGGTGGCTGCCGGAAAACCGGCCCCAGGGGACCCCAAAGTCGTTCGGCCACGGGCCGAAAGACCGAAAGGGCCAGTCCGACCCTGTCTGGTACCAGTTCTTCAGTGTTGTTGTACCTTCACCAGTTCAGTCAGGTGCTGGAGCGTCCACCTCAATGGGCTGCGCGGTGTGGTGGCACGCAAAGTTGCGTTTCGAGTGGGCTGTGTCCTCCCATGTCTCTCCTCTGACTACTGTAGTCAGTGTCCTAATAGCGTGTTTCTGGAGGCCAATAAGTACACCCTACCCGCCACTACCACAGTGCCTTCGCTCCTGATGCTAAAATGCCAGTTTACCCAAGTGTCTGTGTCACCTGGTAGCGCTTCAGTGTGGGTCCAGTATCCTTATAACGAGCTCATCTGCATGTCATGTCGGGTACCACTCATCTAGTGAACCATTTTACACGCAACCATACTTTTCCGTTCACTGACACCAGCTGAGTGTGTGCACCGAATTTCAGCACCTATGCGCTGCTCTGTGGTCCGTTCTGTTTGCCGCTTATCAAACTACTGCAGAGCCTGCCCCGGGTGTTACCCTGGATCACCGCTGGAATTCGCTTGATTGTTACTTCCCCTCAGCAGGCTTATCATGGCAGCAATGCACCTTCAAGGTAGCCATCCATGCAGTAACCGTCCCTTTATTTATAGTTCTCGTGGTCTTGACTTTAAGTTCCTTGCTCACATCAAAGGACATTTCTTCTATGTCCCGGTTATGCCTTCGTTTTCCATCTTATGCCTCCGTTAATGTTTGTGTTACTAACGTTGCGCACGATTCGCTTACTTAGCGTTGTGGCGCTGCACGTCTATGTTCCCCCTGTTTAGTGCGGCTCCTCTGCTCATTCCATGCAGCCTCACCTTTTCAGTATGCCTGCATGTATGCGCGAATTCGCCTTACCGGGAGCGGGCGCCCATTGTATTGAGTTTCATGAAGGACTTCCAGCCGCGTCCCGGTCCGTCATCTGAGTTTCGATTTGTTGGCATTCCTCGCCCGCTCCAGCTGGTCTCCCGACTTCCGCATCTCCACCGCACTTGGATTCCTTATGGGGGGTCCTCATCACTTCTCACAGCGCTTTTGGGCCACTCCCTATTACAGCACTCTCGCAGCGCTCCGTTGCAGGCAGACCTGTTCCACTGTGCTTCAGCGTCCCGTCGGGCGTGCTTCCTTCTGCCCCTCTGCAGTCTTCTCTTCCCCGGCAGCAACAATTTAACTGCCCAATTTAGCCTCCAGTTCAGTAATGGTCCTCACGCTCAGGGGTTCCTTTGTCTTGAAGTTGTGGCCATTTTGTTGCCGACCCCGCAGCACTTGTTTAACTCTTCAAAGCCTCCTAACTTCTTTCGTATCCATTCGTTCTGCCTACGGCTGCATGCATTAAAGTCCACTTGCATTCCGATTGCCTTGGTCTTGATTCTTTGTTGAGAGTAACGTTGAAAAAGCTTGCGCTCGTCCGGATCAATGTTCGGATTCCGGAGCTTGTCAGAAAAGCAGCCTAGTCCATGGCTGCCAAGCCACGCCCCCTCAGTTACTATTATGAAGAGACTGAGGACTTTCCTCTCCACAATCAAGCATCCACCTTCACCTTATTTATGGGCGTAGGGTGGTGTTATGGTCCTGAGGTGTAGGTGGAGCTTAAATGGTGGAAAGTAGAAGGAAGAGAGTTTGGCTACTGATACTTTATTATTCAGAGTTGATAACTTTGATTAAGTGAGTTAGAAATGAAAGGGCATTGGAATTAAGTAGTATATACACATTATGGAGTGGACTATCTCTGTTAGATAAAGATATTTGGAGGGAACGGGAGATACCTTAAGGGGCCGCATTACAAGTTTGGTGGTATCCCACCAGTAAATCCGGTGGGAGGCCATCAAATAGCAATACAATTACCGGCCCCTGGTCTGCTGGAATTACCGGCAGATTACAGGTGCCAATAAGGGTATGTTAATCTCCATTCTGACTCCATTCCATGGAGTCTGATAGGGGGGGTTGCCGGTATTACTAGCAACAGTGATAATGGCTGTTTAATGCCGGTGGAATGCCTGACATACCTCCAGCTCTTGGCTGGAAGTAAATAAGGCCACCCCACCGGCAAACTTGTAGTATGCCAGTCCGGTAATGTGCAGGTAAACAGAATTACTGGCACATTAATTCGGGACCGGCATACTTGTAATGAGGCTTGTGTCAGAAGAATTTGCGATACATGAGAAGTGGTAAAAAGGCAGAAGTATAGGGTTCGCTCAAAGTTGTTTGGCGGTGTTAGGGCTGTGCAGGATGTGTGTTGTGTAGTAGGACCCTTTGGCAGTGCAAATGAGCTTTCTGTGGGAGCATTAGTGTATGAGAAAAAGACCTGAGAACAGAGAAATATATGGGTTGGAGCAGTGGGGCTGGTGCTTCAACGATGGCAGGTTTCCAGTGCTCTTGGAGCAGGCGTAAAGTTGGAAAATACAATAGAGATGAGGTAGGGGGAACTGATGCAAAAAGGTCCTGCCCAGTGGCTCGATCAAGCGACAGGGAAAAGATAAAAGGTTGAGACCGAATAGTCTAAAGAAAGGGCCGGGGGTGTGACCTTTCGTCTGTATTGGAGTATTGATAAGCTGGTGGAAAGCCAGAATTTCTAAGTTGAGGTTTGCATGGCTGAAGGCGAGGTCAGCCGCCTAGTCAGCAGAGACCTCTGGAAATACAGAATGGTTACAGGGAGGGAGGTACATAGCGCAATGTAGAAGGAAATGGATTACCATCATAAGAAGATTGGGAGTTGAGCATCTCTTCAGAAGTGATGAAAAGAATGATATGAATTAGCAATGCATCTCAGGGCAATATAGAAACGAAGCAAAAGACTGCCCTAACAGTTCCATTCAATATAAGTAAATGCTCTTGTTCCCCATCCCCTTTCCCCCCACACCTTTGGGATGTTTGTTGTGTGGCAGTGCCCATAACGCTAGAAGAGTAAAGTGTGTTTTCTGAACCATTTTGCCCCGCCAAGTAATAATGTCATGTGGTGACCTCACCAAATAATAAAGGAATACATTCAAAAAAATCCAAGATGGTCTACCGGGTTTAATTCATCTGACCTTCCCCGGTCATATAACAGGAGCCATATAAAGCACAGCATGATGGGAAAAGAGACAATGCTAATTCTTCCAGAGTCTATGCAGTTTGAAAGCAATGAAAGCGTAGCTCCTTACTGAGCCATTCTGACAGAACAAAGATATGAGGCCCGGATGGTAGAACATTGGTCTCATAAAATAATAAAGGACAACACTTTGATACAAAGTAACCATGGCCAGGTTTTACCAATACTATACTCCCACTTCATGTACCCTTTCCTCCATACTTATGAGCTCTTTCATCATATGGGGTTGGGCTAAAACCTTTTGAGGTTTTAGGGGTTTCTGATCTCGTCAGGGCGACACAGGGGCTAGAAGGGGTGCTCTGAAATAACAGCACACAACCAATTGAACCTTTGCCTCCTTCCCAGCAGGGTGTAAGTGGCTCTCTTTCTTCTCAAAACTGGGAGCGAATAACAGCAGCCCCCTGTCAATGATAAATAAGGGGTTCAATTGTCCTATTCCCCGTGTCTGTCCACTCTCACCCACCACTCCCCCAACAATTGTCAATGAATCTGCTCCCAGGGACAAGAACTTCCCACCCAAGAGCCATTCTGGAAGTAGCTGTGGAGGAAATGTTCAAGATGGTGACTCCAGACCAAATCCTGTTAGGTCTTCAGCAGGGGGTCTGGCTGTGTGTGATAGACCTTCAGGATGCATAAATGCATACCCTATTTGACCTCCCTACTGGAAACGGAGCTGGTTTCTGATTCCAATTAGTTCCTTTCAGTACAGAGTGCTGTCCTTTGGCCTCAGTTCATTCCTCCAGGGTCTTCAGAAAAGGGATGTTAGCTGTTAGGGCTCATCTCAGGGAAGGGTGGTGAATACCCCCAGCTATATGACTGGCTGATTCAGGGCCATTCTGTGGAAGAGACACTTACTTCCCTGCAGCAAATCCTGGGCCCAATGCAAGGCTTATCAGTGAACTACATGACCTGTTCTGTCACCCTATCTCTGACGATTACTTATAGAGGGTTTGTGCGGGTCACAGGTCAATTCAGATTGTTTCCCACTCCAGAAAGGATTCAGTCCATATGGGAATTTGTAGTCAAGCTGCACAGATGCTTTTAGCACTGTTCTTTCAGAAGCAGCTAATCCTTATGCCCTTTTGTGTCCAGGTAGTCCCTCGTGAGAGATTGTTTATTAGGAACACGTGACTGCATTGGTAAAACATTGAAAGCAAGACATTCACCCACAGTGTGTGCTGGTGACCGTCCCTCCTGCTCCTCAGGGGGTGGGGGGATCTGGAGTGGTGAGATGACTCATCATTTTCCTCCAGTGGGCTCCCTTTATGTAGTAAGATCCCAAGATTTCTATCTCAATGGAATGCATCTCTTCTGGAATGGGGAATGTGAAGAATCCCAGGGTATCATCACGGCTTCTATGGGGGAAACCGTTCCCATGAGGCCATGGAGGTGAGTCCGCTACCCGATTGTCTCCCTATGGGTGGTACTCAGTGGGTGGATCTCATGGGAGGGGACATCTCATGTGGGACCAGTGAGGTCCATATCCGGAGAATGCGGTATCCCTGCCAATCACCTGACGCTAGACCGGCTTCCTACAATCTTAATAACCCCTTCCCTAATAGTGTCATGAGTTTTTGTCACCCTGCCATTTCCCTAGAAAGTACTGGGACTATGAAGAGCACAACCGACCCAAGGGAGATCAAGGATAGAAATACTGAGACGTGGAAGAATAGGGAGGAGTTGAAAGATATACTACTGACAACAACTGAGATAAGAAACAGATGCAGAAGCATAGACAGCACTAAAGTGAACCAAATTGAACTGTCTAGTGGTTGCCAACTCCCTATTGGCCAAGGCGGAGTAGAAATAGAAGTGAGAAACCAGGAAGTGTTGTCAAACCTCCATCGAGAAGCAAGGAATAGGAAATCTGTGAGCTGCTGAGAAGGGGTTGTTAGCCGGTCCGCCCACCAGACAGGGAAACTCTGTCAGTTGGTAAGGGAAGGGGAACTGAAAAGTCTGCCAAATCCTTCACTGGCAGAAAGAAGGTCAGATCCTCCCTGGAAGAATCGTAAGCCAGCTGGAGGCTCGCAGCAGAGAACAGGAAAGGCTGACGGAGCCTTGCCGAACACACACTGTGTTCCCTGTTGCCCAGGCTGAAGAATCGGAAGTTCGAGTGAGACCGGGAGTCAGACCATGGGGTCGGACCGAGAAGCACACACTGAGAGGAAACAAGCCTGGTATTTCTACGGAGACGCATGGAGACGACTGGAAGGCTGTCACAAGCCAGTAACCCCACAAGAGGTGCCAGAGTTACCTTAGCGGTGGTATAGATAAAGAAGAACGAAGGAGAAGGTTGGGGAAAGCTGAAGAACTGCCTCTCCCTCGTACCAGTACTTGGGGAAAACTAAGAAGTGGAAATATGAGAAACAGGTCCTGGCAGGTTAGTGAACCAGGCCTGGGTACAACATGTGATAAGCCTGGGAGAGGGGTCTGGAACCCATACAAAGTCAGGGAAGCCCTGCAAGAGCAAAACACCAGGGTCTGGGACCCATACGAAGTCGGGGAAGCTCTGCAACAACATTAAACAGGGGCCAGGGACCCATTTTAATCTGGAGAAGCACACAACCACCAAGGTGTTGGGATCTACATCCAGTTAGTGACATCCCAAGATAGCATAGAGGGGCCTGGGACCCACACAAAAGAGAGAGAAGTCACACAACAAGTCAGTGAGCTCTCAAGAGAACCCAGAGGGGTGTGGGACCCACACAAGAGTGAGAGAGAGAAGTCACACAACAAGTCAGTGAGCTCTCAAGAGAACCCAGAGGTGTGTGGGACCCACACAAAAGAGAGAGAGAGAAGTGCAGGAAGTGAAGATACGGGGTCGAGGACCCATTGAAAAAAGAAGGGTGTTTTCTGGAACACTTAGATCGACAGTCAAGCCTGGCAACCGGGCTTGAGGTTACATTACCCCTCCCCCCGGTACTTGAGTACTGTGTTTTTTTTGTGAAATATAAAGATTAATAGTCAAGTCTGGAAGGATAGTGGACCAGGCTTGATGTTACATTTGTGAGCCGGAGAAGGAACAGGGGAAACGATTTCCCCCTGATACTTGGGAACTTTGATTTTGTGAAATAAGACAGACTGTTATAGAAAGGAGAAGGCAGTTCCCCATTAATCCTGTTGTGTTTTTTTTGTATATGTTTGGAGGGGCATCTAACATCAAGAATTTTTAAGTTAAAGAACAACTTCTGTTTTCTAAATCAAGAACTAAACATTTGAGTTGCCTCCAGAATGAGAGAAGCCTCCTTCTGGGTTAAGAAGATACCCAGTTTTTCCTTAGTTAGTCTAGGGTGCAAGGGACGGAAATAGGTTTGGACACAGAACGGTGGACACTTTACTTTATTGGATATCCTGACCGATTCCTTAGTATTTTTTGTTGCGGTAGGGCAACCCCTCTTAGAAATAGGACAAGATAGGTTTTCTTTTTCTTTACTTTTATATATAGATAAATGTCTTTGGCAACAAGCATGCCACCACTGTGTCAGACTAGTAATTCTGCACCCTTACAGGAGCCTCCAACCTTCCCTCCAAAATTCCCTCCATCCACTCTCTTACTTACGCTAAACCCACCTCCTACCTTCCCTCCAAAATTACCTCCAACCACTCTCCGCTTACATTAAACTCGCCTCCTGCTCCCCTCCAAAATTCCCTCCAACCACTCTATACCCAATTGGTACTCCTTTCTCACCCCCTACACCTTAGCTCTCTCCGTAAACACTCCAACGTCTCCTTCAAATCCTCCCCCAGCTGCTGCACTCTCCTCTCTGGTCTATTGGTCCTCCTGCACCTGCTCTGTGACCCCACTTATACCACTCCCACTCTCAATGGACTCAGCTGGCTTTTTATAGCCCTCTCCTTCCTGCCTAGAAGATTTCCTTGGCTCCTATTGGTGATCTGAGTCAGCTGGTTCCCTGGGCCAATCTCTGCTGGGCTATCCCATTGAGGGCCCGGACATCTGCTGGAAGTCTTCATAAAGCCCACTATCCTTGCCTCCTTTTTCAGTTTCCATTTTCCTCCAGAAGGCTATGGGATTAAAGTTGTCGTTTTCTCTCTGGTTCTCTCCTGTTCATGGTAAATCACTGTTTAAGCAGGGTTTGGGGATTGTTCCTGCATCTCCTCTATTCCAGTGCAGTCCCTTGCCAGTTCCAGTTTCGTTGCCACTGGCCCACCTCGACCCTGCAGCCTGTCTGGGGTGTGTGGGGTGGGTGTTTGGACTCCCATTCAGTGTATGATGGGCCTGGTCAGTCCATTCCCATTTGGGGAACCAGTCTGTTCCTCCTTTTCCAGGCCTGGTCTTGTAATTTAATCCCAGCTGCATTGTGGTGCGTTTTGTCCCAGTTTATCTCTATTTTGTGCTGCTTCCTAAAATATACATTCCATCCCAGGCTTTTGAGGAGTCTGTCCCATGCTGGTCATAGGTTCTGAAATACTAGAAACAGAGTCACGACATATGATGATAGGCAGTGGGACAGAGGCAGAGCACCAAAGTGAATGCTTGGTTCCATGCACACCCCTGAGCCAGGGACGGGGATCCCCTCAGCTCCCTCACACAACCTCCTGGGTAGATCTGGCTCTAGAGTTCTACTGGTAGGCCCGCCTATGACAGGTGGAGAGGAGTCCGTTGACCCTCGTTGACAGTGTCAAATCCATGACCCTGTCACAACTGGGAGACAAAATTGGCAGAACTAGTAGCTGTTCAAGAGGAAACGGTTGTCCACTTAGAAATCCAACTTGAATACATCATGACACCTCATATGCTGGGTGACATTTTTTTCCAACATAAACATGCAACTACTCTCTGAAGGATTGCTAGTCATGCCATAACTAATATCTGCGTGTTCAAGTCATTCGCCAGGCTTCTGGGGGTCAGTTCCTTAAGATCAGGGTCAATGATAACTGCTGACTCAAGACAAGAAAGGGTTTCCCCTGAGTTCAGATACTGACCGCATGATGATATCATTTCATCTGCAACCCACTTAGGAGCCTCTCACCATCTTGCTTGAGACTGGACTGACCAATGGGCTCAGGTGCGGGGTCACTCTTAGAGATGCATGGTCCTTAGCAGGCTCAGTTGCTGGAGCAGTGGCTGCAGAAGGTGTGCATATGATTTGCAGATTGGCGCTCTCTGCGGGTCCTACTACCTTTTTGGCAGCAGCCTATAACTCCTCAGAGTCAGAAGGACCAATCTGCATGGCCTGAGGGTCCATGGCGTTAGGGTCCATGGCCATAGGGTCCATTGCTGCCTCAGGATCCATGTGGCAGAACCAAAGGATGGGGACTGCACAGACAGGTACAGTAATACCCCAACATTATATTCCCAAGCTATTCTTCCGTCTCTCTAAAGAAAGGGTGCATTGTGGAAACGGGTTTGCCCCCAGACCTGACCACCAGTCCCACAGTTGCCAAGATGAGAACCGCCTTGAGCCCAACTGCACACCAATTGTAAAGGTGCCAAGTAGCTCAAAAGCGAGTCTAACATATACTCAAACACAATATGCAAAGTAACTTTGATTCAGTGTGTATCGTCACATTTTCAGTGGGGGAGGCCAAGTCCAGGAGGCCAGGGAGGTGAGGCCGCTACCTAATAGTCCTCCTGGGGGTAGTACTCAGAGGGGTGGATCTCATGGGAGGGGAAAATCAGCATGGGATTGACAGTGGGCATGGGAGAAAGCAGTATTCGTCCTCCCCTTTGGTGTCCCCACCGTCTTTAATCCCCACTCAAGTCCCTCTGGTCCCACACACCACTATTTGTTATTGTTTAGCAGAGGACATACTTAAAAGTACTGCGATAAGAAAGAGGGACACTCCCAAACCTGATACAGAATAGCACTGATGAGGAGGATGAAGCAAGGAGGAAAAAGCCCACAGCTGAACCAATACACACGGTACAGCTGCCAGAAGGGCATGATGATGGTAAACAGGGAAGAAGGACTCATTCTGTAGTCGAACAACAAGCCCTAGAGGAGAAGGGAAGGGAACGCTGGTCCCGTTCCGAGGAGCCCGAAGATTGAAGGCCGGACGCGAACTTCCACAAGTACCTGAAAGTTCTTAGCGAGGCGGACCTAATCAGTGGCGTAGACACAGAAAGCCAGACCAGCGAACACCGACTGGGTACAGAGATGCAGGCAGCCGAAGGCGAGAGAGAGACACTGGACCTGCTAAGCCACGACAAGGGGAACACCGACCGCGGCAGGAGCAGAGGAGCTTTGCTCCAACTCCCAAAAAGACCGCAGACTGCGCTGAGAGTCCCCAAAGATGGGGAAAGGGCCAGACCAGTCAGGGTGGCATTAAGGGAGCTTAGGCAGCTTGTGAAAATGAGCTTTGTAAACTTGATAAGCCAGATAAGAACATCCAGAAAAGCCCAATGGGGCGAAGGGGGTCCTGTGGTGCAATATAAAGGGAACTTTGTAAACCTGACAAACCCGATAAGAACATCCCAAAATGCCCAATTGGGGGAAAGGGCGCACATGCAGTATAAAACAAACTTTGCAAACTTGATAACAACACCCCAAAGATTACAAGGGGATGAAAAAGGCAACATACAGATAGATACAAAATTTATAAACCCACTTGAAACATCCCAAAGAGCATAAGGGGGTGAGAAAGAGAATCTGAAATGCATTATGAACTGGATGAAGCAGATAAACATGTCCGAAGGGACATAAGGGAATAGGAGAAGAGACAAACAGGCAGAACAACACATCGGGAGTGCACCTAGGTGGGACAGTACCTGGCAGGGGATTGCACAAGGTCTGTCCAAGTGGACACTAGGTAAGGAAATGACAAGGATCCCGCCAAGTCAAAGGAGCAGGGTCTGGGAACCAGATGAAAGAAGGCAAAGCCCACCTGTATAATACATAAGGGAGGAGGACCCATCTCCAAAGAAGAAGATTTATAACCAGAGGGCGTGGGCCCAAAACACAAAGACATTTGAGAGTTCGAGTTGTGGAAATCAAGTCTGGCAGGTGAGCGTTCCAAGTGCTAGATAGAATTACAATAATGATCGCAGGCCAAAATAACGGGACAGGCTCAAAGAATATGGCAAAATACTACTTATTTATCAGCTCAAATAAAGTAGGGAAACCTGGTGAACAACAGATTGCAGCTCACACACTCTCGAATACATTTTGATTAGCCAAGATCGTTATACCCCGATGTACATCAGCTATGATGCCATCCTACATGGCAAAAAGTAAAAACCTATTGAAAGGAGAGATTGGTTAGGGGAACATATATACCTATATTTCGTTTAGATGTTAGTAACATCATTGGCTGCCCCTTATCTGGTAGGCATGCCTAAAACTACCTCTTGACAACATAAAGTACAGATACTAACAGAATAACAGCAGTGGATTGGCTTCTGCAACAATGTATACTCCATTGCTACATAGGCCCTCCTTATTGGTTGGCATTCTGTCCCAACCTTCGACATTCGGCTTGTTAGCAAAAAGTAAGCAAAAAGAAACCCAGGTGCAGGGAAGAATGTCAGACCACTTCCCACTTGGCCAATTAGCCTACCATCTCTCATCAGTTAGGCCCTATGACAAGGGTTCTTCTTTGTAGTTGACCTCGCTGACTGTTCTCTTCTCCGGAATGTTTAAGGGAGAGATGGCACATTGCTACCTTCTTTTAGAGCTTAATGAATAGGCCTTGTTTTCTGGCCTTGCACCACATGTGAGGAGACCACGACATTGTCCATCCTGACTTTTTATTTAGTGCTATTTAATTCAATTATATTGGGTGCTATTACTCCTCTTGGCCTCTGGAGACTTGGTGGCTCCATCTTGCATTTACTTTCTGCATCTTTGATTGTTCTATACTTGGCACTTGCAAAAGTTCACTCCTTTGCTTAATCTAAGAGAAATATGTCGTGCATATGTAGTTTATCCTCTTTGACTCCTTTTGCACCTTGTAGTTGACTCTTGCTGTGGCATTCTTGATACCAAGCCAAGCAAATACCCTCCGTTCTTCGCAATAAGCTGTTTTCCAGCACCTGCCAGCTCTGCAGCCATGGTCTCTCTCCTTCAGGCTTCTAGCTTACTATTTATACAGAGTCAACGTCTATTTTCTCCTCATGGCTGCTTTACACATGTTATATTTTCTACTGCAGCATGCTTCTATATGTCTCATCCACCTTGCGTTTCTGCGTATATATACATCTACTGTGTCTTTTCTCACTTATCATTTCAGTGTATATGATTTCTATGTATTCTCATGAATGTTCACTTTGTTACTTGGGTTTACATTGTCATTCTTTAAGTATTTGCATATTGTTTCAGTGTGTCCTTGTGTCTTTTGTGTATGACATCACTAAACACTTATAGATGTTCTATGTTCCATGGTGTCTGCAGACATCCTTCTACCACCAGTGTGAGGGTACATTCGATACGGTTGTCTGATCGCATGACGTCTCTCATATCTTCGATGCGGTATTGGGATGATATCTGGTATCACACACAGTGCTCTCCTGCTGTTATTCCAGTATGACGGAGGTCAGGGGGCGGGTTCTATACATGATGTGTACATCTGCCTCTCTTCAGAGTAGACTAGATTTGATACACTATTTGAAAAGTCTATGGTGAGGTCTGGCAGAGTAGTGAACCAGGGCTGACAAGAGACCTAGAAGGATTATTTGTGTGCTATGTATGGATGGGGAAGAGGAATTCCCCAGAGGATTTGAGTAATGTTATTGTGAGAACCAGAGGGACTACGAACCCAGGAAGATGTTAGCCCCAGGAGAGCAGGCAACTGTGTTATCTTTATGTTGGCTGAACATTGAACATTGAACTGTATACATTCCTTTTTGTAGAAGAACTACGCTTCGGTGTCAGCATCCTTCCGGAATTAAGAAGATATCCACTCTTTCTTTTGTTAGATTGATTAGAGTAAGGGACAGAAATAGGCTTAGACACAGGACGGCGGACATGTTTGTTTGACGGACATCCTGACCGGGTCCATAGTATTCTATTGTTGATGTAGGGCAACCCCCCTTAGTAGTTAGGGATAGTTAGGCCTTTCCCAAACCCCTTTTTCTTTCTTGTAAAACAATAAACAGTTAATGATAATCACTTCCACTGAAATTGTGCAAAAATTGTTACTTCTGCACCCTTACAAAGTTCATGTCTAGACCCAAGAGAAAAGTGGAAAAACATGCTCACGGTCACACCCTCCTGGGGAATGAAATGATAGTATAAAGAAAAAAGTTAGCCACATTTGCCCAGATCAAGTAAAAGTAGACAGATCCCACAAGCCAAGTGTGCTGCTGACCACGTATGCGAGAGCGGGGTACCCGTCCCTACCAGAAGGGAAGGGCGTCCTGCATCATCGAATGTGGACTGCGTTACATTGATCAAGTCATGTGGAAAACAGTGTCCACAAGTCCTGCCTTCTTAGTGTGGCCCATGGGCTTTAAATGATCACAGTGAATGTTTGGAGAAACAAGCGCCTGGATCTGATTAATATAGTTATTCAAATGATCAGAGATAATGGTTGCCTGAAGCTTGAGAAACGGGTCCCCATTCCCAGAGGGACACAGGCAAAATGCTACCTTACACCCGGGAAGCATGCCAATGGCATGGTAATAAATATATCAATGCAAATCGAAGCGCCATGTAGTAATGTCCTTAGTGCTGTAGATCGTGTAAAGGGAATTTACAGGTTCCCAAATGCTACTGCAAAGAACTAGTACCACTGCATAAAAGTCATACATGCTGACAACAAGAACCCCAGTGCAACCCACGAGTAAAAAAGAATACTTCAAACAAAAATAAACATATCCTGTTCAAGCACAAAAGATCAAAGTGCTGGAAGGTGAGTAGAAAACACAGTGAATCCCTGTAACTACAAGTGCTCAAACTACCCCTATAAAAGAGGCACATAGGAAAAATACAACAGCTTGAAAAAATTCAGATCAAAATCCAGATTCATTCCCTCTTTTAGGAGTAGTAACTTGTTCCAAGATCACAAACTTAAGTTGGGCAATCGTATGATGTAGTTCTTCTAAGTGGACAGCCACTGGAGATCGTGGATTCTTGGTGTGAACCTGAGACTTGTGTTCGGTCCAGCAGACCTTACATTTCCTGGTAGTAAGACCCACATGATACAAGCCACAAAGGCATTTCAAAGCATATATGACATTCGGAGAGTCACAGGTTCCAAAAGATAACAAGAGAATTTCCTTGCCCATGTAGGGATGTCGTATCGAGGAACCCTTGTTCAAACTGTGGCACGGAAGTGTTCTATCCTAGTTACAGTAGGTTTTGCCGTATCGTTGCATTCTACAGGCACCGATAAGATCCTCATCAAAGACCAATTTCGGTGGGTAGTCTAGCGACTAATCATGCTGTTCTAGTATCATGGTGTAGGATGCTCCAATGTTTGGCGTCTTTACCCTGACACTCTGTCTAGAGTGGGTGTACGCATAAACTAAATCAGTGGGTGAGGAAGATGAGTTGTAAAGGCACTGATTTTTCTGTAGCAGTGACACAAGTCATTTCATCATAGTGGCTGACCCAAACCGACCCAACATTGCCTCACGTTGCTTATTATATACGATAGGGTCGGAAATAGTCAGTTTAAGTCTTACCAACTGGCTGCACAGAAGTCCCTTAATGGTGTTAGGCGGATGGACGCTCTTAGCATCTAATATCCATTGGTTTAGTGTAGAGTGATGCAATTCACGTACCATTTATGTATCTGACAAGTGTATCTAAAAAATGAATAGAAGTATCTTGATCAACATTCCACGTGAATTTATTGCGATCATGGATGCGATTCAGCTTCTCCAGATGTTCCAACCCAGATACAGAAAATATAATCTATGTACCTTTTGTAAAATCCAGCCGGGGCATAGCGAGTTCAGGAATCAATATTTTATGGTACTCCAGGTAATACATAAAAGTGTACGCATAGCAGGTGCTATGCTGGCCCCCATAGAAGTCTGGGTGATTTGTCTGCACCGATTCCATCTGTTGGAGTAAAAACCATTCCATAGCACACAAACCCTCTTCATGGGAAATGGAAGAGTACAATCTCACAAGTCGCAGGTTCATAAAATGGCATTGGTCTCTCCAATCCTCAAGCTATCAAGTTTGTGGAGAAAGTCGCCAGAATCTTTAAGATGCGAAGGTGTAAACATGACCAGTGGCTGTAGAACCCGATCAATGAACTGGGCTAGTGGTTCGAGTTAACTGTTTGTGACAGCCACAATTGGGTGCCCCGGAGCATCTACCAAATATTTGTGTATCTTTGGGAGAATATAGAAGATAGAAGTCAGAGGGTGAGGGTTCATCAGAAAACGTTTAGTTTCATCTGATATAGCGCCACCTATCCGACTCCTCCTTGATCAGGCCCCTCAAAGCAGTGGTAGGGCCATTCTGTAAGAGTATGTAAGAGTCAGTCTGACTTAAGAGATGTCGTCATTACCTAATATAGTCAGCAGTGTTCATAAGGACGATAGCGCCTCCCTTGTCCCCCGGTGTGGGTCCTCAACACTTTGCGCTGATTTATGCTCACATTTCCTGTCAACTTCTAAACTGAATATGTTCTGAGCCTCTAAGAACAGAGTCCTCAAAGAGCTCAATGACTCTATTGGTCACAGCTGGGGGAAAAGTGCTCTTTGGCCTCATCTCTTAAATTCCATCAAAGTCTTTTTCAGAACACGATGCAAAGTTCAGTAGTAGCAAAACATTCCTTCAACCTGATCTTCCGTAGAAATCGATTAAAATCAACATGTTCTTGTAAAAAGTTAGAGTCATGTGTTTCCACAAATAATAGACCTAAGGGTAAAATTCGCTGCTGGAATCTAGTCAACGGAATGTCAGATAAGTTGACAATCAAGTTTTCTGACCCCGTTGAGGTATGGCAGTTAAAAGTGTCACAGAAGGACCAGAGTCTTGAGAGTTGGTTTCAGTCTCGTTATGAATACTCTCTGATGGGGCTAAGGGAAGCCAACTTGTGCTTTCACCACCTGAGATGTCTAAGGAGGAGCTTCTGCCTGTAGGTGGATTTAAATTCTTTTTTAATGGGTGAAACGCTCTATGTTTTTTTGCTTCTAGTTCTTGGCGGTAACCATCCAGTTTGGAATATTCATTAACTGTGACAGATTAGATTTTATCAATCCAATCTCATTATCGAGAGAATTATGTGCCTGTTGCTTGATAGTTTGTAGAATTAGGTCAATTTAGCATTTGCTAAGTATCGGGTACCATTTCTTTAAAAAATGTAGTACTATCTTTACAAAGTGTCAGGCGAAGTGTTGTGCAGTGTTATATTGACCGAGTGTTGAAGCGTGCGGTTTCTGATTTTATTCTCTGTGAATTCAATATTCCAACTATTTGACTAATTTGTCAGGATTATCCCTCAAATGGACATCTTGTTGTGTTTGTTTGTTCAGGTTAAGCATGCGGGTGGCTTCCTCAGGCGACCGTGCTCATTTTTCAGCCCGTTTGTCAGTCAAGTTGTACATTTAATTAAAAGAAATAGTTCAAAGAAAAATGCATGCAAAACAATGTATCTAGATTTTGTTAGCAAACTCTAAGAATGGTACAGCATTAACCATTTTAACAGACACTAAAAATGGTGCCACGAGTCGAGGGCAAAAAGAAGTAAGAGAAGCAAAGGATGGGGCCTGCAAACACAGGTACATTAATACCTCAACAATACATTCTCAAGCTATTGTTCAATCTCTCTAAAGAAAGGGTGCAGTGGGGGAACAGAGAACCGCCTGCACACCGATTGTAGAGGAGCCAAGTGGCTCAAAAGCTAGTCTAACATATACTCAAACACAATATGCAAAGTAACTTTGATTCAGCATATATCGTATTTCAATACTAAAGCATTCAATTCACAAAAGGTGATTACAAAAGCAAAAATAGAATGCATATTCCGCAACAAAGTCTTCAACGAAAACAAAAGTGTCCATGAAGAATATTACGAAAGTGCCAGGACATTAATACAATAGTTAAAGCCACTATAAAAGGTTCATTTTGGCAATTCACAAATTGCTAAGGAGGGTCGAGAGCACACTACCCTACGCGTTTCATGACACACGTTCCATTTTCAGGTGTTATCCCTCCTAGTATCACTGTAAATTAAATTGTTTTCACTCTTGAAGAAGCACAACAACAAAATGTCACTGAAAATAACAAGCACCAGTGTCAATATGAAAGGTTCACAAGAAGAACCCACCATCCACAATCTTTACTTTACCTCCCAGTTATAGTTCCATAGATGCAACAATAGCTGTTAGTAGAAGTTCATGTCTAAAACCAAGCGAAAAGAGGAAAAACACGCTCACGGTCACACCCACCTGGGAAATGAAATGATTCCAGAAAAAAGATCATTAGTAACGGGCGGGGTCATGGCTTAGGTTTTCCAGCCAATGAGGAGGCTCAGAGCTGTGGCTTTACCAAATGATATAGCCCTGCTCCGAGCCTCCTCAGAGCTGAAGGCTGCCATCTTCCCATGCCAGATCACGGTGAGTGTGCGCCTCCCCCCAGTCCCCCGCTTTCCCTTCCCCCTATCCCAAACCTCCTTTTCCATTTCTCCTCTCCCCCACTTACACGCGCTTGTCTGTCCTTCTGCGCTGGGAACACTAGTGTTCCCTGCGCGTCTCCGCCCTGGCAATGGCCACCATGGAAGGGGAGAAGGGACTACATGTTTATTTTTTATTTTTCAGTTGTGATATGCTGACGGCTTTTCACAACTTCCTGAAAGAATCTATTAGTACCCCAGTCCAACAGGCCGGGATACTAAAAGCAATAAACCCCTCGGTGGGGGGCATTACTGCTTCAGGTAATGCCATGGGGCATTACCTGAAGCGCTAATGCCCCCCAGCTCGGAGCTTATTCCTTAAGAACGAACAAAAAAGTTAGCCACACTTACCCAGAGCAAGCAAAGGTAGAGATATCCCACAAGGTGAGTGTGCCTGGGCGGAGCAAGGCCTGGGCGGAGCAAGGCTTGGGCGGAGCAAGGCCTGGGCGGAGCAAGGCCTGGGCGGAGCAAGGCTTGGGCGGAGCAAGGCTTGGGCGGAGCAAGGCTTGGGCGGAGCAAGGCCTGGGCGGAGCAAGGCTTGGGCGGAGCAAGGCCTGGGCGGAGCAAGGCCTGGGCGGAGCAAGGCTTGGGCTTGGAAGGCCTGGGCTTGGAAGGCCTGAAGAGGCAGCACTCTTCACTATGCTGTGAGGTCCAACCCGGGCTCAGATGGCGAAAAGCTGTCGCATTTGTTACCTAAGAGAGCGCTGTATTTACTTACTTTAAATACACCGCTCTCCGAGGTGAGAAAATAGTCTTTTACTGTGACTGTGGCAACAGCAAACTTGCTGAGGACAGAAGCCTGCCCAGGGAATGATATCAACAGAACCCTGTGGAAGGTAAAGGCTGAACTGCTGGGCTCAGCTTTTAGTTGGCCCATTCCTCCAATGATGAGCGTTCCTTTGTTTAACTAAATAGCCTGTGACATGCAGAGGCATAGACAGGGACAGGCCAGAGCGGGTCCAGAGGGAAACAGGTGAGGAAAAAAGTCTTTCTATTTGTGTATATGTGTGCACTGTATGCATGTATATATGTCTGCATGCATGCATGCATGTGAAGGTGTGTCTAAGTGCGTGTAGGGATGTTTTTATGTGAGGGGGTGTCTCTAAGTGCATGCATGTGAATGAGAATGCTGTGTGAATGTTCTAGGTGCTTGTGTGAAAGACAGAAGCTGTGTGGGTGTGAGTGTTTATGTGTGGTGGCGGGCATTGGAGCATGAACATTTTTTGCAAGGAGCATGGCATGCTTTACTTACATTTTTGGGCAAAGCAAAGCCAGGTTGAGTGTTATTATGTGAAGGAGGTGTTGCATTAGGGGAAGAATGCTGCAATGGGGCTATCTGGGTCCTACTGTGGCCTTGCATTTCTTACTCCCATTAAGGACAAAGCCATAATTTGTGAGTGTTCTTACATGGGAGAGGGCATGTTTCCATACTGTGACATGTTATTATTTTACTGGTGTGAAGGACAAAGTCAATATGATTAGTGTTCTGACATAGGGGCATTTGTGCAGCCTGCAAGGCAATGTTTTCTTACTGTTGAATGACATTTGTCCTGGCATTGGGGGGCAAATACAACATGATGAGTGTTCTTATGAGGGATTTGTGTAAAAATAATGATTTGTTGTTTTATAACGGGTTTGCCATAGCACTCTACAGAGAACATCATACTATATAGTAAAATGCCATATGTATATGTGTCCAGAGCTGTCAATCGTCCTGCTTCGCCTGTTATCAACGCTAGAGGGCGCTGTTGCCTTACACATACACAAATAAGACTTCTTGCTTGTTATCACTACTAGAGGAAGCTGTTTCCTTACGCATACAACAGTAAGGGCCTCATTAGGACTCCGGCGCTAAACCATGGTGCTATTAGCACCATGGTCCATGCCGGAGTCCGCCATGGCTGAATGGGGAATTACCACCCCATTCCGAGGTTGGTGGGGCGGTAATTCCCCATGCCGCCATGGCCCTTCCCCATTCCCATTTTTGCCCCATGGGGCTCAATGGGAATGTGGAAGGCGCTAATTACGGAACCGCAAATTGTGGTACCGTAATTAGCACCAAGGTCCCTTTGCGGGTCCCTACTTTAACAGCTGGTAAAACCAGCCGTTAAGGTCGGGTCCCGCAAAGGGACCTCGTAATTAGGCGCTAAGTGTTTAGCGTCGCCGCAGCCTTTAAACATTTAGCGCCTGGGTCATAATGAGGCCCTAAGTCTTCAAGTTCATCGTCCAGGCAAAAAGAAATTGTATTTCAACAATGATAACATACAATTAACAGAAAAGGCCCAAGGCAAACACTTTAAGAGCATACTTTAAGTTGAATACACTAAGAAAACATATACATTTAAAAAAAAACATATAAACAGAAATTCATTTGATTAAGCACTATTTCTCGAACAAAATAAATTACTTTTCTTAATGTACTTATGCATTATGTAATTACTAGCTTAACTACATGGCTACGGCCAGGATTTCCATTCTCAGATTTATAAATCTCTGATCGGTAAATCTCACTTCAGTTTCTTCAGCAGCTTCATTGCTTTGTTTTTTTAGCAGCACGAATTCTCAGATCAGTAAGTCTCGCTTGAGTTTCTTCAGCAGTTTCATTCCTTCGTTGTTCAGCAGCATCAATTTTCTTAACAAAATGTCGTGTTTCAGTTTCTCCAGCAGTGTCATTTTTTTTTTAGTAGCACAAATTCTCTGATTAGTAAGTCTTGCTTGAGATTCTTGAGCACTTTCATTGTTTTCTCTGAAAGCATGTTGAATTCAGCTTTCGATGTTTGTTTTGATTCTGGTGGGATTAAATACTGCTCTCATTTTTCGTGGCATTTCTATAAAAATATATTCGTGGGATTAAAGCATTAATGCAAGGAGAGAATACAGAAGAAAGAAGTCGTTATGTTAAACATGGAACCTGATTCACATCAACTGATTCAACTATGTCATCTTCATATTGTAGCAACATTCCATTTGATGTCATGAGGGTGAAGTACCTGTCCTTTACAACATTTTGTGATAGAAATTAATCAGGTGTTGATCATGTTTCAGCTTCGAAGTGCAATGAAGAGCACTTTCTACAAATGACCTGTAGATGGTGGTGTAACCCCACAAAACATAATGCAGAAAAACAAAGCTGAAAAACCAATAAAAAATTCTTTCAGAAACAGGATGACCTATCGAGTCAGAAATAGTTCCGATAATTCAGCAATGAAGTAAACAATATGCCATGCATACTTCATGACACCAGACCTCACCATTCATGAGAAGTTACTTCACCAAGAATGCTGCATACAAACCCACAAACCCAAAGACAAACACGACTTTGATATATATATATATATATATATATATATATATATATATATATATATATATATATATATATATATATATGGATTCATTGTAATATTTCTTGGTATGCATTATTTATTTGAGTCCAAAACCCATAAGTGTATTCCAAGACAATGAGGAGCAGATACAACAATTAGCCATATGCACTATGTTGAACTTTCAATGGATTCTGTGATATTTTATTTGAGGTTACTACTCTTCCACGTAAAAGGAGCAAAATCATCTACAAACATTGTTTTTTTCTATTAACATAAATTCCGTTAAAATACACCACATAATATATTTACACTCTAAAAATGTCTTCCTTTACACACTTAGCTTTTGTACACTAGCTTTTCCACTAGTATCTATATAAAATTATCACCCAACCGAAGTTGGTACTAATTTATCGACCTATCGTACCAGCTAGCCAGCAAGGGTATGCTCACTGTGGCAGAGCTTCTTTTTTAAAATTCTTTATTTTTGGTTTGCACAGTTGCAACTTATAATCAAACATTTCCACACTCCAGCTGGAGGCTGTCATACACTCATCATGTGCATATGTTTTAATTTGTAACACCTCCTCCCTTCAAATGAACTTAGTTCCCCCATCCCATCCTTCTCCCATTCCCAGCGGGTTGACGGCAGTGATAACAATCACACTTATACATTATCAGATGTCTTTGGGAAATCAACTCGAAGGGGTTACAAAACAACAATGTTAAAGTCCCCTGGGCTTGTGTGCCTTCCCTCCCAATAGTCTGGTGCTTCACCCCGTCTCTGGTACCCCCATTCCGACCATATCTTCTTATGCTCAGGCTGGTTATGGCTGTGAACCATACTTCCTCAGGAACAGAGCCCATTACATTTTCCTTGATAGCAGCATATTATGTGATGGCCCCTGTGATGTTCTCCACCTTTACTTATTTATTTATTTTATTGTATTAGCTGAAATTAATCAGCTTTTCAGTATACAAAATTCATCAGTGAGATAAATAAAAACAAACATTGCAATATATTTACATTTGAAAAGAAAGCAAAAAGGAAAAAGAAATATCCAATTACTCAAAATAACAGGAAATGATTCAGGAAACAGGAAACAGACATTTTGCATGCATTTAACATTCAGTTCTATAGAATAGATATTTATGCATTGAACATTCCATTCCCTGTTATCATTGCCCTATGATAAAAACAGTTCATTGTTAACAACCTATCGAACTTACGATTTGGGACACATGAATGATCATTTATATGATATAAACTGCCCATGCAGTGATCCACAATTTTATTTTGCAGATGGAATTTATGCTATGCTCACAGATAGTCGGATTTTCTAGATTCAAAGATGTCAAAAACTTTACCAATGCTATCTGTACTATATTTTTGTCAGAGCATAGCAAATAAGACCAACGTAAAGCTTGTTCCACCAGATTTAGAATGGCAGTTGCGTTTACAAAGTGTGTTGTTCTTGCCTCATTCAGCGCTGTACAATGACATACTAAATCTTCCAGCGATTCAACGGTGTCCGGAGCAAGACAAAATCTACAGAACTCTATATCATTTGGAATCTGATGCCTTCTGGCTTGCACTTGTCGGGTGGCCCATAAGTCAAAACGCACTCTCAAGATTGCTGTTCTAAATGCCACAGATGGAGACTTTAAGAGATAAGTTTCTGGCCTTTTAACTTTTTTTGGGCCAGAACCTGTACTTACAGATCTCACGATACTTTAGGCACATGTTTCTCATGGTAATCCAGTCGAACTGATAGATTAGGTCTTTAGCTTTATCCGGATATGTCACTAGCATGTCAATTGAAACATTCGCATCTGCCAAACAGGGTAGAGTTTTCTCAACCCAGCTTGTCGCAAATTTACTCTGTGAGGTAAGCATGTAATTAGCAATCACCTGTAACATGTTCTTCTGATGGTTTACAACCAAACATTTGTAAAACAATGAACAAAGTCGCCACAGATAGATAGCATGCAGAGCAATCAGCCCCAGGTCATATCGCAAGCACGCCCCTGGTACACACTGGAGCAAGGAAAGCACTGACCTCCAGAATTTGGCTTCTAGTCTTTCCAGTTTTAATATTTGCCAATTTGATAAAGTTTCCGATCCATATAAAATGGTAGGGATGGCTTTCATGTTCCAAAAGATAATGGCTGGTTTTATCGTGAATTTACCATAACGGTGCAAGACAATTTTCGCCTGCGATATGGCTGTGTTCAACTTCACTTCCATGCTCTCCATTAGGCCTCTTGGATTTGTCAAACCCTCAAAGACCATGCCCAGGTAGATGTATTTATTAACAACCTCTAGTGGCGTTTAGTTTATAGTCCACCTATATGTAGTCCTCTGACTTCTATTTGCAACATATGTCACAATTTGCATTTTATTTGTATTAATGACTAGTTGGTTCGATTCCAGATACGAGTTAAATGCGCAAAGCAAGTTCTGCAATCCCACCGGGGTCTTAGAGTTGAGAACTATATCATTTGCGTAATTTAAGTTTGTGATTTTCGTACCATTAAGGAACGGCGAATCAGATGTTATTTGCAAAAATGAGTATCAAAGATCTTGTATAAAATAGTTGAAAATTGCAGATGCTAATAAACAGCCTTGTTTAAGACCACAAGCTGTCAAGATAGGGTCAGATAATAATCCTTCCAAAGTGAGTCGTATACGGATGGAAGTATCTGCGTGAAAAGCATGGATAATGTCCTGTAAGACTGGGGGGCAACCATCTCTTTTGAACTTTGCCATGAGGAGAACACGGGAGACAGAATCGAAAGCCGGGTGTAAATCCACGAAAGCAAAGTATGCAGATTGCTTAATAGCGTGGCAGTGTGCTTTTATGACATTTAATGATAGAAGGTTAACATTTGTGCCTAGGCCTGCCACACATCCAGTTTGTTGTGGGTCCCTTAAACCAAATGATTTTGTCCAAGCATTAAATTCCCCCAGAATTAGTTTTGCAAAGAGTTTACCAAGGGCATCCAATAACGCGATTGGGCGATAGTTTTTCGGGTTGGTACAGTCACCTTTTTTATATATGGGCACAACAATTGATGTTGTCCAGGACGCTGGTAACCTGCGTTTTGCCATAACTAGTTTGACGATGGCATGAAGGCTGTTAGCCCAGTAGCTCGGGTTTTCTTTGAATAGAGCATTATGCTGCCCATCGGGGTCAGCGGCCGTAGATGAGCTTAGTTTTTTATAAGCTCTTCCAGCAGTACCGCCGAGCATTGGATGTCCCAATACGATGTTGTTTGCATGATATACAAGGTTGTGTAATGAGTAACCCATGTCTCTTCCAGTACAGCACTTGTTTGAGCATGAGCTTGAAACAAGTCTATACGATGATTAAGCAATCTCCAGATTTCCGCTGAATTTTTAGAACCTATGGTGTTGAACATATGTTCACTGTCATGTTGAAAGAACAAGGAGCAGCGACTACGTATCCAATTTAAATATTTGCATTTAGCTGATTTTAAATCTTGACAAGGATTGATGACATTCGTAGCCAATATTATCATTCTTTCTTTACGATATTGGCATTTACGCAGTTTAATTTCAGGATCAAAGGAGTGCCTATGGGATTTATTATTTTGATTAGGGACAATCGTGTTCCTAAAAGGCTCCAATAAATCAGTGTAATGGAGTAGTTTATGAGAATTTGCAGGCATATTTATTGCTTGTGAAAATTGCCATAGGTGTTCTCGAGACCATTTCAGGCGAACTTCTGAGTTGTTGACACCTATCTGTTGTCTCATCCACTCACGGCCTAAGTTCTCAGTAGACTAGTTGATCTGCAAGGAGAGTAAATGATGATCGCTTTGTGATTGAGGGATTATTTTAAATAAAGAAATTCTGTCAAACAAATGATGCTCCACATATATGTAGTCAATCGTGCTTTGACTTGATTCATGCTGCCATGCATGTTTTGAAGGCATGTCTCCCTCCACTGCGCCATTTAAAATTCCTATCGCTCATAAAATTGTACCAAGTAGAAACACCTTTTATCTTAATTTTAGAACTGGTGGATAAGCAATCTAAATTTATGTCCCCAACTACAATAGTATCTGTGATTCCATCAGTTACTGTTATCAGATCCAATAGTGCTGTCAAACCCTGATAGAACGCTTCGTCTGTTAGACCTCCCAGATTGCGGTATGTATTTACAAATGCAATCAGGTGTTGTAAACACGTGATTTTCACCAGTTGCATAAAGATATTGATGTTTCTCCATGCTTCAATTTTGAGACCATGTTTCTTATTTAGCGCTACTAGAAGCCCTGAAGAGGGACGCCCACGCAAACCAACTCTAGCTGGTCGAAGAGCTACATCATAATTATCCGATGTTGGAGATTCAGTGTACCAGGTCTCTTGTAACGCAATTACATCATATTGTTCTCAGGATGATTTAATCGAGGCTTGCAGATGACAATGGCCTCGGGTGTTCCAACAAGCTACCTTAAATAAGAGCAGCCGAAAATCTCATAATGGTTAATTTTGAACAGTGTAATTGACCCCAGAATGACCATCATCACGTGAACTTGTGTAAATCTTGTCTTGTTGTCTATGGGACTCAGCTCGCAAGGTGATGCATTCCGGGTCCTAAGCAATTAGGAACCCCATTTCAAACAAAGCCATTTTCGCCTTCCAGATGACATTTAATGCTACACCCGAAGGGATCCACAGTCTCACAATAGAAGTGGTAGTATCTGAAATGTATTCCACTTGGGCAATGTCGCGTGATGCTAAGTCCTCTAGTTCTACAACATCACCAAATATGTTTAAAATACTTTGTCTATTCAGATTATTTGAGGCATATGGACCCTCCCGGCATTTTAAAATTAGTGAGTGACAGTCCGATTGTAGGGGGACTGCATGTCGTGATACACTGGTACTGAAATTTGGAACACTGTTGTTGTTAGAAGAGTTATTATATGATTTGGGTCTGCATGTAGCACTTTCAACTTTTTGTGCAGATGTGTTTAGCAATGCATTCTGTCGTTGGTTGTCTAATCTATCTGGTGAATTCATAGGTTTAGTCACTGTGCTAGCCCAAGATACAGATTTCCCATGTGTATCAGACAAATGTTTGTTTTGTGCAACATTCATACCCTGTACACGTTCATCCAAATAGGAATCCATTGCTTTGCGCAGTTCGCTTAGCATTGCTGATCTATCTCTGTACGTCTAGCTCGTTTGAGCATGGCGACCCTCTATAGATCTGATTGTAGGCACCAGCACTGACTGAGCTTTTAGGGGCACTTGCATGTTCGCATGTTCGTCACGTTTTATCTCTTCCATCAATTCGTCCAACGGCTCATGAGCCGGCGGATGGATGCAGGGGGCTGGGCAGTCAGGCACCAACGGGACAGAGGTCCCTTGTTTCGGAACTGAATGGTTGCAGATTTGATCATCTGGCGTATTGATATTATTTGATGTCATTTTCTTAAAGAACGAGTTTAGGGAGGCTTTTACAATTCTTGCGGTTGGCATATTCTTTGTTTTTCTTTGTGCTGTCAATCGAATACTCTTCATTTTTTTAGTTGGGATAGAGGACTCTTTGTGCATTGCACCGACCCTTGCCAAAGAATGTGGTAAGTCACCGGCTAATTCTTCTGTTGTTGCTGGTAAATCCTGCATACTAATCCAAGAGGTATTGGCCATCGGAGGGCATGGAGGAGTCACGCCATCTGATAGAGGCGTGATTATGTGGGTGATCGCTGGAAGTACAGGTTGAAGACCCTCCTACAACGGTGACTCAGGTTGCACCCCTAACGGTTCATTTGATTTATTACACTCTTTTTGGGTAAGGGATTGTTTGTAACATTTGGGCCAATTGTCCATTTTTTGTAACCAGTGCAGTAGATCGTCTGCTTTTGACTCTTGCTTGGACATTTTGGCATCCAAAGTATCAAACAATTTAAAAAGCGACAAAAGGGTGGTGTTAATGGCTGCCAATGCTGTATGGAGCAGTCGAGGTTGACTTTCTGTATTGTCTGCTGGCGGTCTCGCTATTGTGTGGCGCGGCGTGGGCTGGACAAAAGAAACCGCAGAAATTGATTGGCCATTAAGAGAAGAGTCACCAGCAGACACATTTCTCTGAATGTTTTGTGAGCTGCGAATAGAAATAGGAGATTCGCACTAGCTCGCATACAGTGAGACCCCCTGTTTGTCTACGCCTTCAGTTGACGACACCGAAGACAAAGCACTATTTGAGTGATGTCCCCAATTACGGGGCGGGATAGGACAGGGAGATGCCAACATTGTATTATCTGATAGTACTTGCAGAATCCTTGAGCCATCAACTCACCCCACGTAACACTGATGTTTTAATGAATCAGCATCAGGTCGAATACTAGGTATATTAAGAAACTGTCTCTTCCTCATGTTTGACTGTTTTGGAGTAGACAGCCCTTGGGGATTAAACGCGGCAACACAACCACCACTAAGCAGCCCCAGTGAAGGGTTAAGTACAATTGATTTGTGAGATACATGCAATTTTTTAGGAATTATCATTTTTTCCAGGCTGTTGCACCGCCCCACCGCAAACTTCATGTCAGATTTCAAGGAGTACAGCCTTCTGCGAACATTCATGTTGTCAAAAATTAAAGTCAAAAGCAGATGTAATACAGTACACTTTTCACCTAAACCAGGTTACCTTTCTCACACACCAACTGTCCACCGGCCGCTGGCCACTCGGCTAAGCAGCAAAGCGGTACTTAACTCGGTACTTGCCTGAGATGCACGCGCGCGATGCGCGTGCATTTAGTTTAAATGCAAGTTCCAATGGGAATGAAGAGTGAAGAACCAATCCCAGCGGAACAGAGGCGGGCCAAGACGATCTGTCAATCGCTCTAGGAAAAGAAGACAGAGCGGCGTCAGTAGGCGTCAGCAAACGTTTAGGCAAATGTTCGGAGAAAAGCTCATGACGAGAGCAATATGAAGTACAAAAACACATCACCTTTTTCACTTTCTTCACTTTCTCACTAAGCAGCCAGCAGAAATCCGCCAATGGTAGCAAGTAGCAGTACATGGGGAAAGCAGCAGAGCACAGCTCAGCGGCAAAGTGGTACTTAACTCGGTACATGCCCGAGATGCGCGCGTGCGATGCGCGTGCGTTTAGTTTAAATGCAAGTTCCAATGGGAATGAAGAGTGAAAAACCAATCCCAGTGGAACAGAGGCGGGCCAAGACGATCTGTCAATCACTCTTTTTCACTTTCTTCACTTTCTCACTTAGCAGCCAGCAGAAATCCGCCAATAGTAGCAAGTAGCAGTACGTGGGGAAAGCAGCAGAGCACAGCACAGCGGCAAAGCGGTACTTAACTCAGTACTTGCCCGAGATGCGCCACCTTTATGCTCAGTAGCTCCTACAGATTTGGTCATGGGCAGAATAAGTCCAGTTTCCTCTTGGGGCTCCCGTAGGTTGAGCCCTCTACATTTGCTCCAGGCCCCACTTGTTACACAATCCTGGCTGCGACTCTGGTTTGTTGGAGTGAAAGATGCATCTAATGAGTCAAAGGAAGGCGTAATATCTACTCAGCATTGTTGGGCTCCAGGCGGGGATCAACAATGAAAAAGGTTTTTTTAAAAAAACCTCTTTTTATTGAATTTTACAACATATTTAAAACATTCCCCCAACATACCCTCCCTCTCCCCTCCGCCACCCGAGGCAACGATCATTCAGTTCCTGGTTCACTTTCCTTCCGGGCCCACATTCCACGTTCATTGTAGGTCTAGCAGTCTCAGACTCTGCGGGCACCACATCACCCTAAAATCGTCCTTAAGAAAAGTAATTATTTCCCCCCAATCCATGGCAAAGTTCTGTACCTTATTATCCATGGCATACGTTGTCCATTCCAGAGCTACTATTTCCCAGATCTTTCGTAGCCAATCTTCAATCATGGGGACCTCCGATCACTTCCATCTTTGGGCTATTATCATCATAGCCGCCAATGTTAGTATCAGTTTCGATTTCTCCCTCGTCCTAGGTCCCCCCACTCTTGTGGTTTCTTTAGTGCCTAGGTGGATCTGTACCAGTGTTATTCCATCTCCAGGGCCAAAGGCCTGCTCCTGCGCCCTCTGCACCTCCCTCCAGAAAGGTTTGATTTTTGGACATTTCCACCAAATGTGCTCCGCTCTGCCCACCAACCCACAGCCCCTTCAGCACCTCCCCGAGGTTCCCGGGTACTCTTATGGAGGCGGGCCGGTGTATAGTGCCACCCGACCAACATCTTATACCAAGCTTCTTTCAGTTGGGAAGCTTTTGCCAATTTGGGTATTTTCCTCCACAGCCTCTCCCATTCTGCCCTGCCAATTTCCCTTCCCAGGACACGTTCCCATTTCTGCATATATGCCCACTGGTGGCTGCATTCGTGCTATCCAGAGTCTTATAAAGATTGGATATTAGGCCCTTCGTTGTGTCATTGAACAGAAGAAAGCTTTCAAATTTCGTTGGTTCTCTAGTAGCCGCCATTCTATTCCCCGGGTGTAGCACCCAGTGTCGTATCTGTGCATACCTTAATCTTTCCCCTTCCTGTATTGCATATTCCTGTTTACAGTCCTCGAAAGACAGCACTTCCCCTCCTCAGAACATGTCACTCCGCTTCCTGCAGCCTCCATCCTGCCAACACTTAAATGCCCCCTTCTCCATTCCCGGTGTGAAGTCCCCATTGCCAAAAATAGGAGTGAAAGGCGACGGAAACGTCATAATTCCCTTGGGTCCCGCCAATTTGTCTCAGATGTCCGCCATGAGCTTGGTAATAGAGCTCTCGTAAACATGTCTAGGTCTGTGCGGTTTAGGCAGCCATAAGACTTCCGCCAAGTTGGATTTGCAACCGCCCAATCCATCTTCACCCATCTTCACCCATAGCTTGTCTTGCATACCCTTGTCTCTCTTCAACCTTTCCCTAATGACCAGGAGCTGCGCTGCTTCATAGTACCGCCTAAAATTCGGTAATGCCAGCCCTCCCTCACCCCTGGGTGCCATCAATAAGCGGTTGCCCACCCTAGCTGTTTTCCCTTCCCATAAGAATCCATTAGTCAACGTTCCCAATTCCCTAAAGAAGCCCAGTGGTTTTGGCTGAGGGATTGCTTGAAATAAGTACAACAATCGCGGGAGTGTGACCATCTTGACTGCGGCAATCTGCCCCAACCACGACACCCTGAGACTTCTCCATCTCTAGAAGTCTCTTTTAATTTCCTTCAGAAGTGGGGGGTAATTGGCCATATACCAACCTGCCAGGGTTGCTGTAATCCTAACTCCCAAATACCTAACGCCTCCCAGGCTCCATATGAAAGGAGTGCTTGCCTTCAGCGTGTCGCGCTCCCCTGCCCTAAGTGTTAGATTCAAGATTTCAGATTTGTTAACATTAATCTTTAGTCCTGAGACTTCCCCAAACTCCTCCAACAGGGCCGTGCTAACTTGGATCGAGTCGATTGGTGCAGTCAGGGTGAGCAACATGTCATCAGCAAACGCTGCTACCTTCTGTTGTTCTTCCCCAAAGGGAATGCTCTGTATCCCATCCTCCTCTCTTATTGCCTGCAGAAGAGGCTCCAGATAGATCACGTAAAGTATTGGAGATAACGGGCAACCTTGTTTTGCTCCCCTCTGCAGTCTTACCGGTCTTGACGTTGTTCCATTCACCACTATTCTAATGGATGGGGCCTGGTAGTTAGCTTGAACCATAGTCATAAATTCCCCTCCAAATCCCATTTTCCACATGACCCAGAACAGAAAGGACCACTCCACACGGTCAAATGCCTTTTCCTCATCTAGTGCCAGAAGGACCATGGGAGTGTTCGTTCTCTGCACTTTTTCCACCAGGTGGGCCACCCGCCTGATGTTATCTGCCATTTGCCTGCCCCTAACGAAGCCTGCCTGATCGGGGTGTATCAGGTTTGGAAGGTGGATTTCAAGTCTGTTTGCCAGGATCTTTGTAAATATCTTGGCATCGATATTTATCAACGCGATAGGCCTATAGGATGTTCTTTCCTCTGGTTCTTTATTAGGCTTAAGTATGAGGGTTAGCTTAGCTTCCTCCATGGATGGGGCAATTCTGCCCGTCTGCTGAAATGTATTAAATAGCGAGGTCAATTGCGGGGCCAGCTGCTTAGTAAACATTTTATAAAAGGCAGCGGTATAGCCATCTAGGCCCGGGACCTTGTTTGTCGGTAGGGCCCTAATCACCCTTCGTACTTCCTCCTCCGTAATTTCCTGATTAAGGATCTCCTGTGTCACCCTCCCAATGTCCCGCAGCTGCACTCTCTCTAGGAACCTTTCCTGCAAACTACCCTGAGGAATCTGAGAGGCATAGAGGGAGTCAAAGTACCCCTCCAAAACTTCCTGCAGTTCCCCCAACCGTGTGACCCATTCCCCTGAGCCCGTTTTCAACGCTGTGATTGCGTTCCTCGATCTTGCTTCCCTAAGTAAGCATGCTAGTAGCGCATCCACCTTATTCGCCTTTGCATAGTATTTATGTCACACAGCGAGTATAGCCCCCTCTGCCTTTTTAGTCGGGAGAATTTCTAGCTGCCCCAGTGCTCTTCTGTATTCCCTCATAGCAGACCTAGATGGAGTCATGCCCGCTTTCTCCCTAGCCGCCTCCACCTCAGCTTCAAGTTGCGTTTCTAATGCCTTCATTTGTTTAGCTCGGTGAGCGGCTGCTGCTATTAGTTCCCCCCTGAGAGTGGCCTTGAAAGCATCCCATCTTACATCTTCTCTTGGGTCCTCCTTCCTATTGATGGCAAAGAAAATCTTAAACTTCTCTTCGATTTCACTCCGGATCTCTTATAATGGACCTTGGATATTTACATCCCCAAACCCCCTTATCCCTTTGACCCAGTTCCAGAGTGACTGACACCGTTTTGTGATCTGCTATCCCTATAGGTCCCATGCTCACCTCCCGAATTCCACCCACCAATCCCACTGAAACCCATATATAATCAATTCTAGATTGTGACCCATGGACCCCCGATAAAAAGGTGTATCCTTCCTCTTCCCCCTTCAGCTCCCTCCACGTATCTCTCAACCCCATCCTGCCAATCCGATCCTTCAGTTCTGCCGACATTACCGCTCCCCCCCTTTTACTTGTCCACCGACCCTATCCCGCTCTCTGTCCCAGGTGATGTTAAGGTCTCCCATCAGGACTATCTGACCCCAGGCTTGTTCTTCTAGCACCTTCAGAACTCGCTACAAGAACTGCTCCTGTCCAGAGTTTGGGGCATACACAACTTCTATTGTATAGGGGACATCCTTATACTTCCCCCTGGCCACAATATACCTCCCCTCCTTGTCCCTTATTACATCACTGACTCTAAGGTCAACCGTATTCTTAATAGCCAGAGCCACTCCCCTTGTTTTGCTTTGACTTGAGGCGTGTAGAATCTGGTCGAACCCACGCAGCTTCAACCGCCCCTGGTCATTTTGCAAAAGATGCATTTCCTGTAGCCTCATAATGTCTGGCCCTTCTTTCTTTGTAAATTGCTCCAGCTTTTTCCTCTTAAGAGGGGTGTTCAACCCTCTCACCTTATGCGTTAACCACTTGAAAGGTCACCACCCAAAGATTGTTTCACATCCAGTGCTACTGCCCTTCCGCCCTCTCCTCTGCCGATTATCTCGTTGCTCCAACCCCTTTGCTCCCCTCCCTTCCTCCCTCCCCCCTCATCCGCTCCCCCCCTGGAAAGACAATTCCTTCCCGCCTACTCTCCACTCCTAACTCGGGCATTCCCGCCATTTCCTTTCCCAAAATGGTTGCCCCCCCAACGACCCCAAAGCCTCGATCCTCCTTTTAAAGGCCCACCACCCCTTCTACCACTATTTTGCATCAGAGCTCTACTTGTGTCCCATTCACTTCTTCTCTGGTCTTCTCTTTTCGCAACGTTCCACCCTCCTTGATTCCTCTTCTTCTTTTCTCCCCAACTGTCGTCCATTCCCAGGGTCTCGGCCTAGACCGAGTGCTCGTTCCTTGTGTGCCTGAGCCTGTGGGTGCCACCGCCAACTCTATTTGAAGCAAATCTGCCCCTTCCTGTACCGAGGTGATCCGTTTCTGGCTCCCCTCCCACTCAAAGAGCAGGCCAAACGGAAAAGTCCATTTGTATTGGATGGCTTTCTCATTTAATGCCTTTAGCACCGGGCTCATTTGTCTCCTCTTTGTGAGCGTGCTACTCGCCAAATCCTGGTATAATGCAATCTGCTGCCCTTTGAACATAATGGGTTCCCGTTTTCTTGCAGCTCAGCGGACTGCTTCCTTCTGGGTGTATCTGATGAAAGCAGCCAGTACATCTCTTGGCCTTGCTGTCTGTCCTTTGGCCAGCCGCCTTGCTCTATGCACACGATCCAGCTCAATCGTCTCCGGGCTCCCTTCGTCCAGGATATCCGTGAACATTTCTTGAATTGACGTTTTTAGATCTTTATCTCGCACTGATTCTGGTGCATTTTCACCCTTATATTGATCCTTCGGGATCTATTTTCAATATCCTCCATCTGAATCTCAAGATACCGAGTTGCTATGTTCAATCTCTCAACAGCTTCACTGTTAGCCACAGTGTCCTTGTCTACTTCTTGAAGGCCTTTTTCCAGGAGGTATGTCCTCTCCCCTAATTGCCGCGTCTCTTGTCTGATCTCTCCTAAGGCTTCATTTAAGTCAGCGCGCATACGTTGAAATTGCTCCTGAAAAGTCTTTGCCAAGTTGGTTTGTAGAGCATGCAGTTCACCCAGGAACTCTTGTCTCGACATCAAGGTCGAGACCTCCATACCCCCTTGAACATTGCCTTCTCTGGTCTCTTCCCGGCTGTTCCTGGCCCCGTCCCTCATTTTTTGTACGGGCCAAATTGCATGGAGGGTGCCCGAGGTGTCCCCTGGGGCTTGAGCCATTTTACCCCCTTTTCCTTTGGCTTTTGTGGTCATGATCCTCGATCTTCCCCTCCTCAACGCAGCTCTGTCTCTCCACCGGGCGTTCCTGTGGCCGGTCTGCTTCTCTCTAGTCCTCCTTTATGCTTCAGAGTATGGTGCTTTACCACCGCTGTGCCTTCCCCCTTTATCCGGCCGCTCACAACAGTCCTCCTGCGCCAGCTCCTTTATCGCGCTGTATGCCTTGCCCACTAGAGTGTCCCTTCTTTCACCGCCTCTTTCGCCTCGACGCCGGCCCCAGTAATTATGAGCAACCTGCGCAGCGTTCGTGCCTCCGGTGGAAAAATGGCATATATGCGTAGAACGCCGCCTGTTGTAGGTGAGTCAGGCTCGCTCTACCAGATAGTGCCCCGGGTAATCCACCTGCGTGGCTACACGAGCTTGGGCCTTCTCATCCACATGCGGCCCCACTGGTTGTAGGGGACCGGGGGTCTTGCTGCCCCCATGTGTTTAGGAGGGGGGGGGGTTCTCTGACCCTTTGACAGATGGGCCCCAAACCCTCCTATCTCGTGGTGGGCTTCTTCCTTTTGCCACGCTATGGGGTGCCTTGCTTTTGTTTACTGGGGTGGGGGGCCGAGGTGCCTCCCTCGCGGGCACCACACTCTCCTAACCCCCACTGCTGGACCACAGGTTCCGTGCCACCATGCCCCCTGCTGCTAGGGTTCTCCCGCTTCTGTATACACTCACCGGCCCCTCTTCGTGCAGTCTTCGCAGTCCTTCGGACCCTGGATCGGTTCCCCAGCGGGTCAGGGTGTGCCGGTTGGTGATGGCACCTCCCCTGTTCTCCGCGTCCTGGTTTCTTGGCTTCCTTGGCCTCGGGGGTGAAACCGCTGGCTTTCCCGGCCTTCTTCTACTACCGCGGCTTCCCGGACACAAACGCTGCAGGCCTTCTCCTCGTGCCGAAATACATCAGAGACCGCGGCCCCCACTGCTGTGCGACATTCTGCGGCTACCACGGCCTCGGGGGCACAATCTCCGCAGGCCTCCTCCTCCTGCTGAAGACCGTCAGAGACCGCGGCTCCCGCTGTTGTGCGGCACTCTGCTGCTGGGGGGTTATAAGTCAAAGTTTCGACTCAAAAGGGTCGAATGACAAAAGGGTCGAGTCAATTCGACTGAAAAAAGGGTCGTGGCAATAATGGTGCACAAATTCATACCCTTTGAGGTCTACAGAGTAGTAAGAGATGGAGGAGTTCGTTATGTGGGTATCACAGGTGGCCTGTGGTGAGAACCATTCCTAATTATCAGTGTCTATGCACCTCCGCCACTACAAGCCGACCTTTTGGAGGAGATACAGATGATGATGGCAAATATGGGGCAGAGGTTATAATTGTGTGTGACGATTTCTATGACGTCTTAGATAGGAGTTTGGATAGACAGTCCCAGGGGTCAGCGCCTCAGAGGGGAGAGGCATATACCAATCTTGCATCATTTTGGATGGCGACGGGACTGCAGGATGTGTGGGGGGAGCTGCACCCCAACCAACTACACTTACCCTACCACTCCGGGGCCCATAATTCCCAGTCGAGGCTAAATGATATGTTGCTGCCTTGCACAGCATTGGGCATGGTGGTGGAGGCACTGTATCTGCCCACAGGGTTATCAGAGCACGCCCTGCTCTACATCCGATTAGAGGGGAAAGCGGAAGCCGAGCAGGGGGAGTGGAGGCTGAATGTTTACTACTTGGGGAATTACAGGATAAGGGAGGCTATCCTGAAAGGATCCGAGGAGTACTTTAAACTGGATACAGGGATGGTGACCAGCAGCAGTACGTTATGGGAAGCATACAAAACGGTGATTAGGGGGGAAATAGGAGCACACCAAATCGAGAGGTAGGACAAAATTTGAGAAAAAGAGGAGGAGGCAGAGATGCGTCACGTTCACGCACAGAAGGAGGACACCAAATGGGCACTAGTTAAGGCAGAAGGGGAATACAAAGAGATAGCGACGGAAGAAGACCGGCAGGCCTACTTGGCAATACAATAGGGTATATGACCTAGGGAGCAAGCGGGGGGTCGGGGGACACATGCTAGTGTGGCTGGAGAGGAGAGAGGAAGGGACGAGGTGGGTTTGGGCCATATCAGACGGGGAGGGGAAGGGTACACAGAAGGGGAAGACATAGCCCAGGCCTTTACAGATTATTATCAATCCCTCTATGCGGAGGTGCCAGGGCTGTCTTCCTTGGAAATAGACAGATACCTGGCTAATATAGCACTGCCAAGCCTGGGGGAACAGGAGCGCCAGGGGCTGGAAACGGATATAACGAAAGAGGAGCTCATGGGGGCCGTCAGGGGCTGCAAGCAGGAAAGTAAACAGGGCCCAATGGGTTCTCAGCCAAATTGTGGAGGTGTGTCTGGGACAAAGTAGGCAACCCCATGCAGTAACTCCCTGAGGATGGCCAATGTACTGGTCATTCATGAAAAAGGGAAGCCTCCCAATGAATGTACCTCAATCGGCCATTTTTGTTATTAAATGTGGATGACAAAATCCTAACACCGGTCCAGGCTAACAGGCTGCTCCCACTAATAAGCAGGTTAATACAACCCTATAAGTGTGGCTACGTGCCAGGTGGGGATACCCGGATGTACCGACGGAGGTTCCACAATGCTCCTGCTCTCTCTGAGTCACTGGCCAGACCCCATGTGGTCATGACATTGGACTCAGAGAAAGTGTTTGATTCGGTCGGGTGGGCTTTCTTCTGGGCGATGATGGGCAAGATGTGATTGGGGCCCCAATATATCAGTTGGGGGCTGTTGCTCTACACGAGACCAAAGGCCCGGGTGGGGGCCAATGGCCACAGGTCCCGCCAGTTTCCATTAGAGGGGAGTACTCTACAGGGGTGACCTCTGTCACCCCTTCTGTTCCTCATGGTGATGGAGCCATTGGTGCAGAACCTTAGAGCCGACCACTACGTCCAGGGTTTTCTGTGGTCCCAGCATGGAAAAGATAAGGTACCGGAACAGAGGGATGCAGGGGAAATACTTGAAAATATGGGGGAAGTGGGGAAAGAGGGTGCAACAGGGATCCTTTGAGCAGAGCCATCATGGAGCACTGGGAGGGTTATTATGGGGTGGGGTGGGGGAGGGGACGGGGACGAGGGGTCTGGTACTGAGGTTAAGGGAATTCACATTGTGGACGTTTTTAATGTTTGGTGTTATTTTTTTTACATGAAAATGCTAATAAACAGAGTTTATAAAAAAACATTTGTCAAACTGCCCTTTTTTAAATTCGTTGTGAGGGGTTTGTCAACTGACTTAAGACCCTGTAAAACAGGTCCCCACAGAGGTCTTTCCATTCACAGCCCACCTTGCAGACCAGCTAAACCAGTTGTCACACAGAGGTCCCTTTTAACAAACCCTTCCATAAACCGGTATTGCTAGGAGTGCCAAAACCGATGCCAACAAGTGGCCCAATTACAAAAAACATAATGTTCTTCGAAGCGCATGTTTATTAACTGATTTCATAGGGAACAGCCCTACTATGCCCTTGCTAAAGTCCCCAACAAAAGCAAAGCCTTTGGGAGTTTGGTTAAGTGCCCGCTTAAGCTGCCAGTCCAGCACTATATGAAATAAGGGGAAGCTGTACATAGTTACCAGGAATGGAGGGACCCGAGGCAGCCCTGGCGGACCTTCTCCATGATCATAGGGGCGGTGGGTAACAAAGGGTAGCCAACTCCTTAGAGTAAAAGAAAAGAGAAGCAGATGGCCCAGATCCTCAACTCCCATTGGTGCAAGAAAAAAGACAGGGATGGTTAGAAAAAAGGCTCAGGCAGTGCATGAACGGTAGGTAGATCCAACCGAGCGGGGGAGGGGAACATGGGCATAAAAAGCGCTCACGTTAAGAAATCTGAAGGACAAAGTACAATGGGCGCCAATCGGAAATTAACACCACAGGGGGAACAACTCGAAGACAGCTCTGACACTGGCACAGGAAATTTCGTAAGGGACATTACTCCAAATGCGTTAGGAACACTTGTTGGGGTGCAGCGCACACTTGTAGCTACCTTTCTGATATGTCCGTCACACCGCGTATTAGGACGCCAGGGTGATGTATTTCATTGCGCGATCGAGCCAACTGTAAGGCAAGCTCCATGCAATCGCGAGTTCGTGCATTCCACAATTGAAGGCTGCATACCATATGGAGTAATGCAGGTGACAGTACCCACATTTCCATGCCCTGCTCTTGAAGGATGAGGGGGTTGTGAATACTGCTGATGGAAACAGCCACTAGAATTAGAGCATGAAAGTAGCTGGTGGGCTCCCACGTGCGGTCCCCTGGTCCATATCCCTTCCAATCAGCAATAAGCTGGAGTTTATTGCAAACCCATTGAGAGTCAAGGATGTCAGCAACTTCAAACTCTTGTGGAGGGTGAACAGTAATTGCACGGGGTCTATAGGGTGTGTCTTTGGTTTACAGTATTTCAACAGAAATATATTAAAGCCTGGGTGTACCCCCATCATTCAAGAAGATGCACGGCCCATGCAACTGGATTGATTACCTTGCCTATCAAGCCTTTGCAAGGAGACAGGAACTGAGAGTGACTTGCCACCGGAGCCTTTAAGGAGGAGGTTTTCAAAGCTAAAGAGAAGAATTTGAATGAAAGAGTAGAAAAGGCTAAATCTAAACCCGCAAGAACTGTTCATAGTGTTATAAGAGCTTAAAGGATCTGTGGCTGAGCCATCTTCTGTGGTAGACAATGACTGGTGCCAACGTATCCTTCATAGCTTTACCCAAAGAACAACACAACATCAACAACGCATATTGGATCAGGTTAAGCTGTCACGACATACTGAAGCTAATCTCGCATCAGCATGCAATATCACAAACTCTGACACTGTCTTGTTTGCTTTCAAAGAAGTATCGAAAGATGAGGTGTTGGAGATTATACAAAAAAATTAAGCAAACATCTTGTAAGGGGGGGGGGTATATACCCTGCAACGTTTTTTAAGGATTTTGCTAAAAAGCTTGTCCCATGGGTTACTAGATGTGTAAATCGCTCCTTCCAAGAGGCCTACATCCCAGAAACTATTAAGCAGGCTTGGATAACTCCATTAATAAAAAAGGAGAATCTTGATCCAATAGGCCCTGGAAACTATAGACCAATCACAAACATACCGTTTATTTTAAAACTAATTGACAAAATAGCCTTCGCTCAATACCAGAATTTTGTGGAACAGAATAATATTCTAGCGAATGAACAATCTGGCTTCTGCATGACTTATGGGACAGAGACTGCTCTCCTAGATTTAAAATCAAATATCACAGGAATCATCGAGGAAGGTAATGCAGCCTTGCTTCTTGTGCTGGACCTTTCTTCAGCCTTTGATTTGGTCGACCAATCTCTTTTAGAAAGATGACTGGTTAAGGTACGTAAATGTTCCACCCAGGCTGCAAGTTGGTTCAGATCCTTCCGAGGACCTCGGACGGCCAACGTGACGAAGGGCAATGCCCAGTCACAAAGAACAGTTTTAACCTCTGGAGTTCTACAGGGTTCATGTGTGTCTTCATTATTGTTCAATGTCTACTCCAAAGCCTTATGTTGCCTTCTTGCTTCACTGGGGGTCCAGTTTGCAAACTATGCAGACGACACCCAGATAGTGTTGAAACTATCTGGTATCTATAGTGGAGATGTGGACAGAGGGAACAACGTGTTCAAGGCCATACAGTTATGGGTGGCTGCTAACTCCCTGGTCTTGAACGACTCAAAAACTGAGCTGCTTATTATCGGCACCCAACAAAAACGACAAAGTCTAGACACACGGTACAAATGTTTTGTAGTCAATGCCATCATAGTGTCTGATGCAGTTAAAACATTAGGAGTCTTCTTTGACTTGCATCTTTCTTTTAAGAAACATGTCTCATACCTTAAATCCTCCTGCTCTGCTTTGTCAGTTTACTGTGGCAGACTCACCCGTATCTATCAGAGGATACTCGAGCACTGATTGCAACAGCCATTGTAAATTCGAAACTGTTCTATTGTGATAGTCTTCTGGTTGGCACCTCTAAATCCAACATAAAGAATTTACAGGTGTCACAGAACGGAGATGATAGCGCTGTATGTGGATTAAATCATCGTTCTAAGATTTCAGCTTCTCGTAGGAAGTTGCACTGGCTCCCAGTTGAGCAGCGAATACAATTCAAGGCTCCGTCTTGTTGTTCAGATGTCTTTCAGGCGAAGCCCCTTCCTGCCTCTGTTCGAGAGTTCGAAGAACTACTTTCAGATGAACTCTCCACTCAAATAACAATGTGACGCTACACCAACCACGTGTCACTTTAAAAAAGATTGGTGGTGCAGGTTTCAATGCCTGGGCACCTACCATCCTGAACACACTCCCCATGGAGCTTAGAGCATGTGCTTCAACAACCAGTTTCATGAAGCAACTGAAAACACTTCTGTTTGACACAGAAATAGATTAAAACAAGTGCATGAAACATGTCACAACTGCATGACATCCTGGCCACTGACCCCCCCCACTCGGTTTTCTTTGTTGTTCTGTCTTGAGAGCGCCCTGAGGCCTGCGGGCGAGTAACATGATACAAAGAATAGATAGATAGATAGACTAAAAATGCATGGAAAGCAAGTGGGTCGCCGATAGAAATATTTGAGAGATACCCTTTGATCAGTGTTTATCTGCCTATTCTTTATAAATGTCTAGTTGAGCCTCTGTGAGATTTGTCGTGACCTGTCTATGGGCACGAGCAAGAATGGTAACTGTGTTCTGTGCAATCGGCACCGCAGTCACTGGAAGGATGTGTATGTGTAGCATGCGAGTGTCCATCTGCAAGTAGAAAAAAACAGGGATACCCGTGCGGAAGTGTGAGGTGTACTATTATATGCAAACTCTGCCGTTGGAAGGTGAAAGAACCATCGGTATTGATGTTGAAAGTTGTAGCAGTGTAAAAACTGCTCCAGAGTTCTACTGAGCCTCTTGGTTTGCCCTCTGGTATGCAGGTGGTTGTCTTGATATTGGGAAAATCTTCCTCGGGCCCAAAATACAGGTTCTATTGTGCCAAGCAGTGGACTCATGCTAGTGACAAATGACACCTTCAAAAAGTTTTAGCATTTATTTTAAACAGTGAATTTCAGAAACATTTTGGGATTCAAGTTAGAGAAGATTACAAAACACAAACTTAGAGAAATACACAATATAGAGAAACATAGAACTTAGAGAAACATAGAGAAACACAGTCTTACGCCCCTTCAATCAGCACTGGGAAACCCTGGCTCTCATAAGCTAGCTGTTGCAAGCCCCGCTCAGAGGACAGCGCTGCAGGGTGTCGACAGAGCAACAGGTTCCGGACACTAGATTTTGCTCGAACCAAGTCCACAGATCGATCTCCCACCTGAGTCATGTGGGCATGCATTTTTATAATCTCGTGCTGTCAGTCCATGACGCACAGTTCTAGAACCTTCCCTGTGCAAAATATGGGCTTGCTCATGGAAAAACCCAACTCTGTGAATTTCCACTGTGCTCCTTTCCTGTGCCCCTCCCTGCTTGGAGCCCATCTGAGCGAAAACTCAGGAATGTCTTATCAGTGCCTTCCCAGAGAAAAGAGGATTAGTTTACGAAACCATGCAGGGCTACAGTTAGAAAGTCGAGATGAATTAAGCCTATGTGAGCAAGCTCTAAAAGGCATGCACTCATAGCTTAGTGTTCATAGCGCTTAAGACTGGCTATCTAAGCGCTATATAGGTGCCATAATGTTCCAAACACTCCAATAATTTCTATTAGCTACAGAACTGGGGCCTTCGCCCTGCCTGTCTATCTACAATGCATAATGTGACCTACCACCCCTACTAGGCCTGCATATTCCTTGTAGCTCACTACTGCGTAATGGAAGTGCTACAACAGACTACTGTCAGCATTTTTGGCACATACTTTGAATAAACTATTGGCTTTCAGCGGCTAATGCTGTCATCTAAAGCCCTGATTGGCAAATTTGCAATTTTGTGTATCACTACAGTGGTATGCAGAGGTAATGCAGATATCCAAGCCCAAGTGATCTGAATGCTCCAGGCCAATGTGGCAGCAGTCCCTTAGCTCCTCCCCTGGAGGCCATCCTCACATTAGCACATGTTCAAGTGTTGGGAGCCCTCCTTGCAGTTCTACCTTTGCTCAACGTTTTTTGTAGACATCCATTTTGAAGCAGCTTCAGGGAATACATTTCCTTTAATATTTCTAAGGGTTGGGAAGTTTTCACCCATAGGTTGTTTCCCAGAGGGACGAGGGTGGATCTCCTGGGAGCCCCTCGGGGTCTAAGCTCCTGTGAGTAGTGTCATTCCTACATCTTTTCACCATGGCTGTGCGAGCACGATAACAAAATGCCTGTTCAAAAGCTGCTTTTCCTGTTTATATGGAAGAAAGGTATGAGAAATATCTACTGTGATTTATGGTTATAATACTTGCAACGTCCTCACATCTTTCTCTAACAAAACTATAAGGGACAGACACAGGTGTCAGGTAGCCTGCTTGAATAAAGTGACAGCTGCTTTAGACATTGGTTCTGTAAGGATCTCCTTCTCAGACAGACCTGAACACCATGCTTGAAGGCCATACCATCAAAGAAGATAGACTACAATGAAGAAACACTTAAGGAGAAAAGGATGAAGGATGCTGATCGGATTTAGGATCCAAAGAACACTGAACAGCCCTACCTTAAGGCCAAAAAAGCGCTGCAAGTCTGTCACTGCCTCCTCGTACATGGAGCAGGCGCCCACCGACAATTCGTTCACGAAGAACGCTGTTTTTAAGCCATTAGAATGGCAGCTACTAAGATAGAGGATCGTCCATGGCACCGTCATTGACCAAATCGTTGCCAATGAGAGCTCCGTTGACGGCTAATATACCATCAACAACACTCTTGTAATGAGACTGTCATCAAAGAGGCAATCCGATCAATGGCCACTCTTAAGACCCCATCTAAGATGATTTTGTGAATTGTCCCGTCTGATCCCTCATCTAACACATTCTTGTCAAAAGTGTTCCCGTTTATGGTAATTGTATTCCTGCTCATCAGCCCCTATGTCAAGGACGAAATTACCTGCTTGTCAACCGGTTGCCCCAAAAAAACTGCCTTTAACACCTACAACCCATTGAGCTCCAGGAACTGACATTGCTGAGCCAAGTCAACTATTTTCCTAATTAATCTTTTGTAATGTACTCAATACCGGAGACCAGTCTCTAAGCGCGGGACAAGGATTCGAACCTGCGTTGCTCTGTGTTGTCTTACTTCCAAGACAAACACGATGCCACTGAGAAATCCTCTGGGCTCTTACTCCCCAGGATGGCCTGAGAAAGGCATTCTTACTTTGAAGCCTTACGTGCCACCTACATTGTTGAATCGTATGGGAATTCTATCTGAGGAGATCTTGGAACATCAAATAAGTTTGAATGAGGTCGTTCTGAAGGCCACTTCTCAGATAATTGAGATGAAGAAGCCTATTATTAGTAGCTACAAATGCCTTCTCAGCCAGCCTAGACCTCTTGCATCATCTCAATGATCAACATCTCAAGTACACTATTTGACTTTGGACATATTGCACATGCTGAAGACACTGGTAACGGAATTGCAAACAAGTGTACTGGAAGTTCCCCATAGACCTTCTTTGATTCCACATCGACTAAAATGACTGCCAGAGGCTTTGGGGGCCAGCCCCTCAATCCACTCAGAAGGAAAAAGAACTTACAAGGCTGCAAGAGGCTATGGGCCTCACCTCTGACTCGGTCATACATGAGGAAGACTGTTGTAGAGGAGCAGATGGACGTTCTTTCCCTGGCTCCCGCCCCCTCACCGCCGTCATATTGGAACAGTACGACAAGAGCCCTATGTGGGACTCCATGTGTTGTATCTATACCGCGTCGAGTGTACAAGAGATGATATGCATTCTGACAACCATACCAAATGTACCCTCGCAATGAAAGAGTGGAGGGATGTCAGCACGCACCAGCATGGAGCGCTGAGTGAAATCTGATGAGGGCAGAGTGATGTCATGAAGCATACATATGAAGACATACTGAAACGACATGAAAATACTTAAGCTTAAGAGTGACGATGTAAATGAAGCAATAGGGGAAACGTATGAAATTATAAAGTAATCATATATGCAAAGAAGACAAAGTTATCTGCTGACCAAGAAGTGTAAATATGCAGTAACACAAGATAGATGAGACATTCAGAAGCTTGCTATAGAGGAAAATGAAACATGGCTAGGACGGCCATAGTGTGAAGATGGACGCCGGCTTATGTAAGACTCAATACAGCTATATCAGAGACAGATCACGGTTGCAGAGCCAGGAGACGTTGGAGAAACAGTCTTGTGTGTAAAATAAAGAGGAGGCTATGTTGGCATGGGATCAAGGATGCTATTTTTAAGGAATAATGGCAAAACACAAGGTGAGGCAGAAAGATAAGCCATGTATGTAAGACACAATTCTCTTAGATAAAGAAGAAGAAAACATATGCACAAGCCAAGTATTGGATAATTAAAAATGTATAAAGTCTATTCAAAATGGAGTTAGCAAGTCTCTAGAGGCAGAGGAGCAAGAACAACCAGTATAATTAAATCAAATACCAGTAAATAGGAGGTTGAATGGATACATTTGTGGTCTCCACACGTGATTTAGAAGTCGAAAACAAGGGCTATTCATTAAGCTGTGGGTGAAGATAGTGGTGTGCTTGAACTCCCCTAAATGTCCTAGAACAGAGAGCAGACTACAAGGTCAACTACAGAAGGGACACTTTGGCTTATGACTGGACTGATGAGAGATGATGGATTAATTGGGACAGAGGGGAGTAATCTGACGTGGCTCAGGCACTTGTGTTTCATTTCGCTTATGTGCTGCTAACAAACTGAAAGTCGAAGGTTGGATGAGAATGCCAACCAATCAGAGGGTTTATGGGGCAATCTGCTAGACCAATCCGCTGCCATTTTCTCTGTTACAGTCAGTATTTTACATATTAAGAGGTAATTCGAGGCGTGCCTTATAGATAAGAAGAAGCCAATGATGTACTAACCCCTATCTATACCATAGGTACATATGTTCCCCTAACAATCCCTGCCGTCAATAGGTTTTACTGTTTGCCACGTAGGATGACATCATAGACGAAGAATATTGGGGTATAAAACCTTTGTATAATCAGGTTTGTGTCTGAGTGTGCAAGCATCAGTCTGATGTCTGCCAGTTTGCCCTGCTTTATTTTGACTGAGAATAAAATAGTGTTTTGCCATATTCTTTGAGTATGTCCAGTTACTTGGTTTGCGATTTTTATTGGTAATCTCATCCAACACAAGGGACACTTCAAGGTGTTAGAGGTCACCATCCAGATATTTCTCCTACACATTCATCCTGGAGGGACGAGTTTGACGACATTTCCAGCGGTTGCAGAACCGAATGAGAACCTGTTGTAATTTCCACAATGCTGGAAGGATGAGGAGATGCTTTAATTCACTTAACTTTAATGGACTTTTCACAGTTAGGTCCGAATAATGGCTATTCCCTGCCCTCACACTCCTTCTTTGACAACCACTGTTCACCTCCTTATCAGGTTCTCGGTTAGGACAGGCCTGAGGACAACATGGAGAAAGAGAGGGAAGGGAAAGCAGTGAAGACAGGGGATGTTGGTACATGGAGAACAGGGGACATTACTAGAAAAGGAAAGTCAGGACTATACAACTCTTTCTTCCCTTCCTCCATAGACACCAAAGGCAGATGGGGAAGGCATGAATGCTACCTGAGCACAGCCATTATTTCTTTATTTCATGTCCCACCAGCCTGCAATCACACTGTACTACTCAGGTCTTCTTGCACAATCATTCTCTTAGAAAACTTGGACCCCATCATGCGGATGGCTCCTCGGGAGCTTCCCTTTAACTACACTCCCCAAAGCCATTGGAATGTCATTATAGCAGTTTATAAAATCATACAGTGACTTGGCTAATTCCCATTGTTCACACTTATCAATGTGCATCCTAACTACCCTGAATCTACCCATGCGACTTGGAAACAGATGAGTGTTGAGTTTGCACTCCCTAAATATCTCAGTAGGGGTCTCTCTCAGGGTTGCATAAGGAATAATCCTGTACTGCAACACACGTTCCTTCAGAGTCCGCACCCAGTCACCCCTCAGTACGTGTTGCGTTCCTAAAAGCATTCATGAGTGTGGGATTCAAACGTTCAATACATCCATTATCCTCTGCGTGATAAAGTGATGTGGTCGAACCGACTCTCGACCAACAATTCTCAAAAGTTGTTTAGGGGCCTTTGTCCCGTATCAATTTCCTGGGAAATCCTTCCATCCAAAATAATAACTGAAAGAACTCAATGCTATGGGATGTGAGGTTTCTTATCACACACATTTTGGGCCACCTGGATAGGAGATCCACAACCACTAAGACATACAATGCTCACGCAGCCTTAAAGTTAATTGGCCCCAGCAAATCGATGGCAAGCTCAACCCAAGGAACATTTGGGGTGTCTGGAATTCTCATTGGAGGAACCCTAGCCTCGAGGATGTTTTTGTGACCTGGACACTCCATACAATCGCCAATTGCTTTCTCTATGAGATTGCCCATTCCAGGCCACCATATATGTGTGTGGAGGAACACCTTCATCTTGCTGACCCCTAAGCACCCCTTAGGGCTCATCTCAACCATATTGACACTCACCCCTTTGGGATCCAACAACCTATTTCCCCTGCAAAGATGTTCCCCTCTGATACCAAGCTCATTCTTTATTTTTATACTCCCTCATAGCTTGATTTGTATCCTCCTTCGGCCAACCTTATTTCGCATCCCCAACCCCTTAGACCAATTCATACATGTTATCACTCGTACATGGCGTGTCCCATTCATCTTTCTTGACCAATTGGTGGATTCACACCTATCATCATTGATCTGATCATCCTCCTCCCCATCAGCAACATGAGAGAGAGCATTTCTCAATACAGCATCTGCTACCACATTCCTTTGACCCATTCCGTGTTCCATAGAAAAACCTGCCACCCAGTTATCCATTTCACAATCCTCCTGCACAGCCTATCTAAACCCTTCTTGTTAGGAATTGCCACAAGTGGCTTCTGATCTTCTCTGAGAATAAAAAGCCAACCTTTGAGGTACAATCAGATTTTTCCTATTGTCCAGACCCAAGCTAAAGGCTCACTTTCTATTACTGAGTACCTTATTTTAGCCTCCGTGAGGGTTCTTGAGGAAACAGCCACAATGTGTTCTTCTTCTCCCTAATTTTGCATCAAAACCTCTCCAGCCTCACTTTACTTGTCTTTGTGTAGACAATTGTTTCCAGGTCTTTCTTGAATCCTTAGAGCGTGGGAGCTTCTAATATCTCCATTTTGATCACATGGAATTCACCACTGAATCCCTGAGTCCAATCAAACTGCACTCCTTTTTTTAATGAGTGGACTCATTGCTTTTGTTATGTCTGAAATGTTCTTGACAAACTTGGCGTCCAGTTCAGCCATCCCTAAAAATTAAGCCAGCTCTGCCATGAAATAAATGGCCTCTAATATAGCATGCTTAGGCATAATCCCATGAGGCATTAACTCATGTCCTAGATAATTATCTTACCCAGCCTAAACTTGCACGTCTCTGGAGCAATACTAAGGCATGCCTTACACAGTATCGGCAATACCACCAAAATATCATCCTGATAAAGTCTCCATTTGGGCATTATCTTCTGAAAACAATTGCAGCCGATATTAGGCTGAGGGCCATGCGCTTGCACCTACAAAAGACAAACAGAGATATGAAAGTATTGAGTCCCAATGATTGAGGGTGGAGGCATACTTGATGGTAGGCTGCTTTGAGATCAAGTAGCAGGAACATCACTGCTCCAGAGATTCCTGTGACGAGTTCATGGATCTTTGGCGAAGGAAAATCATTCAGCAAGCACATCATGATTTAATGCATTAGATCGATACACAACCTCACTGCCCTATTGTTCTTCTGCACTTCTACAATGATACTTAACCAATCCGTGCAACTACAGGTTCAAACACTCTTTCCTTTAGCAAACGTCTCAGCTCCGCCTCTGAGTGAGACTTGAGAGCCAAGGAAACTGTCCTGAATTTTGCTACAACTGCTCAGGCATTCCTCTTTAGTTTAATTCAGTGTAGGAACCCCTTTTGTCACCCTATCTTGTCAACAAAGGCCCCTGGATCCCAGGTGGTGATGTCACTTGATAGTATCTCCTCCTCCACTGATTGTGCTGTGTTGAGAGTCCATACCTGTTCTGGGTGCTTGAAGTCTTTATTTGCAGATGAGCCTGGTTGTCCCAAGATTGTACATTCCCTTCATTTTCAGTGACATAGACCATCCCTTTTGTTTTTTCGAATGCAGAATTTCAAAACCGCCTAAAATTCCCCCCTAGTACATATGGGTTGTTCTCCATAGGCATTGGTCTCTACATCTGTTTCTTTCGGTGGGCACCATCCGAACAGAGTTCTTCAGGTATGTGAGCTTATCAAAGTATAGTGGGCTCCACTGTCCACTAATAACGTGTGTCATGACACCATTTATGACAGTCATTGCATGAGGTTTCTTGTGCCTGAAAGCTCCCTCGATTGAGCTGACGGTGCTTATTTCTTTGACACTTTTAATACCAGCTGAAAGATGTCTCCACTCCCTGGATGTGAAGAGCGACTTGAAGTACAACATGCTTGCACAGCGAAAATGTGACATTTGGCTTAGCCGTTCATAGCCTTCGGCCCCAAAGACTCAGGAAAATCCATTTTCAAAGCAGACATTGTCAGCTGCATTGCACTTTACTATAGAAAAGCCATGGCGCTGCAACATTGAAGGTTACCCAAACCTTCGCCAAATGTGTCTGCCACCATGACCTCAGTTTTGATTGCATTTATCACAAGTCTGTTTGCCTTCAAGTGATCTATGACCAGCCAACAATGTGGGCACTTGCCCTTGGGCAGTGGAATGGAAAGGCAGTTTAAACATATTAAACATGTTAAAGGCAGTTTAAACATATGCAGTCATGCCAAGGGTTTGGCCAACGTTACTAACCAAATGTGCTTAAAACAGTAACATTCCCCTCTGCATTGCTTCGAATTCCTTTCGGGACATCCCCCAAGTTGCAAGTAGCCTTGCCAAACTTTGATCAACATGTTTCATCGCTTGTGCTTACAAATGATGATCAATTTTCCAGAAATTCCCTGGAAGAGGCCACCCCCAGTAGCCCCGCAAAGTGATGTTTCACTCCTATCAATTATTGGCAGATGTTAATGGTCAAAGGCCCTATATACCACTACGTTTCAACAAATGTATTCTGGAAAAACCCCCACGAAAAGTGGCATTTAAATCCTAAAACGTTTTGACCAGTGTTTGGCTCTTGTGCCTAAATATGACCACTTTGCAAGCACATTTGTCAACATGCTCTGCTGGTTCTGGGGCAGGGGGTTTAGCTGCAGGGAAGGACCTCTATTTTCGCCGGTGAAATGGTTTGAAGTCCCACCAACCACTGACAAATGTTCCTGTGCTTGAAAAACGACCCAAAAATAATCATTACATTTCAAATGATGTTAAACACCGCTGAACAATGACCACTGCAATTATTGTTAATTACTGCACAATAAATTGCAATGCTGTATTAGTCTCTGTCAACTTTATTGCAAAATAGGTCCTGTGTTCATTTTGCCAAGACCTGAATGCAGGCATGTAATAATGTTGCTCTTGATTTCATCTGATTTGCAAATGCCGTTTTTTGCCCGGAAAAGATTGGCCATCTTGAAGTTGACTGTGTAGGACACCGCTAACAGATCAAGAAGGATCAGGGCTTGCGAAACCGCTCTGCTAATGTTATGCAAAAGGCCGCTGAGGAGGGGTCCAGGACACCCAGAGTTTCCCTGAGCTGAACCGCTCATAGGAGTTGATGAGGTGTACATCTCATAATTCCACTGAGAAGTCGTTTTGCCATCTCGGGCACCGACCCTGCTCCTCTTAAATGAATAGCCCCAATAGTTTGAAGACTATTGATCTCGTTCCTTAGGGAGCAGTTGAAGATCTGGAGACTTGTGAAGGGGAGCAGTTCGGGAGAAGCTCAAGGTCTGTAGACTCCTGTAGGGGGAAGTATCATTTGCTGGTGTTGGTGGGTTATATCAACCAGCGCATAACCACCCAGAGGGTTCCGAGCAACCAAGCAGGTGCATTTGGTTCTGTGTGTGACACCACAAATGGGATGCGAAAGTGATCAGACAAAACTATAGGATTTGGGGATGTCAAGCCGTATTCTGCTTTATCATAGCAGCAAAGAGGATATAAAATAGGACTTTATTTTATTTGTATTTATTTATTTGTATAGCGCATCAAGACCCTGAGGCAACTGAGCGCATCTCTTACATGCTATCGGTTCACAGTTACAGAAAGATATGTACAAGCAATGGGCAATTACATTTAGAATATTAAACAATTTACATTTACAGTGGTGTACAATAAGAACACAAGAGCAGAAGCAGTGAGAATACAGTTCTATCCCAGCGGGGGGTATTTACAATAAAAGTTATCCCGTCTCAGTTATGTTCCTGGTCCTGGAGCCAAGTGTGAACCTTATTCTGGAAGATCATGAATGAAGGCTCAGCTCTAATGGCCGTGAGGACTGGGAAACTGACACCACCCGCCTGTTGTTGGTAGAAGCGAGGAATGATGGCACAGTGTGTTTGAGCTATTCTACTAGGTCGTGATGAAGTGCGGCGTGAGAAAGTGTTGCAGAGGTATATGGGTGCCTTGGTTGTATAAGCACTTATGTGTTCGATCGAGTGTTTTAAGTTCAATTCTTTGCTTGATGTTTAGCCAGTTGAGATTCTGTCTAAGTGACGAAATATGGTGTTTCCTTGGGATGTTGCATGCAGATCTAACTGCATTATTCTGCATGACTTGCATTTTGTTTATATTCTGTTGGGACGTTCCAAAGTAGAGCGCGTTCCAGTAGTCAAGCTTAGATGATACTGAGGCTCTTGCTGCTGATGTGCAGTGAGTTGTGGATAGGTATGGGCGACAAGCTGTAATGAGCTTGCATGTGTATGCTGTGGGTGATGCTAGGGCATTGGTTTGTCTCGTGAGAGATAGTGACGAGTCGATATAGATGCCTAGTGTTTTTACATCATTTGCTACATTGATTGTGTTACCATCGATAATGAAGGTTTTAAAGGCAGAATCTAGTTTAGACAATTTGGATGGGGAGCCAAGTAGGAGTAGTTCCGTTTTATCGTTGTTTAAACATAAACCATGCCTGGCCATCCATATTTGTATGACGTTGTAGATGTCATTAAGTGTTTTGCTGTCTGCAACGTAGTTACCAGTGATGGGTATGAGTATCTGGGTGTCGTCCGCATAGTTAGTATACGAGACACCCAGATGGTCGAGTATATCAAATAGAGGCTTGGTGAATATGTTGTAGAGTCTCGGTGACATGCATGATTTTTGTGGGACACCACAGGAGACTGTCGAAGGTAGAGCTGCGGAAGATGGAGCAAAGACCCTCATGGATCTGTTGCTGAGGAACAAATTGATCCAGGAGTTGGCTTGGTCAGAGAAATGAGCAGCATATGACAGATGCTTGCATAGTATGTCATGGCTCACCAGGTCAAATGCAGCGGATAGATCGAGCATTAATAGCAGGGCAGATTTACCTTTGTCTGAGTGCTGTCTCTGTCCCATGTCTAGGTCTAAAGCCTGATTGTCTTCGACCTAGTAAGTTATTTGTTTCAAAGTATTGATGAAGTTGGAGCTACGCTGCTCTGTCCAAGATTTTCAGCAGGAAAGGGACGGTAGTAATCGGGCGATAGTTGGATGGGTTGTTGGGGTCCAACATTGGCTTTTTTAAGGGTGGTAGTACCCATGCACCTTTCAAGCTGGTGGGTGCGGTACTAGAGGCAGGTGAGGCATTAATAAATGTTGTGATGAAGGGAGCGACTTCAGTTGCAGCCTCTTTGATTGGCTTAGGGGGGCAGACATCACCTTTGCAGTTGGATGGTTTGAGCTTGAGTATCATCAGCTCAACTTCTTTGGTGGATAGAGGTTTAAAATTGAATTGTGGCGAGGCAATAGTGGGTGACGGTGGTAGGTTCCGAGGAATGGTGTTATTGTTGAGAAGCAATGTTATTTTGTCTTGAAGCGCATTTTGTATGTTAGTACACCATTGGATGTCCTTAATACAGGGGTCAGGTGTAGGGGCAGGCGATTCAAGTTCTTTTAGTATGTTGAACAATTCTTTAGTGCTCAAGTTTGCTTTGGCTATACGGTCATTGAAGCTATCTTTTTTGGCTTGGACAATGGTTGTCTTATAGTCAAATGAAGCCGCAGTGAATGTGTCTTTATTTTGTGTGGACGGGGAGTTTTTCCAGATAGTTTCTGCAGTACATGTCTCTTTCCTGAGAGTTTTAGGTGAGGTGTATACCATTTGTTAATATGTGCACCTGGTTTGGAATTCTGTAATTTGAGAGGGGCCAAGGTGTTAATAGCTTTTAGGATGGTTTCATTGTATAGATTCACTAAGTCAGAAGGGTCCGAATGGGTGATGTTAAAATGAATTATCGGGCGTAGTAAGGGTAACAAATATTCTAAGGTAAGGTTATGTTTACTTCTTGTCATTGAGGCTGGAGCTTTAATAGGTATAGTGGGGGTTAGGGCTTTGTCAATGGTGAAAGTAATTAGGTGATGGTCAGTCCAGGCACATGGTGTGTTGGTTAGTATCTTGATGGAGCAAGATACTAAGTCTGCTAACCAATCTAGGGTTCGGCCTTTGTTGTGCGTTGGGTTTGATATGCAATGGGTAAACCCAAGCTCAGATAAGGTGTCCTTGAGGGTGGATGCTTTTGCATCTTTTGGGTCATCAAGCCGAGGTTGAAATCGCCTAGGATTATAACTTGGGACTTACATTTTGTGTTATTGGACATTAGTACCCAGCACGCGCAGCGCACCGGGAATAAAATGTGTGTATTGGCTCTTTTGTGAGCCATACCAAATGGTATTCCCTTGTACACCGGTGCATCCTGCGCATGTCGGGTACTCTGTTCCCGGCGAGGGGCGTGGCAGTCCCTCAGCCAATGAGGGGCCTCGAAATGGGGCATTCCCCGCTCCGAGCCTCCCCATGGCTGGAGGCTGCCTTCGACCCCGCCGGGGACTCAGGTAAGACATTTTTTTTTTCCCTTTCCTCCCTCCTCCCACCTCCACTTTCCTTCTATCCCTTGGTCTCTGGCGGGGGACGATGGAAGCCTCCAGCCGTGTGGAGACTCGGAGCAGGACCATCTGCGGTACGTGTTTTTTTTTTACTTCTCCTCCCTTCCACCCTCCCAACCCCACTTACCTTCTTTTTTCTTCTTGTCTTGGGAGCAAACGTGCTGGAAACACTTCTGTTCCCAGCGCGTCTGCTCCCAATGGCCGCCAGGAAAGGGAAAACGGACTACATTTTCCCTTTCCTGATGGCCATTTTTTTCACATTTTACATTTTTTTTTTTCTGTTTCGAAATGCGTTTCGAAACAGGAAAGAAAAATGCCATTAGTACCCCGGTTTAACGGGCCAGGGACCTAATGGCAATAATACCAGAGGCGACAGGTCAATACCGCTGCGCTCAGGCCTGTAACTACGGCCCCGGGGTCATTACCTGGTGAGGTATTGACCCGCCGCCTCGGGTCTTATGTCCACACTAGTTGAGAAATGTCGTTTTCAAAGGTGGTGGTGCTGCCTGGGGGATGGTAAATTAGGTGCATTGTAATGGTCACAGTGGCAGATGGTAGGTGGTGGTGTTTGTTGATCATTCTTAATTCTAGCACCGTTTCATAGATGAAGGCTACGCCACCTCCTTTCAGGTTAGGATCTCTGTCTGCGCGAAGGATGGAGTAGTTGTCAGGTAAGGTTAGGGCTAGAGCAGTGCCTGAAGTAGGATTCAGCCAGGATTCTGTGATAGCAATGAAGTCAAGATCATGGAGCAACAAGATGTCAAACATGTCCATGGCAAAGTTTTTTATAAAACCTGTTTTGTTGTTAGCAATCCTATTTGGATTCAGGTATCGTTGAGTTCTGGAGCTCAGTCTCCAGTTTCTTAGTGGAGCCGGGCAAGGTCTGGTGGTGTTCTTAATGGGTGGGCAGTTGAGGGGTAGGTTAGATGTTGTAAATTGATCATTTGTAGGGCAAGCCTTAGTTTTGGACTTTTGTGAAGCGGCTTTGATGAGGGAGGCACAAGGGTTTTGGTTGTGCATGTTTGTCGGAGACTTGTTATTCCATGAGATGTCATGTTGATACAAGGTTTTAGGAATATAGTGGGTTGGATTTCCCTTCGAAGGAGGCAAGTTGGTTGTCATAGTTAGTTTGATGATGGGTAAATTGTGGCGTGTGTGGGTTTCCATATTTAGGTGGGGAATTGTTGTCTTCCGAATTGGGGTAATTATAGTCAGGCTGTAAATAATGCTGAGGAGGCCTAGGAGTAAAATAGGTTGTGATATGATATGGTATTTGTAACACACCTATACACAAGTGTTTGAAGGCGCGATATAAAATGGGATAATTTTATATACAAGTAGAAATGGCTAAAAAAGCAGGTAGGCTAGTCCCAATGGTCTATATAAAGCACACAGGACCTTTTTGGGATTGCCAACTGTGGGTTGCCCAATATAATAGTCACACTTAGGGAACACACAGCTTCTTTACTGAGGTAGATTGTAGTGAACATGTGTCTCAGGCTTGGGTTTCAAGCTCATGTTAATGCACTGTGTCGTGCTAAAAGGCACATGTTAGGCCACTGAGGGCTGAACACGTGTCTGCTGCTCATCAGATGAAAAAAACTAAAGTCTTTAATGTGTTTTCTCCGTCAAGCAGGTGCAGGTGTTTATAAAAACAGGGAAGAGAAGGTTCTTCGGTGGGATCCTCTCTTTAGATTTCTTCGCACTACTGGACCCTCAGAGTTAATTTGAAAAGGGATCATTATCAGGAACAAGTTGGCTCTGTGCAGTATATGTTGGGCACTAGGTCAGGTTGCTCTTAAGCCGACCGGTTTCTGTGGTGCAAGGTAGCGATGCCACATTCCTCGGGGCTATAAAAAGGGCATCAGACTGTGTGCCTTCTTAGTTACAATGGCAGCGTTGTCTGCTCTAATTGGAATCCTCTACCTGTAAGGATGACAGGAAGGGGAGGGGGGGAGAGAAAGAGAACAGGGGAAACAGTTCCCATTTTACAACCTCTCTTGTGGTCATTGACTAAAACACTGCGTTGGTGATTCGAAAAGGAAGGGGAGGCTTACCCTTTCCATGTGGGTGGTTTTTCTATGCACGGAGGTGAGGCGGCCTGGAACCTAGGGGCCAAATACAGTATTCAGTAGGGTTTCAAGTGCATAGTCACAATGAACAAAGAAAGCACTAATGCATGCAATTTAACATTTAGGAACCATAATTGCAATTTCATCACTGTTGAGCTGGCCACGCCTGTGCGTGCCAGCTCATTCTGCCAATATACTTCACGGACGGGATCCGATCGTGCGATCCCGTCCGCGCACTTGCTAGTCTGCCGGGCGTGTGTCTCTCGACCCCGCAAGAAGGGGAGCAGCACAGCGTGCGTTAGATGTGCGAACAGGAGCTTACCTCCTGCTCGTGTCCGTGGAGTCTGGCAGGCCGCGCGTGAGGAGTTCTCAACGCTGCGGCTCGCCAGACCCCTCTGTTTATTGTTGCCATGGCGCCGCTGGGCATCACGTGGTCGCTTAGCAAGATGGCCGTCCGGAGGTGGACTATCGGCGGCCATTTTGGAGTAAGGCTGGCTGGCTACAAACATACAGGACCACTGTTTAGTGTTGCCAATGGACTCATCCTGCTGGTCTCAATTGCTGGCATGGTTGGGGAGCGCATGTTGCTTCTGTGTACTGCTGCCATTAACTCTTAGTGCAATCCAGCAGTTGCTCATTGTAGCCTGCTGATAATCACATCATATTACAAAGATGCATCAACCCTGCAGGGGTGCTGGCATTGTGTCTCATCACAGGGCTCACTGCAGAAGTGTCATGGCAGTTCGTCGGCAGTGCCCTGTGTCTGCAGTTAACTAACCATTGGTTGGATATGAAAGTAACATTGCATGATTGCAACACCAATTGCATGAACACAAAAATTGCAAAAATTACAGCAGACAGGCACCGACTTGTCGGTCTTCAGACGGAAGATCCAGAGCCGTTCTCTTCTGAATAGAAGGTCGTGAATGTTTCCGCCTCTTTTGGGTGTTGCCATTTTTTCAATGATGGACCACGTAAAGCCTGAGGGATTGTGTTGCTGTGCTAGATAGTGTTCCACCATGGGTGCTGTGGTTTTTTTGGTGTGTATGCATGATCTATGTTCAGCAAGCCGTGCCCTAATGGGCCGCATTGTCATGCCCACATAGCGTTTGGTGCATGGGCACGTGATGATGCAAATTACATTTCAGCTGTTGCAATTGGTTAGGTTCTTTTGGGTCCATGGGAAGTGCCAGCCTATGTCAATGCTGGTGGATCTTTTTGTGCTGGAACATGAACTGCACGAACCACAGGGTGTGTGGCCAGTTGCTTGGTTCTGTCCCCAAAGGGTGTTGAGTTTAGGCTCTGTGTCCTTGTATGAGTGCACCAGGGAGTCTCTTAGATTTTTCCTTGTTTTGATGGCGAACCTGGTGGTGTCAAGACAGAGGGTGCCGACGTTAAGTATAGGCCAAAGTTTCAGGACCTCCTTCTTGATTTTATTTGTCAAGGGTGAAAAGCTCAGAACAGCTGTGATTTGGTTGTTGGATTCATTCTGCTTCATATGATGTTCCAGTGTAACTTCTCTCGGGATGTTCATGGCTCTTTTTCGTGCTTGTTTCACTATGCGTTTGGGGTAACACCTGTTTAGCAATTTTGTGGCCAAACACGAAGATTGACGGTTGTAGTCTGTCAGTAGTGTGCAGTTCCTGCGATAGCGGAGGAATTGACCAAAAGGTAGATTCTTTCTCAGGCTGGCCGGGTGGTAACTCTTGTAGGTGAGCAGTGAGTTCCTGTCCGTGGGTTTATTAAAGACTGTACTTATGATGGTTTTATTTCTTATATCTAGTGTCAGATCGAGAAAATGCACTGAGCTTTTGCTGTGTGTTTCGGAAAATCTGAGAAAGGGGTTTTGAATGTTGAGCCATTCCATAAAGGAGGCAAGGTCTGCTTCATCGCCTGTGAATATCAGTAGAACATCGTCGATGTACCTCGACCAGAGTACCATTTTAATCAACCACGGATTGTTGGGATTATAGATCTTCTCTTCTTCAAAGTTGGCAACATATAGGTTGGCGAGGCTTGGAGCAAAGGTGGCTCCCATGGCCGTCCCCGACACTTGTTCATAATAGGTGTTGTCGTAGATGAAGACGTTTCTGGTCAGTGCGATCTCTGCTAGTTGCATCACAAAAGTGACTGGGATTTTCATTGGTGGTTCTTTTTCTTGCAGGATCTTATCAATGACTCTCAATGTTGCCACCAGGGGGTTCTTGGTGTACACAGATTCAATGTCTCATGTTTCAACCGCAGGATGCCTGTTGAATTAAACGGCCGGTCCTGTGGTAGTTCTATGACTGCTGTAGTATCTTCGAGGTATGATCTCATCTTGGTTACTTCTGGCTTTAAGAAGAAATCCACAAATTGGGAAAGGGGTTCCAGGATCGAGCCTATTCCGGAGACAATGGCTCTGCTTGGCGGAGGATTTATCCCTTTATGCACTTTGGGTAGTGCATAGAAAGCGGGCTTCTAGGAGTTTTTGGGTTGAGGAAGTCATATTCATGGGCACTATCAACTGTCTGATTAATTCCGTTGGGTCTACCCCTAGTTGTCTGTAGCTGGGGGAGTGGTCCTGGAGGAGATCCCGGACCATCTGCTTGTAGGTGTCCATTATGACTGTAGCTCCCCCTTTGGCAGCCGGCTTGATGGTGATTAGTTCGTTAGCTCCTAAGGATTGCAGCGCTAGCCTGTTCTTCTTAGAAAAATTCTTGTAGCCAGGGAGTAGCTCTGATTCTAGTTCTTCAAGTTTCTTCAGTAATGCTTTTTCAAACGTAATGGATTCGGGTGGGATGCCGTTTGGTGGGGGGTAAAAGGTGGACTTGCCTCTGAAAGGAAGCGCCCCCAACTTCAGCACGATCCTCCCCGCAATGAGAGACAATAAGGGACTCTCCCGTAGTGGGAATAAGGCCAAGACAGAGTGCGGGTGAGCGTAAGTGGGAGTTTATCCAAAAATAAGGCATGCAAAGAACTCTGCAACCTACGAGAGCGCTCTGTCTGACAATAGCAAAGACAGGCGTATTTCTAATACAAAAAACGTCATCAGAACCTACACACTATAGGGGGCACAAGTTAATTGGGATTGGGTGGCGTCGACTAACTATAGGTGTTGCTGCAGCGCGGTTGGTCTTTGGCGTGAGGACGTCACTGGTCAGCCTCGAGGGTTGGGTTGGGCCTGGCAGGCCAGCTTGAGGTCATCCGAGCGGTGTTGGTATGCTGGGGCAGCCTGTGACAAAGATGAATACCTCTCCTGACTCGTTTGCCCTAGGCCATGCACACTGCAGTTATTCAAGAAACGACATCTAAGTCCATCAATAAATCGCTCCGCAGTTTGTCTTATACAATAAACGCAACGCATGAGGAATGCACCTCTTGAGAGGTCCGGTGACTGTCGGTTAGGGTGAGATTTACCTGTGTCCTATTGACCGGTATTCTAGGTCGAGGGGCTGAGTTTTGGGGCCTGAGACGACTGGTACATGCCTGTCTGCCGCGTTAGAAGTTATTATACAAATGGGTCTCTGTGTCTTGTCCCAGTGATGGGGGTCGTTCTTGGGGTGGTCTAGGGGGGAGGGTTGTGGACTTTACGAGAGGGTGCTGGTAGATCAGAGGATTCAAAACTTGGGTTTATTACCGTGCTGTAAATAACCCAGGTGGTGGGCTGTGGCCTTGGGTGCGGTACCGGGGCCTCTGACTCTCTGAAGCGGCTCCAGCTTGGTTGGGGGAGGTGAGGGAGCGCGGCACAGGCCTTAGCTTCCTTATCTGACAGGCTTGGCCGGGTGGGAGGGAGAATGGCCTTGCATATACTCACAAAGGTTTTTTCCTCGTGCGTTGCTAACTTTTAAATGCAGAACTTTTATACTGTTCCGCCTTATTTTGATGTCATTTAAACACATATATATATTTTCATTTCGTTACACATTTCTTTAATACAGTCGGTTCCAGTACCTTTTCATTACCTAACATTATATTCACTACATTGTGTGCGTATTTGTATGTACATAGAACGTTATACAAGGCATTACTAGGTTATGGCCTACAGAGATTGATGCTCGCCGCTTTGGGTGGTTAAGAAAGCATATATGAGTTCAGGTTTCTACATACTATTGAAAAAACACTTATACAGTTAGAGGTTACACGTTTGGTTAACATCTTTCTCTGTGGTTATAGCAGCACTAGTACAGACCTGGAGTGATATCATATAACGTTACATTTTTGTGGTTTATTCACAGTTTACAGGACTTGTTTAAACAGAGGTAGTTCGTTAATACTAATACTTGAATTATTTTCTACTTTCTTCAGATAGTGATGCGTCAGCTCTTTCCCCGTCACCCCGGCCTTGCGGACCGGGTCATGCGAGGAGCAATATTACATTGTGAATGGGAGAAGGTTACAGTGTTGGCATCTCGGGTTTAGCTCATATCTGACTTTCTCATGGGAATGCGCTCGCAGCGGATCCACCAGGGCTGCTGTGGCGGCAGAGATGCATGAAAGGCCCTCCAAAGGTGGGGGCCTCGTTACAGTGTGCTGAACTCACGCCATGCTTGCTGGACAAGATGGCTTCTAGGCCTAACTGAATTTTGGTAAATGCATGGAAAGGATATGTGTGGGCAATGTCGTCGGCGGGTGAACTCTCCTCCACCTGGGCCCGGGTGGCATGAGGGGACGCCCACCGAGTCATGGTCCTCACCTGGGGAGAAGACTGTAGGTGAGGAGGGCCTCGCGGCCAGTCCTCCCCTACATTTCCCCCCTTTCGTTACTAAAGTAACGAATTCTTTAGCTCTTCCAACCTTCTACATTCCTGCTCCTCTATCACTGCGTCATCCCATGCAGGTGTTCCTTTTCTAGGCATCCATGCTCTGCATACCCCTCTCAAGCTCTCACCTCTTCTGGCATACTCATCTGGGGTACAAGTTAAATATATACAGTCACCCGTCTCTTCCAAGTCCACCCAGACCTCCTCATACCATTCTAGTTCCACATCTCGGGGTTCTTTGATAGTGGTGTGCCATAGTTTGTCTACTATGTACTTATCACGGCACATAGGCACTAACTGGTATCTGGGAGTATTATCCGGTCCTGTCTGTACATGTACTTCTTGTGTCGCCTTAATTGTACCACCTGAGTTGCCCATTGTCACCATCATCATCGCACCGTTAGGGACTGCGTTAGCACAACATCGAAGGCCCACCTGGCACAAGCAGAACACCACGAGGAGGACCACCGCAACCGGTATCAATAATTTCATCGTCATTCCAAGCCAGGAGGGAACCCAGGAGAAGATATTGTCGAACCATGAGCTGTCTTTAGCCCCACCTTCCAGCTTCATTTTCTCTCCCAGGTTATGGACTGCTTCAATGACGTGGGACAGGGACCCATTTTCTGCGTCTTCAGAAGGTACGAATGTGCAGCACGCACTTCCTATTTTTCGGAAAACACCTCCATCGATTGCTGTTAGCAGGTCCAGAACATACCTGTTCTGCATGGTCATTAGTCGCAGAGCTCGTAATTCCACCTTTATTATGTTGAATCCTTCTTCAGTGTCATTGGCCAGCTGAATCAATTCCCACCGTGTGATCTGAAGCCATTTTGCATTTGCTCTTGCTTGGACACTTGAAACCAGTGAGGCAAAAAATGTTTCCACGGAGCTGAACAGGCGATACCTGTCTGGGATCTGTGCCAATAAATCGGATGACGCTTGTGATATATAGTTTGATGCTCGCTTGTTCCGTGATAGCTCCTCTTCTTTCCCTCCGGAGGACAGGACATAGAGGTGTGCTTCTGCAGTGGGAGACGTCTCGTCCTCGTTCATGTTTCCTTGCGTCTTTTTATTTTTGTCAACGTGGCTTTCTGGAATCACCATTAGGGCCGAATGCAAAGTGGCCATTGAGCAGCTGCCACTCCATGCCTGGGGAAGGTGCAAGTAAGCCTGATTCCCGCACACCCAGTATGTGTCCATTAGTGCTGCTGTTCCTTTTTTCATGTCTGGGATGGTGAGAGTTTTGTTACAGTTTTTGTTCGTTCCCATTGCCACTTTTCCTTCTCCCTTGAAACATAGTTCGTTTTGTATTTCACTTTGTAGCTTGAAGGGTTTCTCCATCGCTGTTACCCATGTTAGTTTAGAGATGTGTTCTTTCCATATTGGTAAGCACGTTTTTTCCATCCATCGCAGCTTGTCTGGTTGGACACCTCTCAGTGCTTCCGCTTTGCACAGTACTTCTTCATCTTTCCATTTGTTTTCTGAAAACAGCGTCCCTTGTATTGCAAAGAAAGGTTCTTTAGGACAGACCACTCCAGACGCTTTTGAATAGCACGTTTTGTTGTCCTGTATTATTTTGAAAGAGACATCGTGTGCTTGAAAGGTGTTCTTTATTCTACACAGTGTGAGATGAAGGAGACATTGGGCATCCACAATGGGCAATTCTCTTGGCAACAACACTTTGGGTGTACCTGATGCATGGGGGATGAGCGAACAGACATAGCAGCTTTCATTAGTTGTCTGTTTAGCTGTTGTACTCATATCTGCATACCATTTATTTGCTTGGTGGGGGTGTCGTGGGTCTTCCATCTTGTCTAATCCTAACCCATAATACTCATCATACCCCCTCCTGCTTGTCTCTCTTCTTCGCCTACTTCTCTCCCCCCTCCTGTACCTTATAGTTCCGATAGATGTAATGATAGGCCCCCCTTTCTCATTCCCTCCCCCCTTTTCCACTTCTTCATGTAGGGACTTGTGTTCTGTCATTGTAATTACTTTTCCATTTTCCTCGATAAACAACAAGTCGCTGTTTTGTATCGGGGCGGGAAGGGTAGTGGGGCTGTTATATATTTCAGGTAGGGACATTGTGTCATTTTTCATACCTTTGTCTTTTGATCGTGACGGGGCATCAGTGGGTGGTGCAGTGTAGTAACCCCATACAAGGCGGGATCCATCCCAGATCAAAAAATCACCTTCTTTAATATTCATATTTGTAATTGAATTCGTGCCAGGGGCAAGGGTGGTGTTACTCCCCCCTCCCCCCTCGTTCATCTCAGTAGAGATGAACGCTATGACCCAATGTGTCATTAGGCAGAATATTGAGATGAAGAACACAATAACACACATTGATAAACCACATTCGTATGAATACGTTAATCTATCTACTAACATTTCTCTAAATCTAACAAATCTATTAGTTGCAGGCTGCCCATCCGATGCCATAGTGAATCCTGTTTGAGACATAAAAGTGCATTAAGTACACGCATGTAAACATTTAGAACGTTGTGAAAAATTTTTTTTTTTTTTTTTTTTTCGGTAAAGTATGGGAGTGGGTGAGGGAGGGGGTATGTCCACAGACAAGGTAACTTTACAAATATTACTATCAGTACATTATTTCATACATAAAGAGAAAAGTCGAGAGAGAGAGAGAGAGAGAGAGAGAGAGAGAGAAAAAACTTCTCCAAAACCCAAAAAGAACCAGACAAAAACCTTCAAAAGTTGTAAAAAATTATATATATATATATATATGTGTATATACACATGTTCATTTCAGTGCGCATGTCGTGCGCCATTCGTGTTCAGTGTTCAACACTTAATGCACACAAAATTCCCATCATCCATTCTGCACAATTTCATTGTCCGCAGTTGTCTGTGCCTCGTCCTGTACCTCACCTTCCGCGGCGTTATAAGCTCTGCGTACGTCTGTCAAATGCACCCAGTATCGTAGGCCCTTTACCTTTACTGCCGTCGGTGTGCAAAACACTACCTCATAAGGGCCATGGAAACGTGGTGCATTCCACCTTCGCACAAAACTTCGGACATATATAAGGTCACCAGGCATTAGTTGTAATGGTTTTTCAGGCATTGTCTCTGTTTCTGTTGTGTTCCCCTCCTCTCTTGTAGAGGGGGGGGCTAGTTGCTTTGCAATTACGCGCGCTGCCCGTGTCAGTTTTCTCAAGTACTCTGTGAACTCCTCTCCTAATATCGCTGCGCTTCTGTGTGCATCAGAACGTTCACGGAGAGGTGAATGCGCTGTGTGCATCCTCCTTCCCGTGACGATCTCATGCGGGGACAAGTGGTGGTCTTTACTTGGCTGATTTCGTAACTCGAACAAGGCCAAAGGCAGGCAGTACATCCAGGTCTTTTTAAGGGAAAAACACAGTTTTGACAATCTGCTTTTTAACAGACCGTTCATTTTTTCCACTACGCCATTACTTTGAGGATGATAAATTGAACATAATTTGTGCTTTATTCCCAATAGGGTAGTCACTTCCTTGAATAGTTCATTAACAAAATGCGTGCCGTTATCTGAGCGAATAACTTCGCAAATCCCCCAGCGCGGGAACACTTCCCGCACTAGGAACTTCGCGGCGCCCTTCGCATCAGGGCGCGCACAGGGGCCTGCCTCCACCCATCTCGAAAATGGACATACAACCACAATCATGTAGCGAGCCCCGTTACATCTTTCTCCCATGTCTACATAATCAATGTGGAGCTCTCTGAATGGGCCATTTGGTTTGGGTATCGTTCCTCGCAGTGTGCGCAATGTCATGCCTGAGCTGTAAATCTGACATGTCGTGCATTCTAAAGCCAGTCTTGTGACATGTTCATGGAGGCAAGGTGCAAACCAATCTTCTTGTATCTCTGCCATTATGTGTTGCTTTGCGTTATGTGCGGGAAAGTGTAGTTGTTGAAATGCTATTTCTAACAATGTGACTGGCATTACCGCTTTTCCAGAACTTTTTTGTCGCCATAACAAATCAGTCGGCGATTTGCTGCATCCCCTTTTAGTCCACAGCAATTTTTCTTCTGCACTAGCTCCCTCTTGCAGCTCTATTATTTCCTGTGTGGGCATCATGTTGTATCCTGTGGGGACCTCTTGGCGTGCTGTGTGGTGCAACATGTATTCTCCTACTACACCTTTCTGTAAATACGAAGCTTCTTTGGCAGCGGCGTCTGCTGCCGCGTTCCCCAAAGATATAAAATCTGTATTTGTGGTGTGGGCTTGGCATTTTACGATGGCCACTGCCGTGGGGTCTTGCAGAGCCTCAATCAGTTCTTTCAATAGTTCTGCATGCTGAACTGGTGTTCCATCTGCTCGTCGGAACCCTCTCCGCCCCCACCGTGCCAACCCGCCGTGTACTGTCGTTGTCATGTATGCTGAGTCGGTATATATTGTCACTGCGCACCCCTTGGCGGCATGCAATGCTTCTATTAGCGCAATTAGTTCTGCTGCTTGGGCTGAATAGTGTGATGGGAGGCGGTGTTGCACTAGTGTCTCGTATTCATCTTCTTCTAATCGTACAACTGCCATACCCACATGTTTCTCTCCTGTCTCCATGTCTATTGATGCTGACCCGTCCACGAAATACACCTCTCCCTCGTTCAGGGCATTCTCAAAAATCACTTGATCCTGACCTTCGTCACCTGTGAACGTAGCGCAGTTGTGGTTTTGCATATCCTCTACGGTGCATGCCTCTGTGATGAATGTGGCTGGGTTCACTGTTTTACATCTTACTATGTGGATGTTTGCGCTGGACAATATTATTTCGTATGCTGTGGCGCGTTGTGTCGTCAATGTGCTCTTTGATCGCTCTAATATTGCAAAGAGTGAGTGTTCCACAAACAGTGTCACAGGACAGCCCATCACTATCGTGGCACTTTTCTCAATCGCGAACGCGGCTGCAGCTAGAGATTGTTCGCACGCGAAATGACCTTGCATTACTGCGTCTAGGGTGCCACTATATTAAGCCAGTGGTTTGTGCCCTAACGATGTCTTTTGTGTCAATACTGCTGTCATCAGTGTTCCTTTGCAGTGTGAAAATAAGAAGAATTCGCGTCCATAGTCTGGATTTGCCAGTACTGGAGCGCTTGATATCAGCTCTTTTAGTGAGTCAAATGCTGTGTTCATCTCTTCTGTCCATTCTATGTGTTTGTTTTCCTGCTGTGCCTCTTTTAGTGCCTGTAACAAGGGCCTCGTGTATGCTGCATAATCCAATATCCATGCTCGGCAATAGTTGCACATACCCAGAAATTTCTGCATCTCTTTTACTGTTTTGGGCTCCCCAACTGCTCTAATCGCCTGTGCCCTGTCGGGTATGATCCGCTTGCCGTCCTTTGATATTAGCTGTCCCAAGTATAGGACCTCGGTCAGACAGTATTGTAACTTCCCCTTGTCTACCTTGTACCCTTTATTGGCCAATAATGTCAGGAGTGTTATTGAGTCCTTTCTACACTCTTCCTCAGTTTGTGCACAGATCAATAAATCATCAACGTACTGAATCACTGTGCTTTCTACGCACAAATTCCCCAGATCTTCATGTAGTACCCTGTTGAATATGCTTGGGCTCTCGCAATACCCTTGAGGTAGTCTGCAGTGTTCGAACCTCCTCCCCCCTAGTGTAAATGCTGTTAAGTACCTGCTCTCCTCAGCTAGGGGAATCGAGAAAAATGCATTTTTTAAGTCAATAACTGTGAAGTGGGATGCCGTTTTTGGAATGTTGCACAGTATTGTTGATGGGTTCGGGACTAAAGGGAACTCCTTCTGAATCACATCATTGAGTGGGCGTAAATCCTGTATCATCCTCCATGAACCTCCCTTTGCCTTTTTAATCGGGTAAATACATGTGTTGCATGGGGAGTTTGAGGGCACTATTATTCCTTGTGCTAGCAGTGCATCTAGTGTCTCTCTGATCCCTTCTTCTGCTTCGCGTGACAATGGATATTGTTTTACCCGGGGTATAATTGCTCCCGGTTTCAGTTTTATTACCACAGGCTGAACCTCATGTAATAACCCCACGTCATGGGGGCCATTTGTCCATATGTTATCGGGTACTAATCGCATGTCATCATCAAAAAATGCATGTGGTGCTCCTACCACTGCCATTAATTCAACTTGAGTTTTTCTGGCTGTAATTACAATGTCACACGGCATTGCTAGTTCCATCACTATTTCGCCATCTGTCTCAGTGTCTGAAAATAGCTCCTCGTCCGAGAGCTCCCTCAGTGGGATATTTGCATTTGTACACAGTACTGTCCGCCACTCACATCCTTCCATGTCAACGCCAATCACACATATTCTGTTTGCTGACACGTGTACTGCGTGTAAATCCAACGATACCACTGACCCTAGAGCAGTGTCGGGGCTTGCTATGGGGCGGAAGAGAAATTCGGCTGGAATCCTCCAATCCATCCTTTTTAGTTCTGGTACTATGAGAGCCAATGCTCTCATGCCCTCAACAAACATCTCCTCGTTTCTTGGTAACCCTCTGATCTCGTGCATAATTGTGTGGCCGTGTATTACTGCTAATATGCGGAGAGGACATATGCCTGGCGTTGAACATACGATACCGCTCCCCGTGAATGATATTGTCATGTTTAGTTTGCTCAAGAGATCTCTCCCCAGCAAATTAATGGGAGAGTGTTCATAGTACAGTAAGGGTGCTTTCACTGTTTTACCCCCCACTGTCACATCCAATGCTTCTGTGTAAGGAACTTCAATTACAGCCCCAGAGAACCCCTGCGTCTCTAACGTTCTATTAGATAACGGGAACCGGCCCTCTCTAATGCATGATTTCTCCGCTCCCGAATCCACCATGAATATGAACTGCTTGTCTCCTATCTGCGCTCCTATCAATGGTTCCTCTGATGCATTGTGGGTCGTAGATAGTACTGGACACGCAAGTGCTCTCTGTGGGCTGTCCTATGCGGGGTGTCTCATTGCCCCTCCTTGATCAAAAATGTTCCCCGAAACTACTGACACTCCGCTGTAAGGTGCAGGAGCAGGTGCTCCGTTAGCTACTGTGGCGAAAGTGTTACCTGGCGTGTATTGCATGTTGTCATTATTCTGTGGGTGGTTTTGTGTCCTGTACTGATGTCCGTGTAGCTGTGCGTTACTTCTTTGTCCTACATTTTCTGGTTGTTGATATTGTCCCATGGGGAGGCCGTAGGGGCTTCCTGGGTGGGGGTGACCGTACTGTCCTGTCTCCTGGAACCCGTTGTTTTGTCTGCTCCTGCACTCTCTTGAGTAGTGCCCCCATCTCCCACAATTCCAGCAGCTCCCCTGTGGACCTCTGGGACCCTGCCACCCATTACCTCCCATTCCTCCATACCCTTGTCCTCCTCTTCGGCCCCGGTACCCACCTCTTCCTCCTCTTGGGGCCCACTCTTGCCACATTGGACCTCCGTTCTGCTCCTGCTCAGTCCACTGTCGTTGTCCTTGTCCTGCCCAATTTGCTGCTATTCTTCCTTGTATTGCTATTTGCCCCTCCTCTCCTTCCTCTCCCTCCCTCATGAGTGGGAGTCCTGCTACCGCTGCTGCAACCTTCACTAGTTTTGATTGTACCAACTTTGCCTCGTCTGCCAACCTTTTCTGTGCTACTTCCCTCTCTCTCTCTTTGATCCTTTTGCAATGGTGCACTATTATACTTTGGATCTCTGGCCACCCCTTCGCCTCAACGCCCGCTATTTTATCGAGTGCCTTCTGCACCTCTTTTGGGAGCCCTCTCTTAATGATGAAATAAAATAGAGATGTGGATTGGTGCCAGGGCGTGCCCGTTTCCGCTCTCCACATCTCCTGCACCCGGAGAATGTAATCCATAGCATCCTCCCCGTCGTTCATTGTACATTGCATTACTGACTGTAAATCAGGGGTATCTGGGAATGTCTCCCGCAGCGCGTCCCACACCCTTGCTCGTACTGTATTAAAGGAAGCTCCATCATGACGATCATAATCTAACGTCACGGCCGGGAAACCAGCCTTAGCCCATACTCTGTCCGCTTGATCTCCTACTGCGGTGACTAGTAGGCTTTTCACATCGCCTACTGCCAACGGTATGCCGGCGGTATGTTTCTCAAATGCATATATCCACTTGCTCGCCCCTCCTGACAGCTGGGGCAATAATTTCATTAAATTAGCCTTATCCATCTGAGCCCATGGTATATAGTTTGGTCTCCCCCCCCCTCTGTGTATCAATGGAAGTTGTAACTTCCCTTTTGCAGTTGCACCCTCCCTTTCCTTAGTCGCTGCTGATTCCAATGACGCCATCTTCCCCACCCTATTTCTTAGTCGTCCCATCCATTCGTCGTCTATAGTTCCTAGAGAACATGTACCGTCCACTTCCTCGCTTTCCCCTCCCACTGCCATACTCAACCTATCACTGTCATCCAATCCTCCTCTGACATCACATAACAAGTCCTCTCTGATCCCTCTCTCTCGTGATACATCACCAATGCTCCCTTCTACTGCTCCTACCTCTATTATTCGTGTCGGCTCCTCCTCAATCCTGAACAGTATTTCCCCCTTTTTCCATCCTTCCTCTATCTGTCTACCTTCGCTCGACGCTCTAGACGTGCGTCCTGATTGTGTGGGGGCACACGCTGTACGCTCACATATGTCTTTTATCCTTGAGAGTTCATCCCTTGCCACAGTAAGCCTCGACTCTAAGTCACTTGTTAATTTCTCTATATCCACCCTCTGTGTGCTTCCCTGGGCTCGCTCTCTGGTGCTTTCGTATGGCGGGGGGGCTGTTGGTCTTTGTGGTGTACCAGTTGTGGGGGGAGGCACATACGTAGGGTCGCTGTATCCTGCTGCGGGGGCTGGTTTAGGTAATATCGGGTACAAACTAATCACTTCCGCAGGTTGTGCTGTACTTAGCTGTTCCTTGTCCTCTCTTGGGATCATCAATGGATTATCTGTGGTGGAAGGTAGATCAATATTTGGTGCCGGAGCTTTGGGTGGGGGTACCTCCTCAAACAGTCTCCAGAGGTCTAATATCTCCTTCCTATTTTGCCATTGTTTCCCCTTATACTTGAGGCTAATGCATGTTCGTACCATATCAAGAACGCTTTTGTCAAAAGACCCTCCCTCGGGCCAAATCTGGGGCAGACCCTCCCCCTTCAATTCTGTTACCCATTGATCGTGATATTTATTTATTCGTTCAGCGTATCCCGGTAAGCTCTTACAAATATGTGACAAGGGAGTTTCAGCCCCCATCTTCTAAATCACTCTCACAGCCGTGTCCACCTTCTTTACGTTTACTTAGGTGTAGATCTATGTATGTATACCTTTATGGCACAGACAAGAGCGGACGTCTCAAATTTTATCACCCAAGTTTATTTACTGCACTAATCCTTTCGCTCTTACCATAGCTCATTTCCTTTCCATTCCCATACACTCCCGTGTGATTCCGCTCACAACTGATCAAGTACTAGTTATGGCCAACACTCTCTGGCGCCACCTCACGGTCAACCGATCGTCCCCAACACTCACACGGTGCGCGCACCCATCACAATGCCATTCCACTCACACTTCTTCTTATTTCCTCCCTTTCCTCCCTGGCCAGCTGTCCCTATTTTTCTGCTAAAGTTGCTCCGTTCACGTCTGTACGTGCCACTACTTAGCCCCCACTCGTCAAAATGTGCTCCCTATTTTATAGCCCTTCTACAAGTATATTTATCTTATACCCTTTTCGCTTTCTTCCCCTGCCCCGTGTATTGGAAAAAAGAAATAGAGAGAGTAGCAATCACTAAAAAATATTCCCGGTGTCTCCTTTTGCCAGACACCAATAACTTATTTCTTACTTCTTCATATATTCCCAGTACTAGTTTAGATAGCACTATGCGGCGCCGCCTTCCACCCCCTTTCGGAGCTAGGTTTCCGTCACTTCTACCACTTCACTTATTTCTTACTCCTAATGGCCATATGCAAAGAAAAGATAAAGAAAGTTTCAAGACCCGTCTTTAGTAGACCCCCGATATTCTTCTCCTCTACCTGTCCCCGTTCTCCTGTTCACCGTTTCCCCTCCCTTCCCCTTTACGATCGCTCGCACTCAGTACTCACGTGCCCGTCTTGAACCGATAGTCTCCGAAACTAGGTCCGTCCAGGCGGTGTCACCGGTAACTCAACGGTCAGCCCCTGGCTCCGGCGAGCGGCACTCAAAGGGGATTTTTTTCCAATCGGGATCCCGTACCCTTTCTCATTGAGTGCGCACTTCTTATTGTGCCGGTCGCCGTTGGCGGGCGGCCTCCCGGAGCCGGCTCACCGTGCGTATCCCTTCTCGACCGGAGATTCTCGTGCCACAAGGGGGTCGTTAGAAAGGAGTTAGGAAAAGTAATTTGGAGATATCACGCTATCGGGGTCACCACTGAAAGGAAGCGCCCCCAACTTCAGCACGATCCTCCCCGCAATGAGAGACAATAAGGGACTCTCCCGTAGTGGGAATAAGGCCAAGACAGAGTGCGGGTGAGCGTAAGTGGGAGTTTATCCAAAAATAAGGCATGCAAAGAACTCTGCAACCTACGAGAGCGCTCTGTCTGACAATAGCAAAGACAGGCGTATTTCTAATACAAAAAACGTCATCAGAACCTACACACTATAGGGGGCACAAGTTAATTGGGATTGGGTGGCGTCGACTAACTATAGGTGTTGCTGCAGCGCGGTTGGTCTTTGGCGTGAGGACGTCACTGGTCAGCCTCGAGGGTTGGGTTGGGCCTGGCAGGCCAGCTTGAGGTCATCCGAGCGGTGTTGGTATGCTGGGGCAGCCTGTGACAAAGATGAATACCTCTCCTGACTCGTTTGCCCTAGGCCATGCACACTGCAGTTATTCAAGAAACGACATCTAAGTCCATCAATAAATCGCTCCGCAGTTTGTCTTATACAATAAACGCAACGCATGAGGAATGCACCTCTTGAGAGGTCCGGTGACTGTCGGTTAGGGTGAGATTTACCTGTGTCCTATTGACCGGTATTCTAGGTCGAGGGGCTGAGTTTTGGGGCCTGAGACGACTGGTACATGCCTGTCTGCCGCGTTAGAAGTTATTATACAAATGGGTCTCTGTGTCTTGTCCCAGTGATGGGGGTCGTTCTTGGGGTGGTCTAGGGGGGAGGGTTGTGGACTTTACGAGAGGGTGCTGGTAGATCAGAGGATTCAAAACTTGGGTTTATTACCGTGCTGTAAATAACCCAGGTGGTGGGCTGTGGCCTTGGGTGCGGTACCGGGGCCTCTGACTCTCTGAAGCGGCTCCAGCTTGGTTGGGGGAGGTGAGGGAGCGCGGCACAGGCCTTAGCTTCCTTATCTGACAGGCTTGGCCGGGTGGGAGGGAGAATGGCCTTGCATATACTCACAAAGGTTTTTTCCTCGTGCGTTGCTAACTTTTAAATGCAGAACTTTTATACTGTTCCGCCTTATTTTGATGTCATTTAAACACATATATATATTTTCATTTCGTTACACATTTCTTTAATACAGTCGGTTCCAGTACCTTTTCATTACCTAACATTATATTCACTACATTGTGTGCGTATTTGTATGTACATAGAACGTTATACAAGGCATTACTAGGTTATGGCCTACAGAGATTGATGCTCGCCGCTTTGGGTGGTTAAGAAAGCATATATGAGTTCAGGTTTCTACATACTATTGAAAAAACACTTATACAGTTAGAGGTTACACGTTTGGTTAACATCTTTCTCTGTGGTTATAGCAGCACTAGTACAGACCTGGAGTGATATCATATAACGTTACATTTTTGTGGTTTATTCACAGTTTACAGGACTTGTTTAAACAGAGGTAGTTCGTTAATACTAATACTTGAATTATTTTCTACTTTCTTCAGATAGTGATGCGTCAGCTCTTTCCCCGTCACCCCGGCCTTGCGGACCGGGTCATGCGAGGAGCAATATTACATTGTGAATGGGAGAAGGTTACAGTGTTGGCATCTCGGGTTTAGCTCATATCTGACTTTCTCATGGGAACGCGCTCGCAGCGGATCCACCAGGGCTGCTGTGGCGGCAGAGATGCATGAAAGGCCCTCCAAAGGTGGGGGCCTCGTTACAGTGTGCTGAACTCACGCCATGCTTGCTGGACAAGATGGCTTCTAGGCCTAACTGAATTTTGGTAAATGCATGGAAAGGATATGTGTGGGCAATGTCGTCGGCCGGTGAACTCTCCTCCACCTGGGCCCGGGTGGCATGAGGGGACGCCCACCGAGTCATGGTCCTCACCTGGGGAGAAGACTGTAGGTGAGGAGGGCCTCGCGGCCAGTCCTCCCCTACACCTCTTAGGATGGTAGTGCCTTACTCTCCTGTGGTGGTGATTAGCCCAAAATACTGTTTTAAACGTATTTTCCTTACCAGTTGTGCTATTTCTATTCGTGTCTGGAACGAATCGTGGTCCGCTGATGGTACGAAAGAGAGTCCCTTTTCAAGTAAGTCTGTCTCATCTGTTTACAGTGTGTATTGGGATAGATTCATCACTAGGCTTTCTAAACATGGATTTTCTGTCCCAGGCCATTCATGAGTCTTAGGGTTTCTTTCTCCTTCACCAGCCTGATTGGCTAGGCAGAGGGTCCTGGTTGTCCTTGGCTGTGACATCTGCTGCGGGTTACGCGTGGTGACTGGTTCTGACAGTGGACTTGTGGCTGCCAGTTGCCTCTGCCTTTGTTCTTGGCATTTCTTTGACCTCCTTGAAAAAAAGGTTTAGGCGGGAAGAAAGCATTTGGTGGACCAGTATTGTTGATGGAGTTGTTCGAACCTGATGCATTTAATCCGCTCCCAGAGCTTCCATTTGAGAAGGTCCAGTTGTTTGGTCTGGCCCAGTTGTTCTGGATTCTCTTTCTATTGTGCTGGTTTAGCTGCTGGCCTGGTGTTGCCAGGTTGTTAGCACTCAGATCTTTACAGTAGGCATCTGTGATGTATGGGTAGATTCTTTCTTGGGAGAAGACAGCTAAGTCTTTTTTAAGTTTGGTTATGTTCTTATTCACATTGAAGTCTCTGAAGTCCTTCATCGCAGCATCCAGATCTTCTAGGCTTTTTTTGTATTGTGCAAGTACATTGGAGGATTTCATAGTTTCTTGTTTTTCTTCTTGTTCTTCTTCCAGCACAAAAAGATCCACCAGCATTGACATAGGCTGGCACTTCGCATGGACCCAAAAGAACCTAACCAATTGCAACAGCTGCAATGTAATTTACAAAATCACATGCCCATGCATCAAACGCTATGTGGGCATGACAACGCGGCCCATTTGGACACGGCTTGCTGAACATAGATATGCATACGCACCAAAAAAGCCACAGCACCCATGGTGGAACACTTTGTAGCACAGCAACACAATCCATCAGACTTTACGTGGTCCATCATTGAAAAAATGGCAACAACCAAAAGGGGCGGAAACATTCACAACCTTCTATTCAGAAGAGAACAGCTCTGGATCTTCCGTCTGAAGACCGACCAGATTGGCCTCAACGAACCAACCAGCTGGCAAACCTTGGCCACACTGTAAAGAGTAGAAGCACCCAATGCAGATGCTATCGAATGCCAATTAGTATACTACAGACATTGTGAATTGGAGTCTCTGTGCCCAACCACGCTGAAGGCATTCCCTGGTGTAGCAGTGTGAGAGGGCCAGAGACTGATGAATGACTTCTTGATGTAATGGCACACACGGTGCCTGTCTGCTGTAATTTTTGCAATTTTTGTGTTCATGCAATTGGTGTTGCAACCATGCAAAGTTACTTTCATATCCAATCAATGGTTAGTTAACTGCAGACACAGGGCACTGCCGACGAACTACCATGAGACGTCTGCAGCGAGCCCTGTGATGAGACACAATGCCAGCACCCCTGCAGGGTTGATGCATCTTTGTAATATGATGTGATTATCAACAGGCTACAACGAGCAACTGCTGGATTGCACTAAGAGTTAATAGCTGCGGTACACAGAAGCAACATGTGCTCCCCAACCATGCCGGCAATTGAGATCAGCAGGATGAGTCCATTGGCAACACTAAACAGTGGTCCTGTACATTTGTAGCCAGCCAGCCTGACTCCAAAATGGCCGCTGGTAGTCTACCTCCGGACGGCCATCTTGCTAAGCGACCACGTGATGCCCAGCGGTGCAACGGCAACAATAAACAGAGGGGTCTGGCGAGCTGCAGCATTGAGAATTCCTAAAGCGCGGCCCACCAGACTACACGGACTCGAGCAGGAGGTAAGCCCCTGTTCGCACATCTAACGCACGGCGTGCCGCTCCCCCGCTCGCGGGGTCGAGAGACACGCGCCCGGCAGACTAGCGAGTGCACGGACAGGATCGCACGATCAGATGCCGTTCGCGAGGCATATTGGCAGAATGAGCTGGCACGCACAGGCGGGCCAGCTCAACAGTGATGAAATTGCAATTATGCTTCCTAAATGTTAGATTGCATGCATTAGTGCTTTCTTTGTTCGTTGTGACTATGCACTTGAAATCCTATTGAATACTGTATTTGGCCCCTAGGTTCCAGGCCGCCTCACCCCCCTGTGCATAGAACAACCACCTACATGGAAAGGGTAAGCCTCCCCTTCCTTTTTGAATCACCAACGCAGTGTTTTAGTCAATGACTACAAGAGAGGTTGTAAAATGGGAACTGTTTCCCCTGTTCTCTTTCTCTCCCCCCCCTTCCTGTCATCCTTACAGGTAGAGGATTCCAATTAGTGCAGACAACGCTGCCATTGTAACTAAGAAGGCACACAGTCTGATGCCCTCTTTATAGCCCTGAGGAATGTGGCCTAGCTACCTTGCACCACAGAAACCGGTCGTCTTAAGAACAACCTGACCTAGTGCCCAACATATACTGCACAGAGCCAGCTTGTTCCTGATAATGATCCCTTTTCAAATGAACTCTGAGGGTCCAGTAGTACGAAGAAATCTAAAGAGAGGAACCCACCGAAGAACCTTCTCTTCCCTGTTTTTATAAACACCTGCACCTGCTTGACGGAGAAAACCCATTAAAGACTTTAGTTTTTTTCATCTGAAGAGCAGCAGACACGTGTTCAGCCCTCAGTGGCCTAACATGTGCCTTTTAGCACGACACAGTGCATTAACACGTGCTTGAAAGCCAAGCCCGAGACACGCTCACTTAAATCTACCTCAGTAAAGAAGCTGTGTAGTCCAAATGGTCACCATCTGGCTCAAATAACAAAGGTAGCCTAGTCCCAATGGTCACAATCTGGCTAAAACAAACAAGATAGGCTAGTCCCAATGGTCACAATCTGGCTAAAATAACAAGATAGGCTAGTCCCAATGATCAATCTGGCTAAAATTACAAGGTAGGCTAGTCCCAATGGTCACAATCTGGCTAAAATAACAAGATAGGCTAGTCCCAATGGTCACAATCTGGCTTAAGTAGCATGGTGGGATAGTCTCGCAGTATGGCAGTAGAACCTTATCAGGCTATAGTGTGTGAAATATATAACAGGGCATATATGGTAATATATAGTATGATATATCAATTATATATAATATTATATGGCATATACAGTGACAGGTATCAGGCAACACGTTTTACGCAATGAGGGTGGTTTACAGATCCAAGTAACAGTTGTGTTGCATAGGTTAGTTAAACTGTGATTCTAGGAGGTGGCCGTGGCTTTCTTAGCTATTTCAGTACAGGTAGTAGGCTGGACATAGCTGGTTCTAGGTGGCAGGCCATAGATGTATGACATAATAGTACCGTGTATCTATGTAGCGGTAGATGTACAGTACGCTAGTTTAATTGCATCACTGGAGGGTGATATGGTTAGGACGTCTTGTACATACAATTGACATTAAGTTTCCTAGCTGAAGATCTATGGTAGCTGTAACAGTAGTGGTTCAGCACAGTGAGCTGAATCAGGGTGTGCTCACTACCGATATGCTGGGCAAATATACATATTAGAGTAAGCTAGTCTAGATGCCGATGCAATCTGAACAGGTGAAATAGGCACTTGCAGCGTTAATGTCATAGTTTGAGATACTGTTCATAACTTAGTTCAAATCAATCGTTTTGAAGCAACACTTACGGACGAGTCACCTCCATTCGCTGACAGGCGCCGACAGGCGGCACCCTAATGAGCGCCATTCGTGAGGCGCCGGTTCACGCCTTCCGGTGACCCAGCGTCACGGAAATACAGCGCTGAGCCAATGAGCTAGCTCTCTGTTGCTAGGCAATATATAAATAAATGTAGGCGGCCATTTTAAAGATCCTTTCTCGTGTGCAATGGCGGGCGGACGGGGGCCAGCTGCAATAAATTCACAAATGTTGTGGAATATACTGTGGCACGTTGAAGTTGCTTGTAAGGGGGCCAAAGCGGTCACTTCAAGCTTCACTGCATATGCTGACCCGCGGATGGGTTCACAGGCCGCGAGGCTGCCGATCATCTCACTGCGTGTGATAGAGCTCCAGCTCCACCAGTGCTTGTGTGTCTGCTCCAGGGCTCCAGCCCTCTTGGAGGTGAGGAAGGGAATGAGGGCGCAGACAGGCGGCACCCTTAATGAGCGCCCTTTGTGAGAAGGCGGCTCACGCCTTCCGGTGACCCAGCGTCACGGAAGTACAGCGCAGAGCCAATGAGCTAGCAGTCTGTTGCTAGGCAATATATCAATAAATGTAGGCGGCCATTTTGAAGATCCTTTCTCGTGTGAAATGGCGGGCGGGCGGGGGCCAGCTGTAATAAATTCACAAATTGTACGGAATGCACTGTGGCAGGTTGAGGTTGCTTGTAAGGGGGCCAAAGGGATCGCTTCAAGCTTCACTGCATATGCTTACCCGCGGATGGGTTGACAGGCCGCGAGGCTGCCGATCATCTCACTGTATGTGATAGAGCTCCAGCTCCAGCAGTGCTCGTGTGTCTGCTCCAGTGCTCCAGCCCTCTTGGAGGTGAGGAAGGGAATGAGGGCGCAGACAGACGGCACCCTTAATGAGTGCCCTTCTGGAGGCGCCGGCTCACGCCTTCCGCTGACCAAGTGTCACGGAAATACAGCACGGAGCCAATGAGCTAGCAGTCTGTTGGCAATATATAAATAAATGTAGGCGGCCATTTTGAAGATCCTTTCTCGTGTGCAATGGTGGGCGGTGGCCAGCTGTAATAAATTCACAAATGGTGCAGAATGCACTGTGGCACGTTGAGGTTGCTTGTAAGGGGGCCAAAGGGGTTGCTTCAAGCTTCACTGCATATGCTTACCCGGGGATGGGTTAACAGGCCGTGATGCTGCCGATCATCTCACTGCGTGTGATAGAGCTCCAGCTCCAGCACTGCTCGTGTGTCTGCTCCAGGGCTCCAGCCCTCTTGGCGGTGAGGAAGGGAATGAGGGCGCAGACAGGTGGCACCCTTAATGAGCGCCCTTCATGAGGCGCCAGCTCACGCCTTCCGGTGACCCAGCGTCATGGAAATACAGCGCAGAGCCAATGAGCTAGCAGTCTGTTGCTAGGCAATATATAAATAAATGTAGGCGGCCATTTTGAAGATCCTTTCTTGTGTGCAATGGCGGGCGGGGGCCAGCTGTAATAAATTCACAAATGCTGCGGAATGCACTGTGGCATGTTGAGGTTGCTTGTAAGGGGGCCAAAGGGGTCGCTTCAAGCTTCACTGCACATGCATACCCGCGGAGGGGTTCACAGGCCGTGAGTGAACAAATTTGAGATGTAAATTCAAGCCAAGGTTCCAATGCAACGTTAGTTACTGGAAATTAGTCCCTTATTTGAAATCTTTTGGCACTATGAGAAAAGCCATGGTCACAGTAACATGTAGGTTACGGTCAGGCTGCTTGGTAATGGGGAGAGAATTTGGGGCGAGAGGACAATGAGTCAGAAGTGTACCGTCATGCTCAAAAAGGATATGCATTTTAGTGCCCTACATTCAAGACTGCCTCTTGGATTGCATGTGTTCAGGGAGAGGGTTGCAAAGGTCAGTTATTGATTTGTGATGTTTACATAATCTATGCCTCAAGAGTCAATAAAGTCATGGAAGTGTAGCCCATTCTTCAAAAGAATCTGGCATTCAAAGGCACCTGTACCTATTCCTGAGATCTATGCTTCTTCAAAGCTGTGCTTTTCTGCCCATTTGGAGGTTTGGAAGTAGTGAGTGTTACGTTCACACAATAAAAGTTGTACCTGAAGTTCTTGGAGTACTTAAAGGGGAACTTCTGTTTTATCAAGACCTTCGACCTTTTAGTGATCCTCTATTTTCTTCCGAAATAGGTTCATGTTGTTTGATGTTACTAAATCATCTATTGTTTGGATACATTTTCTATGTTTCGGGGGTTTGATGTTGGCACAAAGCATACCTTAGGCTGTCCAGTTCACTAAATGTTTAACAAATCACTTTCAGATATAGTCTGAATCGGTTATTATTACTAGTTCCTGCAGGTAGTTATTTACGGCAGTCAGGACCGCTTAAAATGTGGCCATCAGTTCCGCCACCTGACTATTCCGGTGACCTGCTACGGGTTTAAGGGTGTCATTCCCCTAAGCGTTCCCAATGCCAGCTACTAACATCTTCTCATCATTTGACCGCCCCATCGTTAAGGTGAAACCATTGTACATACACCTTTTGCAAATTTCTATTGCAACCAACTTTTGACTTGGTGTTCACATTTAAATGGAAACTTCCAAACAAAAGGGTTGTCAAGCCCCTCCCCCCAAAATGTAAACATTGGAACAATCCATTAAAAAATAAAAAAAGGTATATAAAAAAGTTATTAAGAAAACAAAACACAGCAGTTTCCAGACCATCCATTTTCCCATAGATGTAAAGTGCAGTTTTTGAAAATTAGTAGCGTGAAAATCCCTGGGCAGATTTGGACCAATTTAAGAAACAACTTGGGCACAAAGTGTTGACTTCATTTCCTTAACTGGTTTGGGGGTAAATCCATCCCTTAGTTTTTAAAATATTCGACCTGTGCCTTAAAACCTTTTTATCGGCCCTGGTGCTTTGAAGCAAAGAGGCTGATAGAGGATAATAACGTTTTGCTTACTGGATGGAAATAAATGACGTTCTCCAAACAAAAAGTTTGACAATGGCCCCACCTAACTGGGGCCGCCCTAACTGGACATTTTGGAAACAATTCCTTAAGAAATGGAAAATGTACTAAGAAAACATGTGAAAACCGTTGGGTAGATTTGGACTAAATAAGAAACAATTTGGGCACAAAGCGTTGACTACATTTCCCTGACTGGTTTGAGGTAAATCCATCCAGTAGATTTTAAAATATTCGATGGAGACATGAGGGTGCCCCCTACTCATTAAAACCTTTATATATAGGCATGGTGCTCTGCAGCAGAGAGGCTTTTCAGAAATGAAAACCCACTTTTCTTTTTTTACTCCATTCCCAAAAATTTACTGGGAGAAGCCAAACATGAAAGAACTAAAAAATCTATTTGGGACTGGGTTTGAAACATGTTGCTCTGCATTGTCTTGCTTCCAAGACAAACACATAGCCCCTGAGCTATCCTCCTGCCCTAGAATGTCATCAAGCTTTGGAGGATAGCTCAAGGGCAACATGCTCGCCTTGGAAGCAAGACGACACGGAGCACCACAGGTTCGATCCCCTGGTCCGCACTTAGAAACCTCTGGGTATTAAGTGCGTTATAAACAACCTATCATATCATCATGAACTAATCCATGAACTTAGAGGGTCTAATAATGTTCTTGACTTCAGAAAGAGACTCAAAACCCTTCTGTTGGCTGGGGTGGACTGGCCTATAGGGAACTCTGGAGATTTCCCGGTAGGCCCCTGCACCCTGCACAGGGGTGGACTGGCCTATAGGGAACTCTGGAGATTTCCTGGTAGGTCTTTGAACCATGGGCCTCTTTTGTGTAGTAACCTATTTTATTTCCAAATTTTCTCATAGGAAAAGGGTTGGGCATGAAGAAATAATGTGAAATAGGGCCACGTTGAAAATGATTCGAAGGGCATCTTTTAGTTCCGAGTCCACGCCTGGTGCTTGGATGCCAGTACTGGAATAGACAAGCGCACTGCAGGATGGATGTCATTGCCAGAGTTGTGTGTGGATGCCGATGATGAAATGGAAAAAGATGCTGTTGCATGCAGGACTGGATGGGAGTGCATTGCCAGGGTTGTGTGTCAATCCCAAAGCTTGAAAAGAGGTGGGTGTGGCTACATGCAGGCCAGGATGGGGTGCATTGCGAGTGTTGTGTGTGTGTGTGTGCCAAAGGTGGAAAAGGCATGAGTGTAGCTGCCTGCAGGCCAGGATGGGAGTGCATTGCCAGTGTTATGTGTAGGTGCAAATGCTGGAATAGAAGAGAGTGCCGCTGCATGCAGCCGGGGATGGGAGTACATTGCCAGTGTTGTGTGTCAATCCCAAAGCTTGAAAAGAGGTGGGTGTGGCTACATGCAGGTCAGGATGGGGTGCATTGCGAGTGTTGTGTTGTGTGTGCCAAAGGTGGAAAAGGCATGAGTGTAGCTGCCTGCAGGCCAGGATGGGAGTGCATTGCCAGTGTTGTGTGTAGGTGCAAATGCTGGAATAGAAGAGAGTGCCGCTGCATGCAGCCGGGGATGGGAGTACATTGCCAGTGTTGTGTGGCAATCCCAAAGCTTGAAAAGAAGTGGGTGTGGCTGCACGAAGGCCAGGATGGGGGTGCATTGCGAGTGTTGTGTGTGGGTGCCTAAGGTGGAAAAGAAATGGGTGTAGCTGCATGCAAGCCAGATGGGAGTGCATTGCCAGTGTGGTTTGTGGATTTTCCAATGCTGGAAAAGAATAGGTTGTAACTGCATGCAGGCCAGGATGGGAGTCCATTGTCAGTGTTGTGCGTGGGTGCAAATGCGAGAATATAAGAGAGTGCTGCTCGATGCGGGCTAGAGTGGGAGTGCATTGCCAGTGTTTTGCATGGGTGCCAATGCTGGAATAGAAGAGGATGCTGCTGCATGCGGGCTAGGATGGAGTGCATTGCCAGTGTTGTGTGTCGATCCCAAAGCTGATAAAGATGTTGGTGCATGCAGGTCAGGATGGGAGTGAATTGCCAGTGTTGTGTGTGAGGGCCAATGCTGGAATAAAAGTGAGTGTTGCTGCAAACAGGCCAGGATGGGGGTGCATTGCCAGTGTTGTGTGTGAGAATTAGTGCTGAAGTAGAAGAGGGTGCTGCTGCCTGCAGGCCAGGATGGGAGTGCATTGTCAGTGTTGTGTGTGAGGGCCAGTGCTGTAATGGAAGGGGTGCTGCTGCCTGCATTTCAGGATGGGAGTGCATTGCCAGTGTTGTGTGTGAGGACCAGTGCTGGAATAGCAGAGTGTGCTGCTTCCTGCAGGCCAGGATGGGAGTGCATTGTCAATGTTGTGTGTGAGGCCCAATCCTGTAATAGAAGAGAGTGCTGTAGCATGTGGGCTTGGGAGGAGTGCATTGCCAGTGTTGTGTGTGAGGACTAGTGCTGGAATAGCAGAGGGTGATGCTGCCGGCAGGCCAGGATGGGAGTGCATTGCCAGTGTAGTGTGTGTGTGTGTCAATGCTGGAATAGAAGAGGATGCTGCTGCATGCCGGCTAGGGTGGAGTGCATTGCCAGTGTTGTGTGTGAGGACCTGTGCTGGAATAGCAGAGGGTCCCTCTGCCTGCAGGTAGGTCAGGATGGGTGTGCATTGTCAGTGTTGTGTGTGAGGGCCAATGCTGGAATAGAGAGTGCTGCTACCTGCAGGCCATGCTGGGAGTGCATTGCCAGTGTTGTGTGTGAGGACCAGCGCTGGAATAACAGAGGGTGCTGCTGCCTGCAGGCCATGATGGGCATGCATTGCCAGTGTTGTGTGTGAGGACCAGTGCTGGAATAGCAGCTGCCTGCAGGCAGGCCAGGATGGGCGTGCATTATCAGTGTTGTGTGTGAGGGCCAATGCTGGAATAGCAGAGTGTGCTTCTGACTACAGGATGTGCTGGGAGTGCTTCTCCAGTTTTGTGTGTGGGTGTCAAAACTGGAATAGAAGAGGATGCTGCTGACTGTAGACCATGATGGGAGTGCATTGCCAGTGTTGTGTGTGAGGGCCAATGCTGGAATAGCAGAGGGTGCTCCTGCCTTCAGGCCATGATGGGAGTGCATTGCCAGTGTTGTGTGTGGATGCCAAAGCTGGAATAGCAGAGGGTGCTGCTGTCTGCAGGCCATCATGGGAGTGCATTGCCAGTGTTGTGTGTGAGGACCAGCGCTGGAATAACAGAGGGTGCTGCTGCCTGCAGGCCATGATGGGCATGCATTGCCAGTGTTGTGTGTGAGGACCAGTGCTGGAATATCAGAGGGTGCTGCTGCCTGCAGGCAGGCCAGGATGGGCATGCATTATCAGTGTTGTGTGTGAGGGCCAATGCTGGAATAGCAGAGTGTGCTGCTGCCTAGAGGCTGTGCTGGAAGTGCTTCGCCAGTTTTGTGTGTGGGTGTCAAAGCTGGAATAGAAGAGGATGCTGCTGCCTGCAGACCATGATGGGAGTGCATTGCCAGTGTTGTGTGTGGGGGGCCAATGCTGGAATAGCAGAAGGTGCTGCTGCCTGCAGGCCATGATGGGAGTGCATTGCCAGTGTTGTGTGTGGATGCCAAAGCTGGAAAAGCAGAGGGTGCTGCTGTCTGCATGCCATGATGGGCGTGCATTGCCAGTGTTGTGTGTGAGGACCAGCGCTGGAATAACAGAGGGTGCTGTTGCCTGCAGGCCATGATGGGCGTGCATTGCCAGTGTTGTGTGTGAGGACCAGTGCTGGAATAGCAGAGGGTGCTGCTGCCTGCAGACCATGATGGGAGTGCATTGCCAGTGTTGTGTGTGAGGGCCAATGCTGGAATAGCAGAGGGTGCTGCTGCCTGCAGGCCATGATGGGAGTGCATTGTCATTGTTGTGTGTGGATGCCAAAGCTGGAATAGCAGAGGGTGCTGCTGCCTGCAGGCTATGATGGGAGTGCATTGCCAGTGTTGTGTGTGAGGGTCAATGCTGGAATAGCTGAAGGTGCTGCTGCCTGCAGGTCATGCTGGGAGTGCATTGCCAGTGTTGTGTATGTATGCCAAAGCTGGAATAGCAGAGGGTGCTGCTGCCTGCAGGCCATGTTTGGGGTGTATTGCCAGCATTGTGTGTGAGGACGAGTGCTAGAATGGCAGAGGGTGATGCTGTCTGCAGGCCAGGATGGGCGTGCATTTTCAGTGATGTGTGTGAGGACCAGTGCTGGAATAGCAGAGTGTTCTGCTGCCTGCAGGCCATGCTGGGAGTGCATTGCCAGTGTTGTGTGTGAGGACCAGTGCTGGAGTAGTAGAGGGTGCTGCTGCCTGCACACATACCAGGATGGGAGTGCATTGCCAGGGCTGTGTGTCAGGGACAATGCTGGAATAGCAGAGAGTGCTGCTGCCTGCAGGCCATGCTGGGAGTGCATTGCCAGTGTTGTGTGTGAGAACGAGTGCTGGAATAGCAGAGGGTGCTGCTGCCTGCAGGCCATGCTGGGAGTGCATTGCCAGTGTTTTGTGTGGATGCCAAAGCTGGAATAACAGAGGGTACTGCTGCCTGCAGGCCATGCTGGGAGAGCATTTAAAAGTGTTGCGTGTGAGGTGTGAGGACGTGCGCTGGAATAGCAGGGGTAGCTGCGGCCTGCAGGCCAGGATGGGAGTGCACTGTCAGTGTTGTGTGTGTGTGTGTGTGTCAATGCTGGAATAGAAGAAGATGCGGTTACATGCGGGCTACGGTGGAGCGCATTGCCAGTGTTGTGTGTGAGGGCCAGTGCTGGAATAGCAGAGGGTGCTGCTGCCAGCAGGCCAGGATGGGAGTGCATTGACAGTGTTGTGTGTGTGTGTATATCAATGCTGGAATAGAAGAAGATGCTGTTGCATGCGGGCTATGGTGGAGTGCATTGCCAGTGTTGTGTGTGAGGACCAGTGCTGGAATAGCAGAGGGTGCTGCTACCTGCAGGCCAGGATGGGAGTGCATTGACAATGTTGTGTGTGTGTATGTCAATGCTGGAATAGAAGAGGATGCTGCTGAATGCGGGCTAGGGTGGAGTGCATTGCCAGTGCTGTGTGTGAGGACCAGTGCTGGAATAGCAGAGGGTGCTGCTGCCTGCAGGCCAGGATGAGAGTGCATTGCCAGGGTTGTGTGTGTGTATCAATGCTGGAATAGAAGAGGATGCTGCTGCATGCGGCTAGGATGGAGTGCATTGCCAGTGTTGTTTGTGAGGATGAATGCTGGAATAGCAGGGGGTCCCTCTCCCAGGCAGGCCAGGATGGGCGTGCATTGTCAGTGTTGTGTGTGAGGGCCAATGCTGGAATAGAAGAGAGTGCTGCTACCTGCAGGCCATGCTAGGAGTGCATTGCCAGTGTTGTGTGTGGATGCCAACGCTGGAATAGCAGAGGGTGCTGCTGCCTGCAGGCCATGATGGGAGTGCATTGCTAGTGTTGTGTGTGAGGGGCAATGCTGGAATAGCAGAGGGTGCTGGTGCCTGCAGGCCATGCTGGGAGTGCATTGCCAGTGTTGTGTGTAAGGACCAGTGCTGGAATAGCAGAGGGTGCTGCTGCCTGCACACAGACCAGGATGAGAGTGCATTGCCAGCGTTGTGTGTGAGGGCTAATGCTGGAATAGCAGAGAGTGCTGCTGTCTGCAGGCCATGCTGGGAGTTTATTGCCAGTGTTTTGTGTCAGGACGAGTGCTGGAATAGCAGAGGGTGCTGCTGCCTGCAGGCCATGCTTGGAGTGCATTGCCAGTGTTGTGTGTGGATGCCAAAGCTGGAATAACAGAGGGTACTGCTGCATGCAGGCCATGCTGGGAGAGCATTGACAGTGCTGTGCATGAGGACGAGTGCTGGAATAGCAGAGGGTGCACGTGCCTGCAGGCCATGAAGTGAGTGCATTGCCAGTGTTGTGTGTGGATGCCAAAGCTGGAATAGCAGAGGGTGCTGCTGCCTGCAGGCCACGATGGGAGTGCATTGCCAGTGTTGTGTGTGGATGCCAAAGCTGGAATAGCAGAGGGTGCAGTTGCCTGTAGGCCATGCTGGGAGGTGCATTGCCAGTGTTGTGTGTGGATGCCAACCCTGGAATAGCAGAGGGTGCTGCTGCCTGTAGGCCATGATGGGAGTGCATTGCCAGTGTTGTGTGTGAGGGGCAATGCTCGAATAGCAGAGGGTGCTGGTGCAGGCAGGCCATGCTGGGAGTGCATTGCCAGTGTTGTGTGTGAGGACCAGTGCTGGAATAGCAGAGGGTGCTGCTGCCTGCACACAGACCAGGATGAGAGTGCATTGCCAGCGTTGTGTGTGAGTGCCAATGCTACAATAGCAGAGAGTGCTGCTGTCTGCAGGCCATGCTGGGAGTTTATTGCCAGTGTTTTGTGTGAGGACGAGCGCGGGAATAGCAGAGGGAGCTGCGGCCTGCAGGCCAGGATGGGAGGGCACTGTCAGTGTTGTGTGTGTGTGTGTATGTGTCAATGCTGGAATAGAAGAAGATGCTGTTGCATGTGGGCTAGGGTGGAGCGCATTGCCAGTGTAGTGTGTGAGGGGCAGTGCTGGAATAGCAGAGGGTGCTGCTACCTGCAGGCCAGGATGGGAGTGCATTGACAGTGTTGTGTGTGTGTGTGTGTATGTCAATGCTGGAATAGAAGAGGATACTGCTGAATGCGGGCTAGGGTGGAGTGCATTTCCAGTGCTGTGTGTGAGGACCAGTGCTGGAATAGCAGAGGGTGCTGCTGCCTGCAGGCCCGGATGAGAGTGTATTGCCAGTGTTGTGTGTGTGTATCAATGCTGGAATAGAAGAGGATGCTGCTGCATGCGGCTAGGATGGAGTGCATTGCCAGTGTTGTTTGTGAGGATGAGTGCTGGAATAGGAGGGGGTCCCGCTGCCTGCAGGTAGGCCAAGATGGGCGTGCATTGTCAGTTTTGTGTGTGAGGGCCAATGCTGGAATAGAAGAGAGTGCTGCTACCTTCAGCCCATGCTAGGAGTGCATTGCCAGTGTTGTTTGCGAGGGCCAATGCTGGAATAGCAGAAGGTGCTGTTGTCTGCAGGCCATGATGGGAGTGCAATGCCATTGTTGTGTGTGGATGCCAACACTGGAATAGCAGAGGGTGCTGCTGCCTGCAGACCATGATGGGAGTGCATTGCCAGTGTTGTGTGTGAGGGACAATGCTGGAATAGCAGAGGGTGCTGCTGCCTGCAGCCCATGCTGGGAGTGCTTCGCCAGTGTTGTGTGTGGGTGTCTATGCTGGAATTGAAGAGCATGCTGCTGCGTGCAGACCATGATGGGAGTGCATTGCCAGTGTTTGTGTGTGGGTGTCTATGCTGGAATTGAAGAGCATGCTGCTGCGTGCAGACCATGATGGGAGTGCATTGCCAGTGTTTGTGTGAGGGCCAATACTGGAATAGCAGAGTGTGCTGCTGTCTGCAGGCGATGCTGGGAGTGCTCCGCCAGTATTGTGTGTAGATGTCAATGCTGGAATAGAAGAGGATGCTGCTGCCTGCAGACCATGATGGAAGTGCATTGCCAGTGTTGTGTGTGAGGGCCAATGCTGGAATAGCAGAGGGTGCTGCTGCCTGCAGGTCATGAAGGGAGTGCATTGCCAGTGTTGTGTGTGAGGGCCAATGCTGGAATAGCAGAGGGTGCTGCTGCCTGCAGGCCATGCTGGGAGTGCATTGCCAGTGTTGTGTGTGAGGGACAATGCTGGAATTGCAGTGGGTACTGCTGCCTGCAGGCCATGCTGGGAGTGTATTGCCAGTGTTGTGTATTGATGCCAAAGCAGGAATAGCAGAGGTTGCTGCTGCCTGCAGGCCATGCTCGGAGTGCATTGCTAGTGTTGTGTGTGAGGACCAGTGCTGGAATAGCAGAGGGTGCTGCTGCCTGCAGGCCAGGATGGGCGTGCATTGTCATTGCTGTGTGTGAAAGCCAATGCTGGAATAGAAGAGAGTGCTGCTGCCTGCAGGCCATGCTGGGAGTGCATTGCCAGTGTTGTTTGGGAGGATCAGTGCTGGAACAGCAGAGGGTGAGGCTGCCTGCACGCAGACCAGGATGGGAGTGCATTGCCAGTGTTGTGTGTGAGGGCCAATGCTGGAAGAGCAGAGGGTGCTACTGCCTGCAGGCCATGCTGGGAGTGCATTGCCAGTGTTGTATGGGGACGAGTGCTGGAATAGCAGAGGGTGCTGCTAACTGCAGACCAGGATGCGAGTGCATTGATAGTGTTGTATGTGGATGCCAAAGCTGGAATAGCAGAGGGTGCTGCTGCCTGTAGGCCATGCTGGGAGTGCATTGCCAGTGTTGTATGTAGATTCCAAAGCTGAAATAGCAGAGGGTGCTGCTGTCTGCAGGCCAGGATGGGAGTGAATTGCCAGTGTTGTTTGGGGACGAGTGCTGGAATAGCAGAGGGTGCTGCTAACTGCAGACCAGGATGCGAGTACATTGATAGTGTTGTGTGTGGATGCTAAAGTTGGAATAGCAGAGGGTGCTGCTGCCTGTAGGCCATGCTGGGAGTGCATTGCCAGTGTTGTGTGTGGCTGCCAAAGCTGGAATAGAAGAGAGTGCAGCTGGCAGGAGGCCATGCTGGGAGTGTATTGCCAGTGTTCTGTGTGGATGCCAAAGCTGGAATAGCAGAGGGCGTTGCTGCCTGCAGGCCATACTTGGAGTGCATTGCCAGTGCTGTGTGTGGATGCCAAATCTGGAATAGCAGAGGGCGCTGCTGCCTGCAGGCCATGCTGGGAGTGCATTGCCAGTGTTGTGTGTGAGGGACAAAGCTGGAATAGCAGAGGGTGCTGCTGCCTGCAGCCCATGCTGGGAGTGCATTGCCAGTGTTGTGTGTTGATGCCAAAGCTGGAATAGCAGAGGGTGCTGCTGCCTGCAGGCCATGCTGGCAGAGCATTGCCAGTGTTGTATGGGGACGAGTGCTGGAATAGTAGAGGGTGCTGCTAACTGCAGACCAGGATGGGAGTGCATTGCCAGTGTTGTGTGTGGATGCCAAAGCTGGATTAGCAGAGGGTGCTGCTGCCTGTAGGCCATGCTGGGAGTGCATTGCCAGTGGTATATGTGGATGCCAAAGCTGAAATAGCAGAGGGTGCTTCTGCCTGCAGGCCAGTATGGGAGTGCATTGCCAGTGTTGTGTGTGGCTGCCAAAGCTGGAATAGAAGAGAGTGCTGCTGGCAGCAGGCCATGCTGGTCGTACATTGCCAGTGTTGTGTGTGGATGCCAAAGCTGGAATAGCAGAGGGCGCTGCTGCCTGCAGGCCATGCTGGGAGTGCATTGCCAGTGCTGTGTGTGGGTGCCCAAGCTGGAATAGCAGAGGGTGCTGCTGCCTGCAGGCCATGCTGGGAGTGCATTGCCAGTGTTGTGTGTGGATGCCAAAGCTGGAACAGAAGAGAGTGCTGCTGGCAGCAGGCCATGCTTGGAGTGCATTGCCAGTGTTGTGTGTGGATGCCAAAGCTGGAATAACAGAGGGTACTGCTGCATGCAGGCCATGCTGGGAGAGCATTGACAGTGCTGTGCGTGAGGACGAGTGCTGGAATAGCAGAGGGTGCACGTGCCTGCAGGCCATGAAGTGAGTGCATTGCCAGTGTTGTGTGTGGATGCCAAAGCTGGAATAGCAGAGGATGCTGCTGCCTGCAGGCCACGATGGGAGTGCATTGCCAGTGTTGTGTGTGGATGCCAAAGCTGGAATAGCAGAGGGTGCAGTTGCCTGTAGGCCATGCTGGGAGGTGCATTGCCAGTGTTGTGTGTGGATGCCAACCCTGGAATAGCAGAGGGTGCTGCTGCCTGTAGGCCATGATGGGAGTGCATTGCCAGTGTTGTGTGTGAGGGGCAATGCTCGAATAGCAGAGGGTGCTGGTGCAGGCAGGCCATGCTGGGAGTGCATTGCCAGTGTTGTGTGTGAGGACCAGTGCTGGAATAGCAGAGGGTGCTGCTGCCTGCACACAGACCAGGATGAGAGTGCATTGGCAGCGTTGTGTGTGAGTGCCAATGCTACAATAGCAGAGAGTGCTGCTGTCTGCAGGCCATGCTGGGAGTTTATTGCCAGTGTTTTGTGTGAGTACGAGCGCGGGAATAGCAGAGGGAGCTGCGGCCTGCAGGCCAGGATGGGAGGGCACTGCCAGTGTTGTGTGTGTGTGTGTATGTGTCAATGCTGGAATAGAAGAAGATGCTGTTGCATGTGGGCTAGGGTGGAGCGCATTGCCAGTGCAGTGTGTGAGGGGCAGTGCTGGAATAGCAGAGGGTGCTGCTACCTGCAGGCCAGGATGGGAGTGCATTGACAGTGTTGTGTGTGTGTGTGTGTATGTCAATGCTGGAATAGAAGAGGATACTGCTGAATGCGGGCTAGGGTGGAGTGCATTTCCAGTGCTGTGTGTGAGGACCAGTGCTGGAATAGCAGAGGGTGCTGCTGCCTGCAGGCCCGGATGAGAGTGTATTGCCAGTGTTGTGTGTGTGTATCAATGCTGGAATAGAAGAGGATGCTGCTGCATGCGGCTAGGATGGAGTGCATTGCCAGTGTTGTTTGTGAGGATGAGTGCTGGAATAGGAGGGGGTCCCGCTGCCTGCAGGTAGGCCAAGATGGGCGTGCATTGTCAGTGTTGTGTGTGAGGGCCAATGCTGGAATAGAAGAGAGTGCTGCTACCTGCAGCCCATGCTAGGAGTGCATTGCCAGTGTTGTTTGCGAGGGCCAATGCTGGAATAGCAGAAGGTGCTGTTGTCTGCAGGCCATGATGGGAGTGCAATGCCATTGTTGTGTGTGGATGCCAACGCTGGAATAGCAGAGGGTGCTGCTGCCTGCAGGCCATGATGGGAGTGCATTGCCAGTGTTGTGTGTGAGGGGCAATGCTGGAATAGCAGAGGGTGCTGCTGCCTGCAGCCCATGCTGGGAGTGCTTCGCCAGTGTTGTGTGTGGGTGTCTATGCTGGAATTGAAGAGCATGCTGCTGCGTGCAGACCATGATGGGAGTGCATTGCCAGTGTTTGTGTGTGGGTGTCTATGCTGGAATTGAAGAGCATGCTGCTGCGTGCAGACCATGATGGGAGTGCATTGCCAGTGTTTGTGTGAGGGCCAATACTGGAATAGCAGAGTGTGCTGCTGTCTGCAGGCGATGCTGGGAGTGCTCCGCCAGTATTGTGTGTAGATGTCAATGCTGGAATAGAAGAGGATGCTGCTGCCTGCAGACCATGATGGAAGTGCATTGCCAGTGTTGTGTGTGAGGGCCAATGCTGGAATAGCAGAGGATGCTGCTGCCTGCAGGTCATGAAGGGAGTGCATTGCCAGTGTTGTGTGTGAGGGCCAATGCTGGAATAGCAGAGGGTGCTGCTGCCTGCAGGCCATGTTGGAAGTGCATTGCCAGTGTTGTGTGTGAGGGACAATGCTGGAATTGCAGTGGGTACTGCTGCCTGCAGGCCATGCTGGGAGTGTATTGCCAGTGTTGTGTGTTGATGCCAAAGCTGGAATAGCAGAGGTTGCTGCTGCCTGCAGGCCATTCTCGGAGTGCATTGCTAGTGTTGTGTGTGAGGACCAGTGCTGGAATAGCAGAGGGTGCTGCTGCCTGCAGGCCAGGATGGGCGTGCATTGTCATTGCTGTGTGTGAAAGCCAATGCTGGAATAGAAGAGAGTGCTGCTGCCTGCAGGCCATGCTGGGAGTGCATTGCCAGTGTTGTTTGGGAGGATCAGTGCTGGAACAGCAGAGGGTGAGGCTGCCTGCACGCAGACCAGGATGGGAGTGCATTGCCAGTGTTGTGTGTGAGGGCCAATGCTGGAAGAGCAGAGGGTGCTACTGCCTGCAGGCCATGCTGGGAGTGCATTGCCAGTGTTGTATGGGGACGAGTGCTGGAATAGCAGAGGGTGCTGCTAACTGCAGACCAGGATGCGAGTGCATTGATAGTGTTGTATGTGGATGCCAAAGCTGGAATAGCAGAGGGTGCTGCTGCCTGTAGGCCATGCTGGGAGTGCATTGCCAGTGTTGTATGTAGATTCCAAAGCTGAAATAGCAGAGGGTGCTGCTGTCTGCAGGCCAGGATGGGAGTGAATTGCCAGTGTTGTTTGGGGACGAGTGCTGGAATAGCAGAGGGTGCTGCTAACTGCAGACCAGGATGCGAGTACATTGATAGTGTTCTGTGTGGATGCTAAAGCTGGAATAGCAGAGGGTGCTGCTGCCTGTAGGCCATGCTGGGAGTGCATTGCCAGTGTTGTGTGTGGCTGCCAAAGCTGGAATAGAAGAGAGTGCAGCTGGCAGGAGGCCATGCTGGGAGTGCATTGCCAGTGTTCTGTGTGGATGCCAAAGCTGGAATAGCAGAGGGCGTTGCTGCCTGCAGGCCATACTTGGAGTGCATTGCCAGTGCTGTGTGTGGATGCCAAATCTGCAATAGCAGAGGGCGCTGCTGCCTGCAGGCCATGCTGGGAGTGCATTGCCAGTGTTGTGTGTGAGGGACAAAGCTGGAATAGCAGAGGGTGCTGCTGCCTGCAGCCCATGCTGGGAGTGCATTGCCAGTGTTGTGTGTTGATGCCAAAGCTGGAATAGCAGAGGGTGCTGCTGCCTGCAGGCCATGCTGGCAGAGCATTGCCAGTGTTGTATGGGGACGAGTGCTGGAATAGTAGAGGGTGCTGCTAACTGCAGACCAGGATGGGAGTGCATTGCCAGTGTTGTGTGTGGATGCCAAAGCTGGATTAGCAGAGGGTGCTGCTGCCTGTAGGCCATGCTGGGAGTGCATTGCCAGTGGTATATGTGGATGCCAAAGCTGAAATAGCAGAGGGTGCTTCTGCCTGCAGGCCAGCATGGGAGTGCATTGCCAGTGTTGTGTGTGGCTGCCAAAGCTGGAATAGAAGAGAGTGCTGCTGGCAGCAGGCCATGCTGGTCGTACATTGCCAGTGTTGTGTGTGGATGCCAAAGCTGGAATAGCAGAGGGCGCTGCTGCCTGCAGGCCATGCTGGGAGTGCATTGCCAGTGCTGTGTGTGGGTGCCCAAGCTGGAATAGCAGAGGGTGCTGCTGCCTGCAGGCCATGCTGGGAGTGCATTGCCAGTGTTGTGTGTGGATGCCAAAGCTGGAACAGAAGAGAGTGCTGCTGGCAGCAGGCCATGCTGGGAGTGCATTGCCAGTGTTGTGTATGGATGCCAAAGCTGGAATAGCAGAGGGTGCTGCTGCCTGCAGGCCAGGATTGGAGTGCATTGCCAGTGTTGTGTGTGTGGTTGTCACTGCTGGAATAGGAGAGGATGCTGCATGCGGGCTAGGGTGGAGTGCATTGCCAATGTTATGTGTGAAGACCAGTGCTGGAATAGCAGAGGGTGCTGCTACCTGCAGACCAGGATTGGAGTGCATTGCCAGTGTTGTGTGTGTGTGTCAATGCTGGAATAGAAGATGATGCTGCTGCATGTGGGCTAGAGTGCAGTGCATTGCCGGAGTTGTGTGTGAGGACCAGTACTGGAATTGCAGAGAGTGCTTCTGCCTGCAGGCCAGGATGGGAGTGCATTGCCAGTGTTGTGTGTGGGTGTCAATGCTGGAATAGAAGAGAGTGCAGCTGGCAGGAGGCCATGCTGGGAGTGCATTGCCAGTGTTCTGTGTGGATGCCAAAGCTGGAATAGCAGAGGGCGTTGCTGCCTGCAGGCCATACTTGGAGTGCATTGCCAGTGCTGTGTGTGGATGCCAAATCTGGAATAGCAGAGGGCGCTGCTGCCTGCAGGCCATGCTGGGAGTGCATTGCCAGTGTTGTGTGTAAGGGACAAAGCTGGAATAGCAGAGGATGCTGCTGCCTGCAGCCCATGCTGGGAGTGCATTGCCAGTGTTGTGTGTTGATGCCAAAGCTGGAATAGCAGAGGGTGCTGCTGCCTGCAGGCCATGCTGGCAGAGCATTGCCAGTGTTGTATGGGGACGAGTGCTGGAATAGTAGAGGGTGCTGCTAACTGCATACCAGGATGGGAGTGCATTGCCAGTGTTGTGTGTGGATGCCAAAGCTGGATTAGCAGAGGGTGCTGCTGCCTGTAGGCCATGCTGGGAGTGCATTGCCAGTGGTATATGTGGATGCCAAAGCTGAAATAGCAGAGGGTGCTTCTGCCTGCAGGCCAGTATGGGAGTGCATTGCCAGTGTTGTGTGTGGCTGCCAAAGCTGGAATAGAAGAGAGTGCTGCTGGCAGCAGGCCATGCTGGTCGTACATTGCCAGTGTTGTGTGTGGATGCCAAAGCTGGAATAGCAGAGGGCGCTGCTGCCTGCAGGCCATGCTGGGAGTGCATTGCCAGTGCTGTGTGTGGGTGCCCAAGCTGGAATAGCAGAGGGTGCTGCTGCCTGCAGGCCATGCTGGGAGTGCATTGCCAGTGTTGTGTGTGGATGCCAAAGCTGGAACAGAAGAGAGTGCTGCTGGCAGCAGGCCATGCTGGGAGTGCATTGCCAGTGTTGTGTATGGATGCCAAAGCTGGAATAGCAGAGGGTGCTGCTGCCTGCAGGCCAGGATTGGAGTGCATTGCCAGTGTTGTGTGTGTGGTTGTCACTGCTGGAATAGGAGAGGATGCTGCATGCGGGCTAGGGTGGAGTGCATTGCCAATGTTATGTGTGAAGACCAGTGCTGGAATAGCAGAGGGTGCTGCTACCTGCAGACCAGGATTGGAGTGCATTGCCAGTGTTGTGTGTGTGTGTCAATGCTGGAATAGAAGAGGATGCTGCTGCATGTGGGCTAGAGTGCAGTGCATTGCCGGAGTTGTGTGTGAGGACCAGTGCTGGAATTGCAGAGAGTGCTTCTGCCTGCAGGCCAGGATGGGAGTGCATTGCCAGTGTTGTGTGTGGGTGTCAATGCTGGAATAGAAGAGGATGCTGCTGCATGCGGGGTAGGATGGAGTGCATTGCCAGTGTTGTGTGTGAGGACGAGTGCTGGAATAGCAGAGGGTCCCGCTGCCTGCAGGTAGGCCAGGATGGGCATGCATTGTAAGTGTTTTGTGTGGGCCAATGCTGGTACAGAAGAGAGTGCTGCTACCTGTAGGCCATGATGGGAGTGCATTGCCAGTGTTGTGTGTGAGGACCAGTGCTGGAATAGCAGAGGGTGCTGCTGCCTGCAGGCCAGGATGGGAGTGCATTGCCAGTGTTGTGTGTGAGAGCAAATGCTGGAATAGCAGAGTGTGCTGCTGCCTGCAGCCCATGCTGGGAGTGCTTCGCCAGTGTTGTGTGTGGGTGTCTATGCTGGAATTGAAGAGCATGCTGCTGCGTGCAGACCATGATGGGAGTGCATTGCCAGTGTTTGTGTGAGGGCCAATACTGGAATAGCAGAGTGTGCTGCTGTCTGCAGGCCATGCTGGGAGTGCTCCGCCAGTGTTGTGTGTAGATGTCAATGCTGGAATAGAAGAGGATGCTGCTGCCTGCAGACCATGATGGGAGTGCATTGCCAGTGTTGTGTGTGAGGGCCAATGCTGGAATAGCAGAGGGTGCTGCTGCCTGCAGGCCATGATGGGAGTGCATTGCCAGTGTTGTGTGTGAAGGACAATGCTGGAATAGCAGTGGGTACTGCTGCCTGCAGGCCATGCTGGGAGTGTATTGCCAGTGTGGTGTGTTGATGCCAAAGAAGGAATAGCAGAGGTTGCTGCTGCCTGCAGGCCATGCTGGGAGTGCATTGCTAGTGTTGTGTGTGAGGACCAGTGCTGGAATAGCAGAGGGTGCTGCTGCCTGCAGGCCATGCTGGGAGTGCATTGCCAGTGTTGTGTGTGAGGGACAATGCTGGAATTGCAGTGGGTACTGCTGCCTGCAGGCCATGCTGAGAGTGTATTGCCAGTGGTGTGTGTTGATGCCAAAGCTGGAATAGCAGATGTTGCTGCTGCCTGCAGGCCAGGCTGGGCGTGCATTGTCAATGCTGTGTGTGAAAGCCAATGCTGGAATAGAAGAGAGTGCTGCTGCCTGCAGGCCATGCTGGGAGTGCATTGCCAGTGTTGTTTGGGAGGATCAGTGCTGGAACAACAGAGGGTGAGGCTGCCTGCACGCAGACCAGGATGGGAGTGCATTGCCAGTGTTGTGTGTGAGGGCCAATGCTGGAAGAGCAGAGGGTGCTACTGCCTGCAGGCCATGCTGGGAGTGCATTGCCAGTGTTGTATGGGGACGAGTGCTGGAATAGCAGAGGGTGCTGCTAACTGCAGACCAGGATGCGAGTGCTTTGATAGTGTTGTGTGTGGATGCCAAAGCTGGAATAGCAGAGGGTGCTGCTGCCTGTAGGCCATGCTGGGAGTGCATTGCCAGTGTTGTATGTGGATGCCAAAGCTGAAATAGCAGAGGGTGCTGCTGTATGCAGGCCATGATGGGAGTGAATTGCCAGTGTTGTATGGGGACGAGTGCTGGAATAGCAGAGGGTGCTGCTAACTGCAGACCAGGATGCGAGTACATTGATATTGTTGTGTGTGGATGCTAAAGCTGGAATAGCAGAGGTCGTTGCTGCCTGCAGGCCATACTGGGAGTGCATTGCCAGTGCTGTGTGTGGATGCCAAATCTGGAATAGCAGAGGGCGCTGCTGCCTGCAGGCCATGCTGGGAGTGCATTGTCAGTGTTGTGTGTGGATGCCAAAGCTGGAATAACAGAGGGAACTGCTGCCTGCAGGCCATGCTGGGAGAGCATTGCCAGTGTTGTGTGATGATGCCAAAGCTGGAATAGCAGAGGGTGCTGCTGCCTGCAGGCCATGCTGGGAGTGCATTGCCAGTGTTGTGTGTGAGGATCAGTTCTGGAATAGCAGAGGGTGCTGCTGCCTGCAGGCCAGAATGGGCGTGCATTGTTGGTGCTGTGTGTGAAAGCCAATGCTGGAATAGAAGAGAGTGCTGCTGCCTGCAGGCCAGGATGGGCGTGCATTGCCAGTGTTGTGTGTGAGGGCTAATGCTGGAATAGATGAGAGTGCTGCTGCCTGCAGGCCATGCTGGGAGTCATTTCCAGTGTTGTTTGTGAGGACCAGTGCTGGAACAGCAGAGGGTGCTGCTGCCTGCATGCAGACCAGGATGGGAGTGCATTGACAGTGTTGTGTGTGGATGCCAAAGCTGGAATAGCAGAGGGTGCTGCTGCCTGTAGGCCATGCTGGGAGTGCATTGCCAGTGTTGTATGTGGATGCCAAAGCTGAAATAGCAGAGGGTGCTGCTGCCTGCAGGCCAGGATGGGAGTGAATTGCCAGTGTTGTATGGGGATGAGTGCTGGAATAGCAGAGGGTGCTGCTGCCTGTAGTAATTGCTGGGAGTGCATTGCCAGTGTTGTGTGTGGCTGCCAAAGCTGGAATAGAAGAGAGTGCAGCTGGCAGCAGGCCATGCTTGGAGTGCATTGCCAGTGTTGTGTGTGGATGCCAAAGCTGGAATAGCAGAGGGCGCTGCTGCCTGCAGGCAATGCTGGGAGTGCATTTCCAGTGCTGTGCGTGGATGCCAAATCTGTAATAGCAGAGGGCGATGCTGCCTGCAGGCCATGCTGGGAGTGCATTGCCAGTGTTGTGTGTGAGGGACAAAGCTGGAATAGCAGAGGGTGCTTCTGCCTGCAGCCCATGCTGGGAGTGCATTGCCAGTGTTGTGTGTTCATGCCAAAGCTGGAATAGCAGAGGGTGCTGCTGCCTGCAGGCCATGCTGGGAGTGCATTGCCAGTGTTGTGTGTGAGGATCAGTGCTGGAATAGCAGAGGGTGCTGCTGCCTGCAGGCCAGGATGGGCGTGCATTGTTGGTGCTGTGTGTGAAAGCCAATGCTGGAATAGAAAAGAGTGCTGCTGCCTGCAGGCCAGGATGGGCGTGCATTGCCAGTGTTGTGTGTGAGGGCCAATGCTGGAATAGAAGAGAGTGCTGCTGCCTGCAGGCCATGCTGGGAGTCATTTCCAGTGTTGTTTGTGAGGACCAGTGTTGGAACAGCAGAGGGTGCTGCTGCCTGCACGCAGACCAGGATGGGAGTGCATTGCCAGTGTTGTGTGTGATGGCCAATGCTGGAATAGCAGAGGGTGCTACTGCCTGCAGGGCCATGCTGGGAGTGCATTGCCAGCGTTGTGTGTGGATGCCAAAGCTGGAATAACAGATGGTACTGCTGCCTGCAGGCCATGCTGGGAGACCATTGCCAGTGTTGTATGAGGACGAGTGCTGGAATAGCAGAGGGTGCTGCTGCCTGCAGGCCATGATTGGAGTGCATTGCCAGTGTTGTGTGTGGATGCCAAATCTGAAATAGCAGAGGGTTCTGCTGCCTGCAGGCCAGGATGGGAGTGCATTTCCAGTGTTGTGTGTGTGTCACTGCTGGAATAGAAGAGGATGCTGCTGAATGCAGGCGAGGGTGGAGTGCATTGCCAATGTTGTGTGTGAGGACCAGTGCTGGAATAGCAGAGGGTGCTGCTGTCTGCAGGCCATGCTGGGAGTTTATTGCCAGTGTTTTGTGTCAGGACGAGTGCTGGTATAGCAGGGGGTGCTGCTGCCTGCAGGCCATGCTGGGAGTGCATTGCCAGTGTTGTGTGTGGATGCCAAAGCTGGAATAACAGAGGGTACTGCTGCCTGCAGGCCATGCTGGGAGTGCATTGCCAGTGTTGTGTGTGATGGCAAATGCTGGAATAGCAGAGGGTGCTACTGCCTGCAGGCCATGCTGGGAGTGCATTGCCAGTGTTGTGTGTTGGTGCCAAAGCTGGAATAACAGAGGGAACTGCTGCCTGCAGGCCATGCTGGGAGAGCATTGCCAGTGTTGTATGAGGACGAGTGCTGGAATAGCAGAGGGTGCTGCTGCCTGCAGGCCATGATTGGAGTGCATTGCCAGTGTTGTGTGTGGATGCCAAAGCTGGAATAGAAGAGAGTGCTGCTGGCAGCAGGCCATGCTGGGAGTGCATTGCCAGTGTTATGTGTAGATGCCAAATATGTAATAGCAGAGGGTGCTGCTGCCTTCAAGCCAGGATGGGAGTGCATTGCAAGTGTTGTGTGTGTGTGTCACTACTGGAATAGAAGAGGATGCTGCTGAATGCAGGCTATGGTGGAGTGCATTTCCAGTGTTGTGTGGGAGGACCAGTGCTGGAATAGCAGAGGGTGTTGCTAACTGCAGACCAGGATTGGAGTGCATTGCCAGTGTTGTGTGTGTGTGTGTGTGTCAATGCTGGAATAGAAGAGGATGCTTCTGCATGCGGGCTAGGGTGGAGTGCATTGCCAGTGTTTTTTGTGAGGACCATTGCTGGAACAGCAGAGGGTGCTGCTGCCTGCACGCAGACCAGGATGGGAGTGCATTGCATGTGTTGTGCGTGAGGGCCAATGCTGGAATAGCAGAGGGTGCTACTGCCTGCAGGCCATGCTGGGAGTGCATTGCCAGTGTTGTGTGTGGATGCCAATGCTGGAATAACAGAGGGTACTGCTGCCTGCAGGCCATGCTGGCAGAGCATTGCCAGTGTTGTATGGGGACGAGAGCTGGAATAGTAGAGGGTGCTGCTAACTGCAGACCAGGATTGGAGTGCATTGCCAGTGTTGTGTGTGGATGCCAAAGCTGGAATAGCAGAGGGTGCTGCTGTCTGCAGGCCATGATGGGAGTGCATTGCCAGTGTTGTGTGTGAGGACCAGCGCTGGAATAACAGAGGGTGCTGTTGCCTGCAGGCCATGATGGGCGTGCATTGCCAGTGTTGTGTGTGAGGACCAGTGCTGGAATAGCAGAGGGTGCTGCTGCCTGCAGACCATGATGGGAGTGAATTGCCAGTGTTGTGTGTGAGGGCCAATGCTGGAATAGCAGAGGGTGCTGCTGCCTGCAGGCCATGATGGGAGTGCATTGCCAGTGTTGTGTGTGAGGGTCAATGCTGGAATAGCTGAGGGTGCTGCTGCCTGCAGGTCATGCTGGGAGTGCATTGCCAGTGTTGTGTATGTATGCCAAAGCTGGAATAGCAGAGGGTGCTGCTGCCTGCAGGCCATGTTTGGGGTGTATTGCCAGCTTTGTGTGTGAGGACGAGTGCTAGAATGGCAGAGGGTGATGCTGTCTGCAGGCCAGGATGGGCGTGCATTTTCAGTGATGTGTGTGAGGACCAGTGCTGGAATAGCAGAGTGTTCTGCTGCCTGCAGGCCATGCTGGGAGTGCATTGCCAGTGTTGTGTGTGAGGACCAGTGCTGGAGTAGTAGAGGGTGCTGCTGCCTGCACACATACCAGGATGGGAGTGCATTGCCAGGGCTGTGTGTCAGGGACAATGCTGGAATAGCAGAGAGTGCTGCTGCCTGCAGGCCATGCTGGGAGTGCATTGCCAGTGTTGTGTGTGAGAACGAGTGCTGGAATAGCAGAGGGTGCTGCTGCCTGCAGGCCATGCTGGGAGTGCATTGCCAGTGTTTTGTGTGGATGCCAAAGCTGGAATAACAGAGGGTACTGCTGCCTGCAGGCCATGCTGGGAGAGCATTTAAAAGTGTTGCGTGTGAGGTGTGAGGACGTGCGCTGGAATAGCAGAGGGAGCTGCGGCCCGCAGGCCAGGATGGGAGTGCACTGTCAGTGTTGTGTGTGTGTGTGTGTGTGTGTCAATGCTGGAATAGAAGAAGATGCGGTTGCATGCGGGCTACGCTGGAGCGCATTGCCAGTGTTGTGTGTGAGGGCCAGTGCTGGAATAGCAGAGGGTGCTGCTGCCAGCAGGCCAGGATGGGAGTGCATTGACAGTGTTGTGTGTGTGTGTATATCAATGCTGGAATAGAAGAAGATGCTGTTGCATGCGGGCTATGGTGGAGTGCATTGCCAGTGTTGTGTGTGAGGACCAGTGCTGGAATAGCAGAGGGTGCTGCTACCTGCAGGCCAGGATGGGAGTGCATTGACAATGTTGTGTGTGTGTGTATGTCAATGCTGGAATAGAAGAAGATGCTGTTGCATGCGGGCTATGGTGGAGTGCATTGCCAGTGTTGTGTGTGAGGACCAGTGCTGGAATAGCAGAGGGTGCTGCTGCCTGCAGGCCAGGATGAGAGTGCATTGCCAGGGTTGTGTGTGTGTATCAATGCTGGAATAGAAGAGGATGCTGCTGCATGTGGCTAGGATGGAGTGCATTGCCAGTGTTGTTTGTGAGGATGAGTGCTGGAATAGCAGGGGGTCCCTCTCCCAGGCAGGCCAGGATGGGCGTGCATTGTCAGTGTTGTGTGTGAGGGCCAATGCTGGAATAGAAGAGAGTGCTGCTACCTGCAGGCCATGCTAGGAGTGCATTGCCAGTGTTGTGTGTGGATGCCAACGCTGGAATAGCAGAGGGTGCTGCTGCCTGCAGGCCATGATGGGAGTGCATTGCTAGTGTTGTGTGTGAGGGGCAATGCTGGAATAGCAGAGGGTGCTGGTGCCTGCAGGCCATGCTGGGAGTGCATTGCCAGTGTTGTGTGTAAGGACCAGTGCTGGAATAGCAGAGGGTGCTGCTGCCTGCACACAGACCAGGATGAGAGTGCATTGCCAGCGTTGTGTGTGAGGGCCAATGCTGGAATAGCAGAGGGTGCTGCTGCCTGCAGGCCATGCTTGGAGTGCATTGCCAGTGTTGTGTGTGGATGCCAAAGCTGGAATAACAGAGGGTACTGCTGCATGCAGGCCATGCTGGGAGAGCATTGACAGTGCTGTGCGTGAGGACGAGTGCTGGAATAGCAGAGGGTGCACGTGCCTGCAGGCCATGAAGTGAGTGCATTGCCAGTGTTGTGTGTGGATGCCAAAGCTGGAATAGCAGAGGGTGCTGCTGCCTGCAGGCCACGATGGGAGTGCATTGCCAGTGTTGTGTGTGGATGCCAAAGCTGGAATAGCAGAGGGTGCAGTTGCCTGTAGGCCATGCTGGGAGGTGCATTGCCAGTGTTGTGTGTGGATGCCAACCCTGGAATAGCAGAGGGTGCTGCTGCCTGTAGGCCATGATGGGAGTGCATTGCCAGTGTTGTGTGTGAGGGGCAATGCTCGAATAGCAGAGGGTGCTGGTGCAGGCAGGCCATGCTGGGAGTGCATTGCCAGTGTTGTGTGTGAGGACCAGTGCTGGAATAGCAGAGGGTGCTGCTGCCTGCACACAGACCAGGATGAGAGTGCATTGCCAGCGTTGTGTGTGAGTGCCAATGCTACAATAGCAGAGAGTGCTGCTGTCTGCAGGCCATGCTGGGAGTTTATTGCCAGTGTTTTGTGTGAGGACGAGCGCGGGAATAGCAGAGGGAGCTGCGGCCTGCAGGCCAGGATGGGAGGGCACTGCCAGTGTTGTGTGTGTGTGTGTATGTGTCAATGCTAGAATAGAAGAAGATGCTGTTGCATGTGGGCTAGGGTGGAGCGCATTGCCAGTGTAGTGTGTGAGGGGCAGTGCTGGAATAGCAGAGGGTGCTGCTACCTGCAGGCCAGGATGGGAGTGCATTGACAGTGTTGTGTGTGTGTGTGTGTATGTCAATGCTGGAATAGAAGAGGATACTGCTGAATGCGGGCTAGGGTGGAGTGCATTGCCAGTGCTGTGTGTGAGGACCAGTGCTGGAATAGCAGAGGGTGCTGCTGCCTGCAGGCCAGGATGAGAGTGCATTGCCAGGGTTGTGTGTGTGTATCAATGCTGGAATAGAAGAGGATGCTGCTGCATGCGGCTAGGATGGAGTGCATTGCCAGTGTTGTTTGTGAGGATGAGTGCTGGAATAGCAGGGGGTCCCGCTGCCTGCAGGTAGGTCAAGATGGGCGTGCATTGTCAGTGTTGTGTGTGAGGGCCAATGCTGGAATAGAAGAGAGTGCTGCTACCTGCAGCCCATGCTAGGAGTGCATTGCCAGTGTTGTTTGCGAGGGCCAATGCTGGAATAGCAGAAGGTGCTGTTGTCTGCAGGCCATGATGGGAGTGCAATGCCATTGTTGTGTGTGGATGCCAACGCTGGAATAGCAGAGGGTGCTGCTGCCTGCAGGCCATGATGGGAGTGCATTGCCAGTGTTGTGTGTGAGGGGCAATGCTGGAATAGCAGAGGGTTCTGCAGCCTGCAGCCCATGCTGGGAGTGCTTCGCCAGTGTTGTGTGTGGGTGTCTATGCTGGAATTGAAGAGCATGCTGCTGCATGCAGACCATGATGGGAGTGCATTGCCAGTGTTTGTGTGTGGGTGTCTATGCTGGAATTGAAGAGCATGCTGCTGCGTGCAGACCATGATGGGAGTGCATTGCCAGTGTTTGTGTGAGGGCCAATACTGGAATAGCAGAGTGTGCTGCTGTCTGCAGGCGATGCTGGGAGTGCTCCGCCAGTATTGTGTGTAGATGTCAATGCTGGAATAGAAGAGGATGCTGCTGCCTGCAGACCATGATGGAAGTGCATTGCCAGTGTTGTGTGTGAGGGCCAATGCTGGAATAGCAGAGGGTGCTGCTGCCTGCAGGTCATGAAGGGAGTGCATTGCCAGTGTTGTGTGTGAGGGCCAATGCTGGAATAGCAGAGGGTGCTGCTGCCTGCAGGCCATGCTGGGAGTGCATTGCAAGTGTTGTGTGTGAGGGACAATGCTGGAATTGCAGTGGGTACTGCTGCCTGCAGGCCATGCTGGGAGTGTATTGCCAGTGTTGTGTGTTGATGCCAAAGCTGGAATAGCAGAGGTTGCTGCTGCCTGAAGGCCATGCTCGGAGTGCATTGCTAGTGTTGTGTGTGAGGACCAGTGCTGGAATAGCAGAGGGTGCTGCTGCCTGCAGGCCAGGATGGGCGTGCATTGTCATTGCTGTGTGTGAAAGCCAATGCTGGAATAGAAGAGAGTGCTGCTGCCTGCAGGCCATGCTGGGAGTGCATTGCCAGTGTTGTTTGGGAGGATCAGTGCTGGAACAGCAGAGGGTGAGGCTGCCTGCACGCAGACCAGGATGGGAGTGCATTGCCAGTGTTGTGTGTGAGGGCCAATGCTGGAAGAGCAGAGGGTGCTACTGCCTGCAGGCCATGCTGGGAGTGCATTGCCAGTGTTGTATGGGGACGAGTGCTGGAATAGCAGAGGGTGCTGCTAACTGCAGACCAGGATGCGAGTGCATTGATAGTGTTGTATGTGGATGCCAAAGCTGGAATAGCAGAGGGTGCTGCTGCCTGTAGGCCATGCTGGGAGTGCATTGCCAGTGTTGTATGTAGATTCCAAAGCTGAAATAGCAGAGGGTGCTGCTGTCTGCAGGCCAGGATGGGAGTGAATTGCCAGTGTTGTTTGGGGACGAGTGCTGGAATAGCAGAGGGTGCTGCTAACTGCAGACCAGGATGCGAGTACATTGATAGTGTTGTGTGTGGATGCCAAAGCTGGAATAGCAGAGGGCGTTGCTGCCTGCAGGCCATACTTGGAGTGCATTGCCAGTGCTGTGTGTGGATGCCAAATCTGGAATAGCAGAGGGCGCTGCTGCCTGCAGGCCATGCTGGGAGTGCATTGCCAGTGTTGTGTGTGAGGGACAAAGCTGGAATAGCAGAGGGTGCTGCTGCCTGCAGCCCATGCTGGGAGTGCATTGCCAGTGTTGTGTGTTGATGCCAAAGCTGGAATAGCAGAGGGTGCTGCTGCCTGCAGGCCATGCTGGCAGAGCATTGCCAGTGTTGTATGGGGACGAGTGCTGGAATAGTAGAGGGTGCTGCTAATTGCAGACCAGGATGGGAGTGCATTGCCAGTGTTGTGTGTGGATGCCAAAGCTGGATTAGCAGAGGGTGCTGCTGCCTGTAGGCCATGCTGGGAGTGCATTGCCAGTGGTATATGTGGATGCCAAATCTGTAATAGCAGAGGGCGATGCTGCCTGCAGGCCATGCTGGGAGTGCATTGCCAGTGTTGTGTGTGAGGGACAAAGCTGGAATAGCAGAGGGTGCTTCTGCCTGCAGCCCATGCTGGGAGTGCATTGCCAGTGTTGTGTGTTCATGCCAAAGCTGGAATAGCAGAGGGTGCTGCTGCCTGCAGGCCATGCTGGGAGTGCATTGCCAGTGTTGTGTGTGAGGATCAGTGCTGGAATACCAGAGGGTGCTGCTGCCTGCAGGCCAGGATGGGCGTGCATTGTTGGTGCTGTTTGTGAAAGCCAATGCTGGAATAGAAAAGAGTGCTGCTGCCTGCAGGCCAGGATGGGCGTGCATTGCCAGTGTTGTGTGTGAGGGCCAATGCTGGAATAGAAGAGAGTGCTGCTGCCTGCAGGCCATGCTGGGAGTCATTTCCAGTGTTGTTTGTGAGGACCAGTGTTGGAACAGCAGAGGGTGCTGCTGCCTGCACGCAGACCAGGATGGGAGTGCATTGCCAGTGTTGTGTGTGATGGCCAATGCTGGAATAGCAGAGGGTGCTACTGCCTGCAGGGCCATGCTGGGACTGCATTGCCAGTGTTGTGTGTGGATGCCAAAGCTGGAATAACAGAGGGTACTGCTGCCTGCAGGCCATGCTGGGAGACCATTGCCAGTGTTGTATGAGGACGAGTGCTGGAATAGCAGAGGGTGCTGCTGCCTGCAGGCCATGATTGGAGTGCATTGCCAGTGTTGTGTGTGGATGCCAAATCTGAAATAGCAGAGGGTTCTGCTGCCTGCAGGCCAGGATGGGAGTGCATTTCCAGTGTTGTGTGTGTGTCACTGCTGGAATAGAAGAGGATGCTGCTGAATGCAGGCGAGGGTGGAGTGCATTGCCAATGTTGTGTGTGAGGACCAGAGCTGGAATAGCAGAGGGTGCTGCTGTCTGCAGGCCATGCTGGGAGTTTATTGCCAGTGTTTTGTGTCAGGACGAGTGCTGGTATAGCAGGGGGTGCTGCTGCCTGCAGGCCATGCTGGGAGTGCATTGCCAGTGTTGTGTGTGGATGCCAAAGCTGGAATAACAGAGGGTACTGCTGGCTGCAGGCCATGCTGGGAGAGCAGTGACAGTGTTCTGTGTGAGGACGAGTGCTGGAATAGAAGAGGATGCTGCTGAATGCAGGCGAGGGTGGAGTGCATTGCCAATGTTGTGTGTGAGGACCAGTGCCGGAATAGCAGAGGGTGCTGCTGTCTGCAGGCCATGCTGGGAGTTTATTGCCAGTGTTTTGTGTCAGGACGAGTGCTGGTATAGCAGGGGGTGCTGCTGCCTGCAGGCCATGCTGGGAGTGCATTGCCAGTGTTGTGTGTGATGGCAAATGCTGGAATAGCAGAGGGTGCTACTGCCTGCAGGCCATGCTGGGAGTGCATTGCCAGTGTTGTGTGTTGGTGCCAAAGCTGGAATAACAGAGGGAACTGCTGCCTGCAGGCCATGCTGGGAGAGCATTGCCAGTGTTGTATGAGGACGAGTGCTGGAATAGCAGAGGGTGCTGCTGCCTGCAGGCCATGATTGGAGTGCATTGCCAGTGTTGTGTGTGGATGCCAAAGCTGGAATAGAAGAGAGTGCTGCTGGCAGCAGGCCATGCTGGGAGTGCATTGCCAGTGTTATGTGTAGATGCCAAATATGTAAAGCAGAGGGTTCTGCTGCCTTCAAGCCAGGATGGGAGTGCATTGCAAGTGTTGTGTGTGTGTGTCACTACTGGAATAGAAGAGGATGCTGCTGAATGCAGGCTATGGTGGAGTGCATTGCCAGTGTTGTGTGGGAGGACCAGTGCTGGAATAGCAGAGGGTGTTGCTAACTGCAGACCAGGATTGGAGTGCATTGCCAGTGTTGTGTGTGTGTGTGTGTGTGTGTCAATGCTGGAATAGAAGAGGATGCTTCTGCATGCGGGCTAGGGTGGAGTGCATTGCCAGTGTTGTTTGTGAGGACCATTGCTGGAACAGCAGAGGGTGCTGCTGCCTGCACGCAGACCAGGATGGGAGTGCATTGCATGTGTTGTGCATGAGGGCCAATGCTCGAATAGCAGAGGGTGCTACTGCCTGCAGGCCATGCTGGGAGTGCATTGCCAGTGTTGTGTGTGGATGCCAAAGCTGGAATAACAGAGGGTACTGCTGCCTGCAGGCCATGCTGGCAGAGCATTGCCAGTGTTGTATGGGGACGAGAGCTGGAATAGTAGAGGGTGCTGCTAACTGCAGACCAGGATTGGAGTGCATTGCCAGTGTTGTGTGTGGATGCCAAAGCTGGATTAGCAGAGGGTGCTGCTGCCTGTAGGCCATGCTGGGAGTGCATTGCCAGTGGTATATGTGGATGCCAAAGCTGAAATAGCAGAGGGTGCTTCTGCCTGCAGGCCAGTATGGGAGTGCATTGCCATTGTTGTGTGTGGCTGCCAAAGCTGGAATAGAAGAGAGTGCTGCTGGCAGCAGGCCAGGCTGGTCGTACATTGCCAGTGTTGTGTGTGGATGCCAAATCTGAAATAGCAGAGGGTTCTGCTGCCTGCAGGCCAGGATGGGAGTGCATTTCCAGTGTTGTGTGTGTGTCACTGCTGGAATAGAAGAGGATGCTGCTGAATGCAGGCGAGGGTGGAGTGCATTGCCAATGTTGTGTGTGAGGACCAGTGCTGGAATAGCAGAGGGTGCTGCTGTCTGCAGGCCATGCTGGGAGTTTATTGCCAGTGTTTTGTATCAGGACGAGTGCTGGAATAGCAGGGGGTGCTGCTGCCTGCATGCCATGCTGGGAGTGCATTGCCAGTGTTGTGTGTGGATGCCAAAGCTGGAATAACAGAGGGAACTGCTGCCTGCAGGCCATGCTGGGAGAGCATTGCCAGTGTTGTATGAGGACGAGTGCTGGAATAGCAGAGGGTGCTGCTGCCTGCAGGCCATGATTGGAGTGCATTGCCAGTGTTGTGTGTGGATGCCAAAGCTGGAATAGAAGAGAGTGCTGCTGGCAGCAGGCCATGCTGGGAGTGCATTGCCAGTGTTGTGTGTAGATGCCAAATATGTAATAGCAGAGGGTGCTGCTGCCTTCAAGCCAGGATGGAAGTGCATTGCAAGTGTTGTGTGTGTGTCACTACTGGAATAGAAGAGGATGCTGCTGAATGCAGGCTATGGTGGAGTGCATTGACAGTGTTGTGTGGGAGGACCAGTGCTGGAATAGCAGAGTGTGCTGCTTCCTGCAGGCCAGGATGGGAGTGCATTGTCAATGTTGTGTGTGAGGCCCAATCCTGTAATAGAAGAGAGTGCTGTAGCATGTGGGCTTGGGAGGAGTGCATTGCCAGTGTTGTGTGTGAGGACTAGTGCTGGAATAGCAGAGGGTGATGCTGCCGGCAGGCCAGGATGGGAGTGCATTGCCAGTGTAGTGTGTGTGTGTGTGTGTCAATGCTGGAATAGAAGAGGATGCTGCTGCATGCCGGCTAGGGTGGAGTGCATTGCCAGTGTTGTGTGTGAGGACCAGTGCTGGAATAGCAGAGGGTCCCTCTGCCTGCAGGTAGGTCAGGATGGGTGTGCATTGTCAGTGTTGTGTGTGAGGGCCAATGCTGGAATAGAGAGTGCTGCTACCTGCAGGCCATGCTGGGAGTGCATTGCCAGTGTTGTGTGTGAGGACCAGCGCTGGAATAACAGAGGGTGCTGCTGCCTGCAGGCCATGATGGGCATGCATTGCCAGTGTTGTGTGTGAGGACCAGTGCTGGAATAGCAGCTGCCTGCAGGCAGGCCAGGATGGGCGTGCATTATCAGTGTTGTGTGTGAGGGCCAATGCTGGAATAGCAGAGTGTGCTTCTGACTACAGGATGTGCTGGGAGTGCTTCTCCAGTTTTGTGTGTGGGTGTCAAAACTGGAATAGAAGAGGATGCTGCTGACTGCAGACCATGATGGGAGTGCATTGCCAGTGTTGTGTGTGAGGGCCAATGCTGGAATAGCAGAGGGTGCTCCTGCCTGCAGGCCATGATGGGAGTGCATTGCCAGTGTTGTGTGTGGATGCCAAAGCTGGAATATCAGAGGGTGCTGCTGTCAACAGGCCATCATGGGAGTGCATTGCCAGTGTTGTGTGTGAGGACCAGCGCTGGAATAACAGAGGGTGCTGCTGCCTGCAGGCCATGATGGGCATGCATTGCCAGTGTTCTGTGTGAGGACCAGTGCTGGAATATCAGAGGGTGCTGCTGCCTGCAGGCAGGCCAGGATGGGCATGCATTATCAGTGTTGTGTGTGAGGGCCAATGCTGGAATAGCAGAGTGTGCTGCTGCCTAGAGGCTGTGCTGGGAGTGCTTCGCCAGTTTTGTGTGTGGGTGTCAAAGCTGCAATAGAAGAGGATGCTGCTGCCTGCAGACCATGATGGGAGTGCATTGCCAGTGTTGTGTGTGGGGGGCCAATGCTGGAATAGCAGAAGGTGCTGCTGCCTGCAGGCCATGATGGGAGTGCATTGCCAGTGTTGTGTGTGGATGCCAAAGCTGGAATAGCAGAGGGTGCTGCTGTCTGCAGGCCATGATGGGAGTGCATTGCCAGTGTTGTGTGTGAGGACCAGCGCTGGAATAACAGAGGGTGCTGTTGCCTGCAGGCCATGATGGGCGTGCATTGCCAGTGTTGTGTGTGAGGACCAGTGCTGGAATAGCAGAGGGTGCTGCTGCCTGCAGACCATGATGGGAGTGCATTGCCAGTGTTGTGTGTGAGGGCCAATGCTGGAATAGCAGAGGGTGCTGCTGCCTGCAGGCCATGATGGGAGTGCATTGTCATTGTTGTGTGTGGATGCCAAAGCTGGAATAGCAGAGGGTGCTGCTGCCTGCAGGCTATGATGGGAGTGCATTGCCAGTGTTGTGTGTGAGGGTCAATGCTGGAATAGCTGAGGGTGCTGCTGCCTGCAGGTCATGCTGGGAGTGCATTGCCAGTGTTGTGTATGTATGCCAAAGCTGGAATAGCAGAGGGTGCTGCTGCCTGCAGGCCATGTTTGGGGTGTATTGCCAGCATTGTGTGTGAGGACGAGTGCTAGAATGGCAGAGGGTGATGCTGTCTGCAGGCCAGGATGGGCGTGCATTTTCAGTGATGTGTGTGAGGACCAGTGCTGGAATAGCAGAGTGTTCTGCTGCCTGCAGGCCATGCTGGGAGTGCATTGCCAGTGTTGTGTGTGAGGACCAGTGCTGGAGTAGTAGAGGGTGCTGCTGCCTGCACACATACCAGGATGGGAGTGCATTGCCAGGGCTGTGTGTCAGGGACAATGCTGGAATAGCAGAGAGTGCTGCTGCCTGCAGGCCATGCTGGGAGTGCATTGCCAGTGTTGTGTGTGAGAACGAGTGCTGGAATAGCAGAGGGTGCTGCTGCCTGCAGGCCATGCTGGGAGTGCATTGCCAGTGTTTTGTGTGGATGCCAAAGCTGGAATAACAGAGGGTACTGCTGCCTGCAGGCCATGCTGGGAGAGCATTTAAAAGTGTTGCGTGTGAGGTGTGAGGACGTGCGCTGGAATAGCAGAGGGAGCTGCGGCCTGCAGGCCAGGATGGGAGTGCATTGACAGTGTTGTGTGTGTGTGTGTGTCAATGCTGGAATAGAAGAAGATGCTGTTGCATGCGGGCTACGGTGGAGTGCATTGCCAGTGTTGTGTGTGAGGACCAGTGCTGGAATAGCAGAGGGTGCTGCTACCTGCAGGCCAGGATGGGAGTGCATTGACAATGTTGTGTGTGTGTGTGTATGTCAATGCTGGAATAGAAGAGGATGCTGCTGAATGCGGGCTAGGGTGGAGTGCATTGCCAGTGCTGTGTGTGAGGACCAGTGCTGGAATAGCAGAGGGTGCTGCTGCCTGCAGGCCAGGATGAGAGTGCATTGCCAGGGTTGTGTGTGTGTATCAATGCTGGAATAGAAGAGGATGCTGCTGCATGTGGATAGGATGGAGTGCATTGCCAGTGTTGTTTGTGAGGATGAGTGCTGGAATAGCAGGGGGTCCCTCCCCCAGGCAGGCCAGGATGGGCGTGCATTGTCAGTGTTGTGTGTGAGGGCCAATGCTGGAATAGAAGAGAGTGCTGCTACCTGCAGGCCATGCTAGGAGTGCATTGCCAGTGTTGTGTGTGGATGCCAACGCTGGAATAGCAGAGGGTGCTGCTGCCTGCAGGCCATGATGGGAGTGCATTGCTAGTGTTGTGTGTGAGGGGCAATGCTGGAATAGCAGAGGGTGCTGGTGCCTGCAGGCCATGCTGGGAGTGCATTGCCAGTGTTGTGTGTAAGGACCAGTGCTGGAATAGCAGAGGGTGCTGCTGCCTGCACACAGACCAGGATGAGAGTGCATTGCCAGCGTTGTGTGTGAGGGCCAATGCTGGAATAGCAGAGAGTGCTGCTGTCTGCAGGCCATGCTGGGAGTTTATTGCCAGTGTTTTGTGTCAGGACGAGTGCTGGAATAGCAGAGGGTGCTGCTGCCTGCAGGCCATGCTTGGAGTGCATTGCCAGTGTTGTGTGTGGATGCCAAAGCTGGAATAACAGAGGGTACTGCTGCATGCAGGCCATGCTGGGAGAGCATTGACAGTGCTGTGCGTGAGGACGAGTGCTGGAATAGCAGAGGGTGCACGTGCCTGCAGGCCATGAAGTGAGTGTATTGCCAGTGTTGTGTGTGGATGCCAAAGCTGGAATAGCAGAGGGTGCTGCTGCCTGCAGGCCACGATGGGAGTGCATTGCCAGTGTTGTGTGTGGATGCCAAAGCTGGAATAGCAGAGGGTGCAGTTGCCTGTAGGCCATGCTGGGAGGTGCATTGCCAGTGTTGTGTGTGGATGCCAACCCTGGAATAGCAGAGGGTGCTGCTGCCTGTAGGCCATGATGGGAGTGCTTTGCCAGTGTTGTGTGTGAGGGGCAATGCTCGAATAGCAGAGGGTGCTGGTGCAGGCAGGCCATGCTGGGAGTGCATTGCCAGTGTTGTGTGTGAGGACCAGTGCTGGAATAGCAGAGGGTGCTGCTGCCTGCACACAGACCAGGATGAGAGTGCATTGCCAGCGTTGTGTGTGAGTGCCAATGCTACAATCGCAGAGAGTGCTGCTGTCTGCAGGCCATGCTGGGAGTTTATTGCCAGTGTTTTGTGTGAGGACGAGCGCGGGAATAGCAGAGGGAGCTGCGGCCTGCAGGCCAGGATGGGAGGGCACTGCCAGTGTTGTGTGTGTGTGTGTATGTGTCAATGCTGGAATAGAAGAAGATGCTGTTGCATGTGGGCTAGGGTGGAGCGCATTGCCAGTGTAGTGTGTGAGGGGCAGTGCTGGAATAGCAGAGGGTGCTGCTACCTGCAGGCCAGGATGGGAGTGCATTGACAGTGTTGTGTGTGTGTGTATGTCAATGCTGGAATAGAAGAGGATACTGCTGAATGCGGGCTAGGGTGGAGTGCATTGCCAGTGCTGTGTGTGAGGACCAGTGCTGGAATAGCAGAGGGTGCTGCTGCCTGCAGGCCCGGATGAGAGTGTATTGCCAGTGTTGTGTGTGTGTATCAATGCTGGAATAGAAGAGGATGCTGCTGCATGCGGCTAGGATGGAGTGCATTGCCAGTCTTGTTTGTGAGGATGAGTGCTGGAATAGCAGGGGGTCCCGCTGCCTGCAGGTAGGCCAAGATGGGCGTGCATTGTCAGTGTTGTGTGTGAGGGCCAATGCTGGAAAAGAAGAGAGTGCTGCTACCTGCAGCCCATGCTAGGAGTGCATTGTCAGTGTTGTTTGCGAGGGCCAATGCTGGAATAGCAGAAGGTGCTGTTGTCTGCAGGCCATGATGGGAGTGCAATGCCATTGTTGTGTGTGGATGCCAACGCTGGAATAGCAGAGGGTGCTGCTGCCTGCAGGCCATGATGGGAGTGCATTGCCAGTGTTGTGTGTGAGGGGCAATGTTGGAATAGCAGAGGGTGCTGCTGCCTGCAGCCCATGCTGGGAGTGCTTCGCCAGTGTTGTGTGTGGGTGTCTATGCTGGAATTGAAGAGCATGCTGCTGCGTGCAGACCATGATGGGAGTGCATTGCCAGTGTTTGTGTGTGGGTGTCTATGCTGGAATTGAAGAGCATGCTGCTGCGTGCAGACCATGATGGGAGTGCATTGCCAGTGTTTGTGTGAGGGCCAATACTGGAATAGCAGAGTGTGCTGCTGTCTGCAGGCGATGCTGGGAGTGCTCCGCCAGTATTGTGTGTAGATGTCAATGCTGGAATAGAAGAGGATGCTGCTGCCTGCAGACCATGATGGAAGTGCATTGCCAGTGTTGTGTGTGAGGGCCAATGCTGGAATAGCAGAGGGTGCTGCTGCCTGCAGGTCATGAAGGGAGTGCATTGCCAGTGTTGTGTGTGAGGGCCAATGCTGGAATAGCAGAGGGTGCTGCTGCCTGCAGGCCATGCTGGGAGTGCATTGCCAGTGTTGTGTGTGAGGGACAATGCTGGAATTGCAGTGGGTACTGCTGCCTGCAGGCCATGCTGGGAGTGTATTGCCAGTGTTGTGTGTTGATGCCAAAGCTGGAATAGCAGAGGTTGCTGCTGCCTGCAGGCCATGCTCGGAGTGCATTGCTAGTGTTGTGTGTGAGGACCAGTGCTGGAATAGCAGAGGGTGCTGCTGCCTGCAGGCCAGGATGGGCGTGCATTGTCATTGCTGTGTGTGAAAGCCAATGCTGGAATAGAAGAGAGTGCTGCTGCCTGCAGGCCATGCTGGGAGTGCATTGCCAGTGTTGTTTGGGAGGATCAGTGCTGGAACAGCAGAGGGTGAGGCTGCCTGCACGCAGACCAGGATGGGAGTGCATTGCCAGTGTTGTGTGTGAGGGCCAATGCTGGAAGAGCAGAGGGTGCTACTGCCTGCAGGCCATGCTGGGAATGCATTGCCAGTGTTGTATGGGGACGAGTGCTGGAATAGCAGAGGGTGCTGCTAACTGCAGACCAGGATGCGAGTGCATTGATAGTGTTGTATGTGGATGCCAAAGCTGGAATAGCAGAGGGTGCTGCTGCCTGTAGGCCATGCTGGGAGTGCATTGCCAGTGTTGTATGTAGATTCCAAAGCTGAAATAGCAGAGGGTGCTGCTGTCTGCAGGCCAGTATGGGAGTGAATTGCCAGTGTTGTTTGGGGACGAGTGCTGGAATAGCAGAGGGTGCTGCTAACTGCAGACCAGGATGCGAGTACATTGATAGTGTTGTGTGTGGATGCTAAAGCTGGAATAGCAGAGGGTGCTGCTGCCTGTAGGCCATGCTGGGAGTGCATTGCCAGTGTTGTGTGTGGCTGCCAAAGCTGGAATAGAAGAGAGTGCAGCTGGCAGGAGGCCATGCTGGGAGTGCATTGCCAGTGTTCTGTGTGGATGCCAAAGCTGGAATAGCAGAGGGCGTCGCTGCCTGCAGGCCATACTTGGAGTGCATTGCCAGTGCTGTGTGTGGATGCCAAATCTGGAATAGCAGAGGGCGCTGCTGCCTGCAGGCCATGCTGGGAGCGCATTGCCAGTGTTGTGTGTGAGGGACAAAGCTGGAATAGCAGAGGCTGCTGCTGCCTGCAGCCCATGCTGGGAGTGCATTGCCAGTGTTGTGTGTTGATGCCAAAGCTGGAATAGCAGAGGGTGCTGCTGCCTGCAGGCCATGCTGGCAGAGCATTGCCAGTGTTGTATGGGGACGAGTGCTGGAATAGTAGAGGGTGCTGCTAACTGCAGACCAGGATGGGAGTGCATTGCCAGTGTTGTGTGTGGATGCCAAAGCTGGATTAGCAGAGGGTGCTGCTGCCTGTAGGCCATGCTGGGAGTGCATTGCCAGTGGTATATGTGGATGCCAAAGCTGAAATAGCAGAGGGTGCTTCTGCCTGCAGGCCAGTATGGGAGTGCATTGCCAGTGTTGTGTGTGGCTGCCAAAGCTGGAATAGAAGAGAGTGCTGCTGGCAGCAGGCCATGCTGGTCGTACATTGCCAGTGTTGTGTGTGGATGCCAAAGCTGGAATAGCAGAGGGCGCTGCTGCCTGCAGGCCATGCTGGGAGTGCATTGCCAGTGCTGTGTGTGGGTGCCCAAGCTGGAATAGCAGAGGGTGCTGCTGCCTGCAGGCCATGCTGGGAGTGCATTGCCAGTGTTGTGTGTGGATGCCAAAGCTGGAACAGAAGAGAGTGCTGCTGGCAGCAGGCCATGCTGGGAGTGCATTGCCAGTGTTGTGTATGGATGCCAAAGCTGGAATAGCAGAGGGTGCTGCTGCCTGCAGGCCAGGATTGGAGTGCATTGCCAGTGTTGTGTGTGTGGTTGTCACTGCTGGAATAGGAGAGGATGCTGCATGCGGGCTAGGGTGGAGTGCATTGCCAATGTTGTGTGTGAAGACCAGTGCTGGAATAGCAGAGGGTGCTGCTACCTGCAGACCAGGATTGGAGTGCATTGCCAATGTTGTGTGTGTGTGTCAATGCTGGAATAGAAGAGGATGCTGCTGCATGTGGGCTAGAGTGCATTGCTGGAGTTGTGTGTGAGGACCAGTGCTGGAATTGCAGAGAGTGCTTCTGCCTGCAGGCCAGGATGGGAGTGCATTGCCAGTGTTGTGTGTGGGTGTCAATGCTGGAATAGAAGAGAGTGCAGCTGGCAGGAGGCCATGCTGGGAGTGCATTGCCAGTGTTCTGTGTGGATGCCAAAGCTGGAATAGCAGAGGGCGTTGCTGCCTGCAGGCCATACTTGGAGTGCATTGCCAGTGCTGTGTGTGGATGCCAAATCTGGAATAGCAGAGGGCGCTGCTGCCTGCAGGCCATGCTGGGAGTGCATTGCCAGTGTTGTGTGTAAGGGACAAAGCTGGAATAGCAGAGGGTGCTGCTGCCTGCAGCCCATGCTGGGAGTGCATTGCCAGTGTTGTGTGTTGATGCCAAAGCTGGAATAGCAGAGGGTGCTGCTGCCTGCAGGCCATGCTGGCAGAGCATTGCCAGTGTTGTATGGGGACGAGTGCTGGAATAGTAGAGGGTGCTGCTAACTGCATACCAGGATGGGAGTGCATTGCCAGTGTTGTGTGTGGATGCCAAAGCTGGATTAGCAGAGGGTGCTGCTGCCTGTAGGCCATGCTGGGAGTGCATTGCCAGTGGTATATGTGGATGCCAAAGCTGAAATAGCAGAGGGTGCTTCTGCCTGCAGGCCAGTATGGGAGTGCATTGCCAGTGTTGTGTGTGGCTGCCAAAGCTGGAATAGAAGAGAGTGCTGCTGGCAGCAGGCCATGCTGGTCGTACATTGCCAGTGTTGTGTGTGGATGCCAAAGCTGGAATAGCAGAGGGCGCTGCTGCCTGCAGGCCATGCTGGGAGTGCATTGCCAGTGCTGTGTGTGGGTGCCCAAGCTGGAATAGCCGAGGGTGCTGCTGCCTGCAGGCCATGCTGGGAGTGCATTGCCAGTGTTGTGTGTGGATGCCAAAGCTGGAACAGAAGAGAGTGCTGCTGGCAGCAGGCCATGCTGGGAGTGCATTGCCAGTGTTGTGTATGGATGCCAAAGCTGGAATAGCAGAGGGTGCTGCTGCCTGCAGGCCAGGATTGGAGTGCATTGCCAGTGTTGTGTGTGTGGTTGTCACTGCTGGAATAGGAGAGGATGCTGCATGCGGGCTAGGGTGGAGTGCATTGCCAATGTTATGTGTGAAGACCAGTGCTGGAATAGCAGAGGGTGCTGCTACCTGCAGACCAGGATTGGAGTGCATTGCCAGTGTTGTGTGTGTGTGTCAATGCTGGAATAGAAGAGGATGCTGCTGCATGTGGGCTAGAGTGCAGTGCATTGCCGGAGTTGTGTGTGAGGACCAGTGCTGGAATTGCAGAGAGTACTTCTGCCTGCAGGCCAGGATGGGAGTGCATTGCCAGTGTTGTGTGTGGGTGTCAATGCTGGAATAGAAGAGGATGCTGCTGCATGCGGGGTAGGATGGAGTGCATTGCCAGTGTTGTGTGTGAGGACGAGTGCTGGAATAGCAGAGGGTCCCGCTGCCTGCAGGTAGGCCAGGATGGGCATGCATTGTAAGTGTTTTGTGTGGGCCAATGCTGGTACAGAAGAGAGTGCTGCTACCTGTAGGCCATGATGGGAGTGCATTGCCAGTGTTGTGTGTGAGGACCAGTGCTGGAATAGCAGAGGGTGCTGCTGCCTGCAGGCCAGGATGGGAGTGCATTGCCAGTGTTGTGTGTGAGAGCAAATGCTGGAATAGCAGAGTGTGCTGCTGCCTGCAGCCCATGCTGGGAGTGCTTCGCCAGTGTTGTGTGTGAGTGTCTATGCTGGAATTGAAGAGCATGCTGCTGCGTGCAGACCATGATGGGAGTGCATTGCCAGTGTTTGTGTGAGGGCCAATACTGGAATAGCAGAGTGTGCTGCTGTCTGCAGGCCATGCTGGGAGTGCTCCGCCAGTGTTGTGTGTAGATGTCAATGCTGGAATAGAAGAGGATGCTGCTGCCTGCAGACCATGATGGGAGTGCATTGCCAGTGTTGTGTGTGAGGGCCAATGCTGGAATAGAAGAGGGTGCTGCTGCCTGCAGGCCATGATGGGAGTGCATTGCCAGTGTTGTGTGTGAAGGACAATGCTGGAATAGCAGTGGGTACTGCTGCCTGCAGGCCATGCTGGGAGTGTATTGCCAGTGTTGTGTGTTGATGCCAAAGCTGGAATAGCAGAGGTTGCTGCTGCCTGCAGGCCATGCTGGGAGTGCATTGCTAGTGTTGTGTGTGAGGACCAGTGCTGGAATAGCAGAGGGTGCTGCTGCCTGCAGGCCATGCTGGGAGTGCATTGCCAGTGTTTTGTGTGAGGGACAATGCTGGAATTGCAGTGGGTACTGCTGCCTGCAGGCCATGCTGAGAGCGTATTGCCAGTGGTGTGTGTTGATGCCAAAGCTGGAATAGCAGAGGTTGCTGCTGCCTGCAGGCCAGGATGGGCGTGCATTGTCATTGCTGTGTGTGAAAGCCAATGCTGGAATAGAAGAGAGTGCTGCTGCCTGCAGGCCATGCTGGGAGTGCATTGCCAGTGTTGTTTGGGAGGATCAGTGCTGGAACAACAGAGGGTGAGGCTGCCTGCACGCAGACCAGGATGGGAGTGCATTGCCAGTGTTGTGTGTGAGGGCCAATGCTGGAAGAGCAGAGGGTGCTACTGCCTGCAGGCCATGCTGGGAGTGCATTGCCAGTGTTGTATGGGGACGAGTGCTGGAATAGCAGAGGGTGCTGCTAACTGCAGACCAGGATGCGAGTGCTTTGATAGTGTTGTGTGTGGATGCCAAAGCTGGAATAGCAGAGGGTGCTGCTGCCTGTAGGCCATGCTGGGAGTGCATTGCCAGTGTTGTATGTGGATGCCAAAGCTGAAATAGCAGAGGGTGCTGCTGTCTGCAGGCCATGATGGGAGTGAATTGCCAGTGTTGTATGGGGACGAGTGCTGGAATAGCAGAGGGTGCTGCTAACTGCAGACCAGGATACGAGTACATTAATAGTGTTGTGTGTGGATGCTAAAGCTGGAATAGCAGAGGGTGCTGCTGCATGTAAGCCATGCTGGGAGTGCATTGCCAGTGTTGTGTGTGGCTGCCAAAGCTGGAATAGAAGAGAGTGCTGCTGGCAGGAGGCCATGCTGGGATTGCATTGCAGTGTTCTGTGTGGATGCCAAAGCTGGAATAGCAGAGGGCGTTGCTGCCTGCAGGCCATACTGGGAGTGCATTGCCAGTGCTGTGTGTGGATGACAAATCTGGAATAGCAGAGGGCGCTGCTGCCTGCAGGCCATGCTGGGAGTGCATTGCCAGTGTTGTGTGTGGATGCCAAAGCTGGAATAACAGAGGGAACTGCTGCCTGCAGGCCATGCTGGGAGAGCATTGCCAGTGTTGTGTGTTGATGCCAAAGCTGGAATAGCAGATGGTGCTGCTGCCTGCAGGCCATGCTGGGAGTGCATTGCCAGTGTTGTGTGTGAGGATCAGTGCTGGAATAGCAGAGGGTGCTGCTGCCTGCAGGCCAGAATGGGCGTGCATTGGTGGTGCTGTGAGTGAAAGCCAATGCTGGAATAGAAGAGAGTGCTGCTGCCTGCAGGCCATGCTGGGAGAGCATTGCCAGTGTTGTGTGTTGATGACAAAGCTGGAATAGCAGAGGGTGCTGCTGCCTGCAGGCCAGGATGGGCGTGCATTGCCAGTGTTGTGTGTGAGGGCTAATGCTGGAATAGCAGAGTGTGCTGCTGCCTGCAGCCCATGCTGGGAGTGCTTCGCCAGTGTTGTGTGTGAGTGTCTATGCTGGAATTGAAGAGCATGCTGCTGCGTGCAGACCATGATGGGAGTGCATTGCCAGTGTTTGTGTGAGGGCCAATACTGGAATAGCAGAGTGTGCTGCTGTCTGCAGGCCATGCTGGGAGTGCTCCGCCAGTGTTGTGTGTAGATGTCAATGCTGGAATAGAAGAGGATGCTGCTGCCTGCAGACCATGATGGGAGTGCATTGCCAGTGTTGTGTGTGAGGGCCAATGCTGGAATAGCAGAGGGTGCTGCTGCCTGCAGGCCATGATGGGAGTGCATTGCCAGTGTTGTGTGTGAAGGACAATGCTGGAATAGCAGTGGGTACTGCTGCCTGCAGGCCATGCTGGGAGTGTATTGCCAGTGTTGTGTGTTGATGCCAAAGCTGGAATAGCAGAGGTTGCTGCTGCCTGCAGGCCATGCTGGGAGTGCATTGCTAGTGTTGTGTGTGAGGACCAGTGCTGGAATAGCAGAGGGTGCTGCTGCCTGCAGGCCATGCTGGGAGTGCATTGCCAGTGTTTTGTGTGAGGGACAATGCTGGAATTGCAGTGGGTACTGCTGCCTGCAGGCCATGCTGAGAGCGTATTGCCAGTGGTGTGTGTTGATGCCAAAGCTGGAATAGCAGAGGTTGCTGCTGCCTGCAGGCCAGGATGGGCGTGCATTGTCATTGCTGTGTGTGAAAGCCAATGCTGGAATAGAAGAGAGTGCTGCTGCCTGCAGGCCATGCTGGGAGTGCATTGCCAGTGTTGTTTGGGAGGATCAGTGCTGGAACAACAGAGGGTGAGGCTGCCTGCACGCAGACCAGGATGGGAGTGCATTGCCAGTGTTGTGTGTGAGGGCCAATGCTGGAAGAGCAGAGGGTGCTACTGCCTGCAGGCCATGCTGGGAGTGCATTGCCAGTGTTGTATGGGGACGAGTGCTGGAATAGCAGAGGGTGCTGCTAACTGCAGACCAGGATGCGAGTGCTTTGATAGTGTTGTGTGTGGATGCCAAAGCTGGAATAGCAGAGGGTGCTGCTGCCTGTAGGCCATGCTGGGAGTGCATTGCCAGTGTTGTATGTGGATGCCAAAGCTGAAATAGCAGAGGGTGCTGCTGTCTGCAGGCCATGATGGGAGTGAATTGCCAGTGTTGTATGGGGACGAGTGCTGGAATAGCAGAGGGTGCTGCTAACTGCAGACCAGGATACGAGTACATTAATAGTGTTGTGTGTGGATGCTAAAGCTGGAATAGCAGAGGGTGCTGCTGCATGTAAGCCATGCTGGGAGTGCATTGCCAGTGTTGTGTGTGGCTGCCAAAGCTGGAATAGAAGAGAGTGCTGCTGGCAGGAGGCCATGCTGGGATTGCATTGCAGTGTTCTGTGTGGATGCCAAAGCTGGAATAGCAGAGGGCGTTGCTGCCTGCAGGCCATACTGGGAGTGCATTGCCAGTGCTGTGTGTGGATGACAAATCTGGAATAGCAGAGGGCGCTGCTGCCTGCAGGCCATGCTGGGAGTGCATTGCCAGTGTTGTGTGTGGATGCCAAAGCTGGAATAACAGAGGGAACTGCTGCCTGCAGGCCATGCTGGGAGAGCATTGCCAGTGTTGTGTGTTGATGCCAAAGCTGGAATAGCAGAGGGTGCTGCTGCCTGCAGGCCATGCTGGGAGTGCATTGCCAGTGTTGTGTGTGAGGATCAGTGCTGGAATAGCAGAGGGTGCTGCTGCCTGCAGGCCAGAATGGGCGTGCATTGTTGGTGCTGTGAGTGAAAGCCAATGCTGGAATAGAAGAGAGTGCTGCTGCCTGCAGGCCATGCTGGGAGAGCATTGCCAGTGTTGTGTGTTGATGACAAAGCTGGAATAGCAGAGGGTGCTGCTGCCTGCAGGCCAGGATGGGCGTGCATTGCCAGTGTTGTGTGTGAGGGCTAATGCTGGAATAGATGAGAGTGCTGCTGCCTGCAGGCCATGCTGGGAGTCATTTCCAGTGTTGTTTGTGAGGACCAGTGCTGGAACAGCAGAGGGTGCTGCTGCCTGCACGCAGACCAGGATGGGAGTGCATTGACAGTGTTGTGTGTGGATGCCAAAGCTGGAATAGCAGAGGTTGCTGCTGCCTGTAGGCCATGCTGGGAGTGCATTGCCAGTGTTGTATGTGGATGCCAAAGCTGAAATAGCAGAGGGTGCTGCTGCCTGCAGGCAAGGATGGGAGTGAATTGCCAGTGTTGTATGGGGATGAGTGCTGGAATAGCAGAGGGTGCTGCTGCCTGTAGTAATTGCTGGGAGTGCATTGCCAGTGTTGTGTGTGGCTGCCAAAGCTGGAATAGAAGAGAGTGCAGCTGGCAGCAGGCCATGCTTGGAGTGCATTGCCAGTGTTGTGTGTGGATGCCAAAGCTGGAATAGCAGAGGGCGCTGCTGCCTGCAGGCAATGCTGGGAGTGCATTGCCAGTGCTGTGCGTGGATGCCAAATCTGTAATAGCAGAGGGCGATGCTGCCTGCAGGCCATGCTGGGAGTGCATTGCCAGTGTTGTGTGTGAGGGACAAAGCTGGAATAGCAGAGGGTGCTTCTGCCTGCAGCCCATGCTGGGAGTGCATTGCCAGTGTTGTGTGTTCATGCCAAAGCTGGAATAGCAGAGGGTGCTGCTGCCTGCAGGCCATGCTGGGAGTGCATTGCCAGTGTTGTGTGTGAGGATCAGTGCTGAAATAGCAGAGGGTGCTGCTGCCTGCAGGCCAGGATGGGCGTGCATTGTTGGTGCTGTGTGTGAAAGCCAATGCTGGAATAGAAAAGAGTGCTGCTGCCTGCAGGCCAGGATGGGCGTGCATTGCCAGTGTTGTGTGTGAGGGCCAATGCTGGAATAGAAGAGAGTGCTGCTGCCTGCAGGCCATGCTGGGAGTCATTTACAGTGTTGTTTGTGAGGACCAGTGTTGGAACAGCAGAGGGTGCTGCTGCCTGCACGCAGACCAGGATGGGAGTGCATTGCCAGTGTTGTGTGTGATGGCCAATGCTGGAATAGCAGAGGGTGCTACTGCCTGCAGGGCCATGCTGGGAGTGCATGGCCAGTGTTGTGTGTGGATGCCAAAGCTGGAATAACAGAGGGTACTGCTGCCTGCAGGCCATGCTGGGAGTGCATTGCCAGTGTTGTGTGTGAGGATCAGTGCTGAAATAGCAGAGGGTGCTGCTGCCTGCAGGCCAGGATGGGCGTGCATTGTTGGTGCTGTGTGTGAAAGCCAATGCTGGAATAGAAAAGAGTGCTGCTGCCTGCAGGCCAGGATGGGCGTGCATTGCCAGTGTTGTGTGTGAGGGCCAATGCTGGAATAGAAGAGAGTGCTGCTGCCTGCAGGCCATGCTGGGAGTCATTTACAGTGTTGTTTGTGAGGACCAGTGTTGGAACAGCAGAGGGTGCTGCTGCCTGCACGCAGACCAGGATGGGAGTGCATTGCCAGTGTTGTGTGTGATGGCCAATGCTGGAATAGCAGAGTGTGCTACTGCCTGCAGGGCCATGCTGGGAGTGCATGGCCAGTGTTTTGTGTGGATGCCAAAGCTGGAATAACAGAGGGTACTTCTGCCTGCAGGCCATGCTGGGAGACCATTGCCAGTGTTGTATGAGGACGAGTGCTGGAATAGCAGAGGGTGCTGCTGCCTGCAGGCCATGATTGGAGTGCATTGCCAGTGTTGTGTGTGGATGCCAAATCTGAAATAGCAGAGGGTTCTGCTGCCTGCAGGCCAGGATGGGAGTGCATTTCCAGTGTTGTGTGTGTGTCACTGCTGGAATAGAAGAGGATGCTGCTGAATGCAGGCGAGGGTGGAGTGCATTGCCAATGTTGTGTGTGAGGACCAGTGCTGGAATAGCAGAGGGTGCTGCTGTCTGCAGGCCATGCTGGGAGTTTATTGCCAGTGTTTTGTGTCAAGACGAGTGCTGGTATAGCAGGGGGTGCTGCTGCCTGCAGGCCATGCTGGGAGTGCATTGCCAGTGTTGTGTGTGGATGCGAAAGCTGTAATAACAGAGGGTACTGCTGCCTGCAGGCCATGCTGGGAGAGCATTGACAGTGTTCTGTGTGAGGACGAGTGCTGGAATAGAAGAGGATGCTGCTGAATGCAGGCGAGGGTGGAGTGCATTGCCAATGTTGTGTGTGAGGACCCGTGCTGGAATAGCAGAGGGTGCTGCTGCCTGCAGGCCATGCTGGGAGTGCATTGCCAGTGTTGTGTGTGATGGCAAATCCTGGAATAGCAGAGGGTGCTACTGCCTGCAGGCCATGCTGGGAGTGCATTGCCAGTGTTGTGTGTGGATGCCAAAGCTGGAATAACAGAGGGAACTGCTGCCTGCAGGCCATGCTGGGAGAGCATTGCCAGTGTTGTATGAGGACGAGTGCTGGAATAGCAGAGGGTGCTGCTGCCTGCAGGCCATGATTGGAGTGCATTGCCAGTGTTGTGTGTGGATGCCAAAGCTGGAATAGAAGAGAGTGCTGCTGGCAGCAGGCCATGCTGGGAGTGCATTGCCAGTGTTGTGTGTAGATGCCAAATATGTAATAGCAGAGGGTGCTGCTGCCTTCAAGCCAGGATGGGAGTGCATTGCAAGTGTTGTGTGTGTGTGTCACTACTGGAATAGAAGAGGATGCTGCTGAATGCAGGCTATGGTGGAGTGCATTGCCAGTGTTGTGTGGGAGGACCAGTGCTGGAATAGCAGAGGGTGTTGCTAACTGCAGACCAGGATTGGAGTGCATTGCCAGTGTTGTGTGTGTGTGTGTGTGTCAATGCTGGAATAGAAGAGGATGCTTCTGCATGCGGGCTAGGGTGGAGTGCATTGCCAGTGTTGTTTGTGAGGACCATTGCTGGAACAGCAGAGGGTGCTGCTGCCTGCACGCAGACCAGGATGGGAGTGCATTGCATGTGTTGTGTGTGAGGGCCAATGCTGGAATAGCAGAGGGTGCTACTGCCTGCAGGCCATGCTGGGAGTGCATTGCCAGTGTTGTGTGTGGATGCCAAAGCTGGAATAACAGAGGGTACTGCTGCCTGCAGGCCATGCTGGCAGAGCATTGCCAGTGTTGTATGGGGACGAGTGCTGGAATAGTAGAGGGTGCTGCTAACTGCAGACCAGGATTGGAGTGCATTGCAAGTGTTGTGTGTGGATGCCAAAGCTGGATTAGCAGAGGGTGTTGCTGCCGGTAGGCCATGCTGGGAGTGCATTGCCAGTGGTATATGTGGATGCCAAAGCTGAAATAGCAGAGGGTGCTTCTGCCTGCAGGCCAGTATGGGAGTGCATTGCCATTGTTGTGTGTGGCTGCCAAAGCTGGAATAGAAGAGAGTGCTGCTGGCAGCAGGCCAGGCTGGTCGTACATTGCCAGTGTTGTGTGTGGATGCCAAATCTGAAATAGCAGAGGGTTCTGCTGCCTGCAGGCCAGGATGGGAGTGCATTTCCAGTGTTGTGTGTGTGTCACTGCTGGAATAGAAGAGGATGCTGCTGAATGCAGGCGAGGGTGGAGTGCATTGCCAATGTTGTGTGTGAGGACCAGTGCTGGAATAGCAGAGGGTGCTGCTGTCTGCAGGCCATGCTGGGAGTTTATTGCCAGTGTTTTGTGTCAGGACGAGTGCTGGAATAGCAGGGGGTGCTGCTGCCTGCAGGCCATGCTGGGAGTGCATTGCCAGTGTTGTGTGTGGATGCCAAAGCTGGAATAACAGAGGGAACTGCTGCCTGCAGGCCATGCTGGGAGAGCATTGCCAGTGTTGTATGAGGACGAGTGCTGGAATAGCAGAGGGTGCTGCTGCCTGCAGGCCATGATTGGAGTGCATTGCCAGTGTTGTGTGTGGATGCCAAAGCTGGAATAGAAGAGAGTGCTGCTGGCAGCAGGCCATGCTGGGAGTGCATTGCCAGTGTTGTGTGTAGATGCCAAATATGTAATAGCAGAGGGTGCTGCTGCCTTCAAGCCAGGATGGGAGTGCATTGCAAGTGTTGTGTGTGTGTCAGTACTGGAATAGAAGAGGATGCTGCTGAATGCAGGCTATGGTGGAGTGCATTGCCAGTGTTGTGTGGGAGGACCAGTGCTGGAATAGCAGAGGGTGTTGCTAACTGCAGACCAGGATTGGAGTGCATTGCCAGTGTTGTGTGTGTGTGTGTGTCAATGCTGGAATAGAAGAGGATGCTTCTGCATGCGGGCTAGGGTGGAGTGCATTGCCAGTGTTGTTTGTGAGGACCAGTGCTGGAACAGCAGAGGGTGCTGCTGCCTGCACGCAGACCAGGATGGGAGTGCATTGCATGTGTTGTGCGTGAGGGCCAATGCTGGAATAGCAGAGGGTGCTACTGCCTGCAGGCCATGCTGGGAGTGCATTGCCAGTGTTGTGTGTGGATGCCAAAGCTGGAATAACAGAGGGTACTGCTGCCTGCAGGCCATGCTGGCAGAGCATTGCCAGTGTTGTATGGGGACGAGTGCTGGAATAGTAGAGGGTGCTGCTAACTGCAGACCAGGATTGGAGTGCATTGCCAGTGTTGTGTGTGGATGCCAAAGCTGGATCAGCAGAGGGTGCTGCTGCCTGTAGGCCATGCTGGGAGTGCATTGCCAGTGGTATATGTGGATGCCAAAGCTGAAATAGCAGAGGGTGCTTCTGCCTGCAGGCCAGTATGGGAGTGCATTGCCATTGTTGTGTGTGGCTGCCAAAGCTGGAATAGAAGAGAGTGCTGCTGGCAGCAGGCCAGGCTGGTCGTACATTGCCAGTGTTGTGTGTGGATGCCAAATCTGAAATAGCAGAGGGTTCTGCTGCCTGCAGGCCAGGATGGGAGTGCATTTCCAGTGTTGTGTGTGTGTCACTGCTGGAATAGAAGAGGATGCTGCTGAATGCAGGCGAGGGTGGAGTGCATTGCCAATGTTGTGTGTGAGGACCAGTGCTGGAATAGCAGAGGGTGCTGCTGTCTGCAGGCCATGCTGGGAGTTTATTGCCAGTGTTTTGTGTCAGGACGAGTGCTGGAATAGCAGGGGGTGCTGCTGCCTGTAGGCCATGCTGGGAGTGCATTGCCAGTGTTGTGTGTGGATGCCAAAGCTGGAATAACAGAGGGTACTGCTGCCTGCAGGCCATGCTGGGAGAGCATTGACAGTGTTCTGTGTGAGGACGAGTGCTGGAATAGCAGAGGGTGCAAGTGCCTGCAGGCCATGCTGGCAGTGCATTGCCAGTGTTGTGTATGGATGCCAAAGCTGGAATAGCAAAGGGTGCTGCTGCATGCAGGCCATGATGGGAGTGCATTGCCAGTGTTGTGTGTGGATGCCAAAGCGGGAATAGCAGAGGGTGCTGTTGCCTGTAGGCCATGCTGGGAGTGCATTGCCAGTGTTGTGTGTGGGTGCCAAAGCTGGAATAGAAGAGAGTGCTGCTGGCAGCAGGCCATGCTGGGAGTGCATTGCCAATGTTGTGTGCGGATGCCAAAGCTGGAATAGCAGAGGGCACTGCTGCCTGCAGGCCATACTGGGAGTGCATTGCCAGTGTTGTGTGTGAGGGACAATGCTGGAATAGAAGTGGGTACTGCTGCCTGCGTGCCATGCTGGGAGTGTATTGCCAGTGTTGTGTGTTGATGCCAAAGCTGGAATAGCAGAGGGTGCTGCTGCCTGCAGGCGAGGATGGGCGTGCATTGTCATTGCTGTGTGTGAAAGCCAATGCTGGAATAGAAGAGAGTGCTGCTGCCTGCAGGCCATGCTGGGAGTGCATTGCCAGTGTTGTTTGTGTGGCTCAGTGCTGGAACAGCAGAGGGTGCTGCTGCCTGCACGCAGACCAGAATGGGAGTGCATTGCCAGTGTTGTGTGTGAGGGCCAATGCTGGAATAGCAGAGGGTGCTACTGCCTGCAGGCCATGCTGGGAGTGCATTGCCAGTGTTGTATGGGGACGAGTGCTGGAATAGCAGAGGGTGCTGCTAACTGCAGACCAGGATGCAAGTGCATTGAATAGTGTTGTGTGTGGATGCCAAAGCTGGAATAGCAGACGGTGCTGCTGCCTGTAGGCCATGCTGGGAGTGCATTGCCAGTGTTGTGTGTGGATGCCAAAGCTGAAATAGCAGAGGGTGCTGCTGCCTGCAGGCCAGTATGGGAGTGCATTGCCAGTGTTGTGTGTGAAGATCATTGCTGGCATAGCAGAGGGTGCTGCTGCCTGCAGGCCAAGATGGGCGTGCATTGTCGGTGCTGTGTGTGAAAGCCTAAGCTGGAATAGAAGAGAGTGCTGCTGCCTGCAGGCCAGGATGGGAGTGCATTGCCAGTGTTGTGTGTGAAGACCGGTGCTGGAATAGCAGAGTGCCCTGCTGGCTGCAGGCCAGGATAGGTGTGCATTGCCAGTGTTCTGTGTGAGGGCCAATGCTGGAATAGAAGAGAGTGCTGCTGCCTGCAGGCCATGCTGGGAGTCATTTCCAGTGTTGTTGTGAGGACCAGTGCTGGAACAGCAGAGGGTGCTGCTGCCTGCACGCATACCAGGATGGGAGTGTATTGCCAGTGCTGTGTGTTGATGCCAAAGCTGGAATAGCAGAGGGTGCTGCAGCCTGCAGGCCAGGAAGGGCGTGCATTGTCATTGCTGTGTGTGAAAGCCAATGCTGAAATGGAAGAGAGTGCTGCTGCCTGCAGGCCAGGATGGGAGTGCATTGCCAGTGTTGTGTGTGAAGACCGGTGCTGGAATAGCAGAGTGTCCTGCTGGCTGCAGGCCAGGATGGGTGTGCATTGCCAGTGTTGTGTGTGATGGCAAATGCTGGAATAGCAGAGGGTGCTACTGCCTGCAGGCCATGCTGGGAGAGCATTGCCAGTGTTGTATGAGGACGAGTGCTGGAAAAGCAGAGGGTGCTGCTGCCTGCAGGCCATGATTGGAGTGAATTGCCAGTGTTGTGTGTGGATGCCAAAGCTGGAATAGAAGAGAGTGCTGCTGGCAGCAGGCCATGCTGGGAGTGCATTGCCAGTGTTGTGTGTAGATGCCAAATATGTAATAGCAGAGGGTGCTGCTGCCTTCAAGCCAGGATGGGAGTGCATTGCAAGTGTTGTGTGTGTGTGTCACTACTGGAATAGAAGAGGATGCTGCTGAATGCAGGCTATGGTGGAGTGCATTGCCAGTGTTGTGTGGGAGGACCAGTGCTGGAATAGCAGAGGGTGTTGCTAACTGCAGACCAGGATTGGAGTGCATTGCCAGTGTTTTGTGTGTGTGTGTGTTTCAATGCTGGAATAGAAGAGGATGCTTCTGCATGCGGGCTAGGGTGGAGTGCATTGCCAGTGTTGTTTGTGAGGACCAGTGCTGGAACAGCAGAGGGTGCTGCTGCCTGCACGCAGACCAGGATGGGAGTGCATTGCATGTGTTGTGCGTGAGGGCCAATGCTGGAATAGCAGAGGGTGCTACTGCCTGCAGGCCATGCTGGGAGTGCATTGCCAGTGTTGTGTGTGGATGCCAAAGCTGGAATACCAGAGGGTACTGCTGCCTGCAGGCCATGCTGGCAGAGCATTGCCAGTGTTGTATGGGGACGAGTGCTGGAATAGTAGAGGGTGCTGCTAACTGCAGACCAGGATTGGAGTGCATTGCCAGTGTTGTGTGTGGATGCCAAAGCTGGATTAGCGGAGGGTGCTGCTGCCTGTAGGCCATGCTGGGAGTGCATTGCCAGTGGTATATGTGGATGCCAAAGCTTAAATAGCAGAGGGTGCTTCTGCCTGCAGGCCAGTATGGGAGTGCATTGCCATTGTTGTGTGTGGCTGCCAAAGCTGGAATAGAAGAGAGTGCTGCTGGCAGCAGGCCAGGCTGGTCGTACATTGCCAGTGTTGTGTGTGGATGCCAAAGCTGGAATAGCAGAGGGCGCTGCTGCCTGCAGGACATGCTGGGAGTGCATTGCCAGTGCTGTGTGTAGTTGCCCAAGCTGGAATAGCAGAGGGCGCTGCTGCCTGCAGGCCATGCTGGGAGTGCATTGCCAGTGTTGTGTGTGGATGCCAAAGCTGGAATAGAAGAGAGTGCTGCTGGCAGCAGGCCATGCTGGGAGTGCATTGCCAGTGTTGTGTATGGATGCCAAAGCTGGAATAGCAGAGGGTGCTGCTGCCTGCAGGCCAGGATTGGAGTGCATTGCCAGTGTTGTGTGTGTGGTTGTCACTGCTGGAATAGGAGAGGATGCTGCATGCGGGCTAGGGGGGAGTGCATTGCCAATGTTGTGTGTGAAGGCCAGTGCTGGAATAGCAGAGGGTGCTGCTACCTGCAGACCAGGATTGGAGTGCATTGCCAGTGTTGTGTGTGTGAGTGTCAATGCTGGAATAGAAGAGGATGCTGCTGCATGTGGGCTAGAGTGGAGTGCATTGCCGGAGTTGGGTGTGAGGACCAGTGCTGGAATTGCAGAGAGTGCTTCTACCTGCAGGCCAGGATGGAAGTGCATTGCCAGTGTTGTGTGTGGGTGTCAATGCTGGAATAGAAGAGGATGCAGCTGCATGCGGGGTAGGATGGAGTGCATTGCCAGTGTTGTGTGTGAGAACGAGTGCTGGAATAGCAGAGGGTGCCGCTGCCTGCAGGTAGGCCAGGATGGGCATGCATTGTAAGTGTTTTATGCGGGCCAATGCTGGAACAGAAGAGAGTGCTGCTACCTGTAGGCCATGATGGGAGTGCATTGCCAGTGTTGTGTGAGGACCAGTGCTGGAATAGCAGAGGGTGCTGCTGCCTGCAGGCCAGGATGGGAGTGCATTGCCAGTGTTGTGTGTGAGGGACAATGCTGGAATAGCAGAGGGTGCTGCTGCCTGCAGGCCATGCTGGCAGTGCATTGCCAGTGTTGTGTGTTGATGCCAAACCTGGAATAGCAGAGGGTGCTGCTGCCTGCAGGCCATGCTGGGAGTGCATTGCCAGTGCTGTGTGTGAAGATCATTGCTGGCATAGCAGAGGGTGCTGCTGCCTGCAGGCCAAGATGGGCGTGCATTGTCGGTGCTGTGTGTGAAAGCCAAAGCTGGAATAGTAGAGAGTGCTGCTGCCTGCAGGCCAGGATGGGAGTGCATTGCCAGTGTTGTGTGTGAAGACCGGTGCTGGAATAGCAGAGTGTCCTGCTGGCTGCAGGCCAGGATGGGTGTGCATTGCCAGTGTTGTGTGTGAGGGCCAATGCTAGAATAGAAGAGAGTGCTGCTGCCTGCAGGCCATGCTGGGAGTCATTTCCAGTGTTGTTTGTGAGGACCAGTGCTGGAACAGCAGAGGGTGCTGCTGCCTGCACGCAGACCAGGATGGGAGTGTATTGCCAGTGTTGTGTGTTGATGCCAAAGCTGGAATAGCAGAGGGTGCTGCTGCCTGCAGGCCAGGAAGGGCGTGCATTGCCATTGCTGTGTGTGGAAGCCAATGCTGGAATAGAAGAGAGTGCTGCTGCCTGCAGGCCATGCTGGGAGTGCATTGCCAGTGTTGTGTGTGAGGATCAGTGCTGGCATAGCAGAGGGTGCTGCTGCCTGCAGGCAAAGATGGGTGTGCATTGTCGGTGCTGTGTGTGAAAGCCAATGCTGGAATAGAAGAGAGTGCTGCTGGCTGCAGGCCAGGATGGGTGTGTATTGCCAGTGTTGTGTGTGAGGGCCAATGCTGGAATAGAAGAGAGTGCTGCTGCCTGCAGGCCATGCTGGGAGTCATTTCCAGTGTTGTTTGTGAGGACCAGTGCTGGAACAGCAGAGGGTGCTGCTGCCTGCACGCAGACCAGGATGGGAGTGCATTGCCAGTGTTGTGTGTGATGGCCAATGCTGGAATAGCAGAGGGTGCTACTGCCTGCAGGCCATGCTGGGAGTGCATTGCCAGTGTTGTGTGTGGATGCCAAAGCTGGAATAACAGAGGGAACTGCTGCCTGCAGGCCATGCTGGGAGAGCATTGCCAGTGTTGTATGAGGACGAGTGCTGGAATAGCAGAGGGTGCTGCTGCCTGCAGGCCATGATTGGAGTGCATTGCCAGTGTGTGTGTGGATGCCAAAGCTGGAATAGAAGAGAGTGCTGCTGGCAGCAGGCCATGCTGGGAGTGCATTGCCAGTGTTGTGTGTGGATGCCAAATATGTAATAGCAGAGGGTGCTGCTGCCTTCAAGCCAGGATGGGAGTGCATTGCAAGTGTTGTGTGTGTGTGTCACTGCTGGAATAGAAGAGGATGCTGCTGAATGCAGGCTAGGGTGGAGTGCATTGCCAGTGTTGTGTGTGAGGACCAGTGCTGGAATAGCAGAGGGTGTTGCTCACTGCAGACCAGGATTGGAGTGCATTGCCAGTGTTGTGTGTGTGTGTGTGTGTGTGTCAATGCTGGAATAGAAGAGGATGCTTCTGCATGCGGGCTAGGGTGGAGTGCATTGCCAGTGTTGTTTGTGAGGACCAGTGCTGGAACAGCAGAGGGTGCTGCTGCCTGCACGCAGACCAGGATGGGAGTGCATTGCCAGTGGTATATGTGGATGCCAAAGCTGAAATAGCAGAGGGTGCTTCTGCCTACAGGCCAGTATGGGAGCGCATTGCCAGTGTTGTGTGTGGCTGCCAAAGCTGGAGTAGAAGAGAGTGCTGCTGGCAGCAGGCCAGGCTGGTCGTACATTGCCAGTGTTGTGTGTGGATGCCAAAGCTGGAATAGCAGAGGGTGCTGTTGCCTGTAGGCCATGCTGGGAGTGCATTGCTAGTGTTGTGGGTGGATGCCAAAGCTGGAATAGCAGAGGGTGCTGCTACCTGCATGCCATGCTGGAAGTGCATTGCCAGTGTTGTGTGTGGGTGCCAAAGCTGGAATAGAAGAGAGTGCTGCTGGCAGCAGGCCATGCTGGGAGTGCATTGCCAATGTTGTGTGCGGATGCCAAAGCTGCAATAGCAGAGGGCACTGCTGCCTGCAGGCCATGCTGGGAGTGCATTGCCAGTGTTGTGTGTGAGGGACAATGCTGGAATAGAAGTGGGTACTGCTGCCTGCGTGCCATGCTGGGAGTGTATTGCCAGTGTTGTGTGTTGATGCCAAAGCTGGAATAGCAGAGGGTGCTGCTGCCTGCAGGCCAGGATGGGCGTGTCATTGCTGTGTGTGAAAGCCAATGCTGGAATAGTAGAGAGTGCTGCTGCCTGCAGGCCATGCTGGGAGTGCATTGCCAGTGTTGTGTGTGAAGACCGGTGCTGGAATAGCAGAGTGTCCTGCTGGCTGCAGGCCAGGATGGGTGTGCATTGCCAGTGTTGTGTGTGAGGGCCAATGCTAGAATAGAAGAGAGTGCTGCTGCCTGCAGGCCATGCTGGGAGTCATTTCCAGTGTTGTTTGTGAGGACCAGTGCTGGAACAGCAGAGGGTGCTGCTGCCTGCACGCAGACCAGGATGGGAGTGTATTGCCAGTGTTGTGTGTTGATGCCAAAGCTGGAATAGCAGAGGGTGCTGCTGCCTGCAGGCCAGGAAGGGCGTGCATTGCCATTGCTGTGTGTGGAAGCCAATGCTGGAATAGAAGAGAGTGCTGCTGCCTGCAGGCCATGCTGGGAGTGCATTGCCAGTGTTGTGTGTGAGGATCAGTGCTGGCATAGCAGAGGGTGCTGCTGCCTGCAGGCAAAGATGGGTGTGCATTGTCGGTGCTGTGTGTGAAAGCCAATGCTGGAATAGAAGAGAGTGCTGCTGGCTGCAGGCCAGGATGGGTGTGTATTGCCAGTGTTGTGTGTGAGGGCCAATGCTGGAATAGAAGAGAGTGCTGCTGCCTGCAGGCCATGCTGGGAGTCATTTCCAGTGTTGTTTGTGAGGACCAGTGCTGGAACAGCAGAGGGTGCTGCTGCCTGCACGCAGACCAGGATGGGAGTGCATTGCCAGTGTTGTGTGTAATGGCCAATGCTGGAATAGCAGAGGGTGCTACTGCCTGCAGGCCATGCTGGGAGTGCATTGCCAGTGTTGTGTGTGGATGCCAAAGCTGGAATAACAGAGGGAACTGCTGCCTGCAGGCCATGCTGGGAGAGCATTGCCAGTGTTGTATGAGGACAAGTGCTGGAATAGCAGAGGGTGCTGCTGCCTGCAGGCCATGATTGGAGTGCATTGCCAGTGTGTGTGTGGATGCCAAAGCTGGAATAGAAGAGAGTGCTGCTGGCAGCAGGCCATGCTGGGAGTGCATTGCCAGTGTTGTGTGTGGATGCCAAATATGTAATAGCAGAGGGTGCTGCTGCCTTCAAGCCAGGATGGGAGTGCATTGCAAGTGTTGTGTGTGTGTGTCACTGCTGGAATAGAAGAGGATGCTGCTGAATGCAGGCTAGGGTGGAGTGCATTGCCAGTGTTGTGTGTGAGGACCAGTGCTGGAATAGCAGAGGGTGTTGCTCACTGCAGACCAGGATTGGAGTGCATTGCCAGTGTTGTGTGTGTGTGTGTGTGTGTGTGTCAATGCTGTAATAGAAGAGGATGCTTCTGCATGCGGGCTAGGGTGGAGTGCATTGCCAGTGTTGTTTGTGAGGACCAGTGCTGGAACAGCAGAGGGTGCTGCTGCCTAAACGCAGACCAGGATGGGAGTGCATTGCCAGTGGTATATGTGGATGCCAAAGCTGAAATAGCAGAGGGTGCTTCTGCCTACAGGCCAGTATGGGAGCGCATTGCCAGTGTTGTGTGTGGCTGCCAAAGCTGGAGTAGAAGAGAGTTCTGCTGGCAGCAGGCCAGGCTGGTCGTACATTGCCAGTGTTGTGTGTGGATGCCAAAGCTGGAATAGCAGAGGGTGCTGTTGCCTGTAGGCCATGCTGGGAGTGCATTGCTAGTGTTGTGGGTGGATGCCAAAGCTGGAATAGCAGAGGGTGCTGCTGCCTGCATGCCATGCTGGAAGTGCATTGCCAGTGTTGTGTGTGGGTGCCAAAGCTGGAATAGAAGAGAGTGCTGCTGGCAGCAGGCCATGCTGGGAGTGCATTGCCAATGTTGTGTGCGGATGCCAAAGCTGCAATAGAATAGGGCACTGCTGCCTGCAGGCCATGCTGGGAGTGCATTGCCAGTGTTGTGTGTGAGGGACAATGCTGGAATAGAAGTGGGTACTGCTGCCTGCGTGCCATGCTGGGAGTGTATTGCCAGTGTTGTGTGTTGATGCCAAAGCTGGAATAGCAGAGGGTGCTGCTGCCTGCAGGCCAGGATGGGCGTGTCATTGCTGTGTGTGAAAGCCAATGCTGGAATAGAAGAGAGTGCTGCTGCCTGCAGGCCATGCTCGGAGTGCATTGCCAGTGTTGTTTGTGTGGCTCAGTGCTGGAACAGCAGAGGGTGCTGCTGCCTGCACGCAGACCAGAATGGGAGTGCATTGCCAGTGTTGTGTGTGAGGGCCAATGCTGGAATAGCAGAGGGTGCTACTGCCTGCAGGCCATGCTGGGAGTGCATTGCCAGTGTTGTATGGGGACGAGTGCTGGAATAGCAGAGGGTGCTGCTAACTGCAGACCAGGATGCAAGTGCATTGATAGTGTTGTGTGTGGATGCCAAAGCTGGAATAGCAGAGGGTGCTTCTGCCTGTAGGCCATGCTGGGAGTGCATTGCCAGTGTTGTGTGTGGATGCCAAAGCTGAAATAGCAGAGGGTGCTGCTGCCTGCAGGCCAGTATGGGAGTGCATTGCCAGTGTTGTGTGTGGCTGCCAAAGCTGGAATAGAAGAGAGTGCAGCTGGCAGGAGGCCATGCTGGGAGTGCATTGCCAGTGCTGTGTGTGGGTGCCAAAGCTGGAATAGCAGAGGGCACTGCTGCCTGCAGGCCATGCTGGGAGTGCATTGCCAGTGTTGTGTGGGAGGACCAGTGCTGGAATAGCAGAGGGTGTTGCTAACTGCAGACCAGGATTGGAGTGCATTGCCAGTGTTGTGTGTGTCAATGCTGGAATAGAAGAGGATGCTTCTGCATGCGGGCTAGGGTGGAGTGCATTGCCAGTGTTGTTTGTGAGGTCCAGCGCTGGAACAGCAGAGGGTGCTGCTGGCTGCACGCAGACCAGGATGGGAGTGCACTGCCAGTGTTGTGCGTGAGGGCCAATGCTGGAATAGCAGAGGGTGCTACTGCCTGCAGGCCATGCTGGGAGTGCATTGCCAGTGTTGTGTGTGGATGCCAAAGCTGGAATAACAGAGGGTACTGCTGCCTGCAGGCCATGCTGGCAGAGCATTGCCAGTGTTGTATGGGGACGAGTGCTGGAATAGTAGAGGGTGCTGCTAACTGCAGACCAGGATTGGAGTGCATTGCCAGTGTTGTGTGTGGATGCCAAAGCTGGATTAGCAGAGGGTGCTGCTGCCTGTAGGCCATGCTGGGAGTGCATTGCCAGTGCTGTGTGTGGTTGCCCAAGCTGGTATAGTAGAGGGCGTTGCTGCCTGCAGGCCATGCTGGGAGTGCATTGCCAGTGTTGTGTGTGGATGCCAAAGCTGGAATAGAAGAGAGTGCTGCTGGCAGCAGGCCATGCTGGGAGTGCATTGCCAGTGTTGTGTATGGATGCCAAAGCTGGAATAGCAGAGGGTGCTGCTGCCTGCAGGCCAGGATTGGAGTGCATTGCCAGTGTTGTGTGTGTGGTTGTCACTGCTGGAATAGGAGAGGATGCTGCATGCGGGCTAGGGGGGAGTGCATTGCCAATATTGTGTGTGAAGGCCAGTGCTGGAATAGCAGAGGGTGCTGCTACCTGCAGACCAGGATTGGAGTGCATTGCCAGTGTTGTGTGTGTGAGTGTCAATGCTGGAATAGAAGAGGATGCTGCTGCATGTGGGCTAGAGTGGAGTGCATTGCCGGAGTTGTGTGTGAGGACCAGTGCTGGAATTGCAGAGAGTGCTTCTACCTGCAGGCCAGGATGGGAGTGCATTGCCAGTGTTGTGTGTGGGTGTCAATGCTGGAATAGAAGAGGATGCTGCTGCATGCGGGGTAGGATGGAGTGCATTGCCAGTGTTGTGTGTGAGGACGAGTGCTTGAATAGCAGAGGGTCCCGCTGCCTGCAGGTAGGCCAGGATGGGCATGCATTGTAAGTGTTTTGTGCGGGCCAATGCTGGAACAGAAGAGAGTGCTGCTACCTGTAGGCCATGATGGGAGTGCATTGCCAGTGTTGTGTGTGAGGACCAGTGTGTAATAGCAGAGGGTGCTGCTGCCTGCAGTCCAGGATGGGAGTGCATTGCCAGTGTTGTGTGTGAGGGACAATGCTGGAATAGCAGAGTGTGCTGCTGCCTGCAGGCCATGCTGGCAGTGCATTGCCATTGTTGTGTGTTGATGCCAAACCTGGAATAGCAGAGGGTGCTGCTGCCTGCAGGCCATGCTGGGAGTGCATTGCCAGTGTTGTGTGTGAAGATCATTGCTGGCATAGCAGAGGGTGCTGCTGCCTGCAGGCCAAGATGGGCGTGCATTGTCGGTGCTGTGTGTGAAAGCCAAAGCTGGAATAGTGGAGAGTGCTGCTGCCTGCAGGCCAGGATGGGAGTGCATTGCCAGTGTTGTGTGTGAAGACCGGTGCTGGAATAGCAGAGTGTCCTGCAGGCTGCAGGCCAGGATGGGTGTGCATTGCCAGTGTTGTGTGTGAAGGCCAATGCTAGAATAGAAGAGAGTGCTGCTGCCTGCAGGCCATGCTGGGAGTCATTTCCGGTGTTGTTTGTGAGGACCAGTGCTGGAACAGCAGAGGGTGCTGCTGCCTGCACGCAGACCAGGATGGGAGTGTATTGCCAGTGTTGTGTGTTGATGCCAAAGCTGGAATAGCAGAGGGTGCTGCTGCCTGCAGGCCAGGAAGGGCGTGCATTGTCATTGCTGTGTGTGAAAGCCAATGCTGGAATAGAAGAGAGTGCTGCTGCCTGCAGGCAATGCTGGGAGTGCATTGCCAGTGTTGTGTGTGAGGATCAGTGCTGGCATAGCAGAGGGTGCTGCTGCCTTCAGGCAAAGATGGGTGTGCATTGTCGGTGCTGTGTGTGAAAGCCAAAGCTGGAATAGAAGAGAGTGCTGCTGCCTGCAGGCCAGGAAGGGAGTGCATTGCCAGTGTTGTGTGTGAAGACCGGTGCTGGAATAGCAGAGTGTCCTGCTGGCTGCAGGCCAGGATGGGTGTGTATTGCCAGTGTTGTGTGTGAGGGCCAATGCTGGAATAGAAGAGAGTGCTGCTGCCTGCAGGCCATGCTGGGAGTCATTTCCAGTGTTGTTTGTGAGGACCAGTGCTGGAACAGCAGAGGGTGCTGCTGCCTGCACGCAGACCAGGATGGGAGTACATTGCCAGTGTTGTGTGTGATGGCCAATGCTGGAATAGCAGAGGGTGCTACTGCCTGCAAGCCATGCTGGGAGTGCATTGCCAGTGTTGTGTGTGGATGCCAAAGCTGGAATAACAGAGGGAACTCCTGCCTGCAGGCCATGCTGGGAGAGCATTGCCAGTGTTGTATGAGGACGAGTGCTGGAATAGCAGAGGGTGCTGCTGCCTGCAGGCCATGATTGGAGTGCATTGCCAGTGTTGTGTGTGGATGCCAAAGCTGGAATAGAAGAGAGTGCTGCTGGCAGCAGGCCATGCTGGGAGTGCATTGCCAGTGTTGTGTGTGGATGCCAAATATGTAATAGCAGAGGGTGCTGCTGCCTTCAAGCCAGGATGGGAGTGCATTGCAAGTGTTGTGTGTGTGTGTCACTGCTGGAATAGAAGAGGATGCTGCAGAATGCAGGCTAGGGTGGAGTGCATTGCCAGTGTTGTGTTTGAGGACCAGTGCTGGAATAGCAGAGGGTGTTGCTCACTGCAGACCAGGATTGGAGTGCATTGCCAGTGTTGTGTGTGTGTGTGTGTGTGTGTGTGTGTGTCAATGCTGGAATAGAAGAGGATGCTTCTGCATGCGGGCTAGGGTGGAGTACATTGCCAGTGTTGTTTGTGAGGACCAGTGCTGGAACAGCAGAGGGTGCTGCTGCCTGCACGCAGACCAGGATGGGAGTGCATTGCCAGTGTTGTGCGTGAGGGCCAATGCTGGAATAGCAGAGGGTGCTACTGCCTGCAGGCCATGCTGGGAGTGCATTGCCAGTGTTGTGTGTGGGTGTCAATGCTGGAATAGAAGAGGATGCTGCTGCATGCGGGGTAGGATGGAGTGCATTGCCAGTGTTGTGTGTGAGGACGAGTGCTGGAATAGCAGAGGGTCCCGCTGCCTGCAGGTAGGCCAGGATGGGCATGCATTGTAAGTGTTTTGTGCGGGCCAATGCTGGAACAGAAGAGAGTGCAGCTACCTGTAGGCCATGATGGGAGTGCATTGCCAGTGTTGTGTGTGAGGACCAGTGTGTAATAGCAGAGGGTGCTGCTGCCTGCAGTCCAGGATGGGAGTGCATTGCCAGTGTTGTGTGTGAGGGACAATGCTGGAATAGCAGAGGGTACTGCTGCCTGCAGGCCATGCTGGCAGTGCATTGCCATTGTTGTGTGTTGATGCCAAACCTGGAATAGCAGAGGGTGCTGCTGCCTGCAGGCCATGCTGGGAGTGCATTGCCAGTGTTGTGTGTGAAGATCATTGCTGGCATAGCAGAGGGTGCTGCTGCCTGCAGGCCAAGATGGGCGTGCATTGTTGGTGCTGTGTGTGAAAGCCAAAGCTGGAATAGTAGAGAGTGCTGCTGCCTGCAGGCCAGGATGGGAGTGCATTTCCAGTGTTGTGTGTGAAGACCGGTGCTGGAATAGCAGAGTGTCCTGCAGGCTGCAGGCCAGGATGGGTATGCATTGCCAGTGTTGTGTGTGAGGGCCAATGCTGGAATAGAAGAGAGTGCTGCTGCCTGCAGGCCATGCTGGGAGTCATTTCCAGTGTTGTTTGTGAGGACCAGTGCTGGAACAGCAGAGGGTGCTGCTGCCTGCACGCAGACCAGGATGGGAGTACATTGCCAGTGTTGTGTGTGATGGCCAATGCTGGAATAGCAGAGGGTGCTACTGCCTGCAAGCCATGCTGGGAGTGCATTGCCAGTGTTGTGTGTGGATGCCAAAGCTGGAATAACAGAGGGAACTGCTGCCTGCAGGCCATGCTGGGAGAGCATTGCCAGTGTTGTATGAGGACGAGTGCTGGAATAGCAGAGGGTGCTGCTGCCTGCAGGCCATGATTGGAGTGCATTGCCAGTGTTGTGTGTGGATGCCAAAGCTGGAATAGAAGAGAGTGCTGCTGGCAGCAGGCCATGCTGGGAGTGCATTGCCAGTGTTGTGTGTGGATGCCAAATATGTAATAGCAGAGGGTGCTGCTGCCTTCAAGCCAGGATGGGAGTGCATTGCAAGTGTTGTGTGTGTGTCACTGCTGGAATAGAAGAGGATGCTGCTGAATGCAGGCTAGGGTGGAGTGCATTGCCAGTGTTGTGTGTGAGGACCAGTGCTGGAATAGCAGAGGGTGTTGCTCACTGCAGACCAGGATTGGAGTGCATTGCCAGTGTTGTGTGTGTGTGTGTGTGTGTGTGTGTCAATGCTGGAATAGAAGAGGATGCTTCTGCATGCGGGCTAGGGTGGAGTGCATTGCCAGTGTTGTTTGTGAGGACCAGTGCTGGAACAGCAGAGGGTGCTGCTGCCTGCACGCAGACCAGGATGGGAGTGCATTGCCAGTGTTGTGCGTGAGGGCCAATGCTGGAATAGCAGAGGGTGCGCCTGCCTGCAGGCCAAGCTGGGAGTGCATTGCCAGTGTTGTGTGTGGATGCCAAAGCTGGAATAACAGAGGGTACTGCTGCCTGCAGGCCATGCTGGCAGAGCATTGCCAGTGTTGTATGGGGACGAGTGCTGGAATAGTAGAGGGTGCTGCTAACTGCAGACTAGGATTGGAGTGCATTGCCAGTGTTGTGTGTGGATGCCAAAGCTGGATTAGCAGAGGGTGCTGCTGCCTGTAGGCCATGCTGGGAGTGCATTGCCAGTGGTATATGTGGATGCCAAAGCTTAAATAGCAGAGGGTGCTTCTGCCTGCAGGCCAGTATGGGAGTGCATTGACAGTGTTGTGTGTGGCTGCCAAAGCTGGAATAGAAGAGAGTGCTGCTGGCAGCAGGCCATGCTGGTCGTACATTGCCAGTGTTGTGTGTGGATGCCAAAGCTGGAATAGCAGAGGGCGCTGCTGCCTGCAGGCCATGCTGGGAGTGCATTGCCAGTGCTGTGTGTGGTTGCCCAAGCTGGAATAGCAGAGGGCGCTGCTGCCTGCAGGCCATGCTGGGAGTGCATTGCCAGTGTTGTGTGTGGATGCCAAAGCTGGAATAGAAGAGAGTGCTGCTGGCAGCAGGCCATTCTGGGAGTGCATTGCCAGTGTTGTGTATGGATGCCAAAGCTGGAATAGCAGAGGGTGCTGCTGCCTGCAGGCCAGGATTGGAGTGCATTGCCAGTGTTGTGTGTGTGGTTGTCACTGCTGGAATAGGAGAGGATGCTGCATGCGGGCTAGGGGGGAGTGCATTGCCAATGTTGTGTGTGAAGGCCAGTGCTGGAATAGCAGAGGGTGCTGCTACCTGCAGACCAGGATTGGAGTGCATTGCCAGTGTTGTGTGTGTGAGTGTCAATGCTGGAATAGAAGAGGAAGTTGCTGCATGTGGGCTAGAGTGGAGTGCATTGCCAGTGTTGTGTGTGAAGACCGGTGCTGGAATAGCAGAGTGTCCTGCTGGCTGCAGGCCAGGATGGGTGTGCATTGCCAGTGTTGTGTGTGAGGGCCAATGCTGGAATAGAAGAGAGTGCTGCTGCCTGCAGGCCATGCTGGGAGTCATTTCCAGTGTTGTTTGTGAGGACCAGTGCTGGAACAGCAGAGGGTGCTGCTGCCTGCACGCAGACCAGGATGGGAGTGCATTGCCAGTGTTGTGTGTGATGGCCAATGCTGGAATAGCAGAGGGTGCTACTGCCTGCAGGCCATGCTGGGAGTGCATTGCCAGTGTTGTGTGTGGATGCCAAAGCTGGAATAACAGAGGGAACTGCTGCCTGCAGGCCATGCTGGGAGAGCATTGCCAGTGTTGTATGAGGACGAGTGCTGGAATAGCAGAGGGTGCTGCTGCCTGCAGGCCATGATTGGAGTGCATTGCCAGTGTTGTGTGTGGATGCCAAAGCTGGAATAGAAGAGAGTGCTGCTGGCAGCAGGCCATGCTGGGAGTGCATTGCCAGTGTTGTGTGTAGATGCCAAATATGTAATTGCAGAGGGTGCTGCTACCTTCAAGCCAGGATGGGAGTGCATTGCAAGTGTTGTTGTGTGTGTCACTGCTGGAATAGAAGAGGATGCTGCTGAATGCAGGCTAGGGTGGAGTGCATTGCCAGTGTTGTGTGGGAGGACCAGTGCTGGAATAGCAGAGGGTGTTGCTAACTGCAGACCAGGATTGGAGTGCATTGCCAGTGTTGTGTGTGTGTGTGTGTGTCAATGCTGGAATAGAAGAGGATGCTTCTGCATGCGGGCTAGGGTGGAGTGCATTGCCAGTGTTGTTTGTGAGGACCAGTGCTGGAACAGCAGAGGGTGCTGCTGCCTGCACGCAGACCAGGATTGGAGTGCATTGCCAGTGTTGTGTGTGTGGTTGTCACTGCAGGAATAGGAGAGGATGCTGCATGCGGGCTAGGGGGGAGTGCATTGCCAATGTTGTGTGTGAAGGCCAGTGCTGGAATAGCAGAGGGTGCTGCTACCTGCAGACCAGGATTGGAGTGCATTGCCAGTGTTGTGTGTGTGAGTGTCAATGCTGGAATAGAAGAGGATGCTGCTGCATGTGGGCTAGAGTGGAGTGCATTGCCGGAGTTGTGTGTGAGGACCAGTGCTGGAATTGCAGAGAGTGCTTCTACCTGCAGGCCAGGATGGGAGTGCATTGCCAGTGTTGTGTGTGGGTGTCAATGCTGGAATAGAAGAGGATGCTGCTGCATGCGGGGTAGGATGGAGTGCATTGCCAGTGTTGTGTGTGAGGACGAGTGCTGGAATAGCAGAGGGTGCCGCTGCCTGCAGGTAGGCCAGGATGGGCATGCATTGTAAGTGTTTTGTGCGGGCCAATGCTGGAACAGAAGAGAGTGCTGCTACCTGTAGGCCATGATGGGAGTGCATTGCCAGTGTTGTGTGTGAGGACCAGTGATGGAATAGCAGAGGGTGCTGCTGCCTGCAGGCCATGCTGGCAGTGCATTGCCAGTGTTGTGTGTTGATGCCAAACCTGGAATAGCAGAGGGTGCTGCTGCCTGCAGGCCATGCTGGGAGTGCATTGCCAGTGTTATGTGTGAAGATCATTGCTGGCATAGCAGAGGGTGCTGCTGCCTGCAGGCCAAGATGGGCGTGCATTGTCGGTGCTGTGTGTGAAAGCCAAAGCTGTAATAGTAGAGAGTGCTGCTGCCTGCAGGCCAGGATGGGAGAGCATTGCCAGTGTTGTATGTGAAGACCGGTGCTGGAATAGCAGAGTGTCCTGCTGGCTGCAGGCCAGGATGGGTGTGCATTGCCAGTGTTGTGTGTGAGGGCCAATGCTAGAATAGAAGAGAGTGCTGCTGCCTGCAGCCCATGCTGGGAGTCATTTCCAGTGTTGTTTGTGAGGACCAGTGCTGGAACAGCAGAGGGTGCTGCTGCCTGCACGCAGACCAGGATGGGAGTGTATTGCCAGTGTTGTGTGTTGATGCCAAAGCTGGAATAGCAGAGGGTGCTGCTGCCTGCAGGCCACGAAGGGCGTGCATTGTCATTGCTGTGTGTGAAAGCCAATGCTGGAATAGAAGAGAGTGCTGCTGCCTGCAGGCCATGCTGGGAGTGCATTGCCAGTGTTGTGTGTGAGGATCAGTGCTGGCATAGCAGAGGGTGCTGCTGCCTGCAGGCAAAGATGGGTGTGCATTGTCGGTGCTGTGTGTGAAAGCCAATGCTGGAATAGAAGAGAGTGCTGCTGCCTGCAGGCCAGGATGGGAGTGCATTGCCAGTGTTGTGTGTGAAGACCGGTGCTGGAATAGCAGAGTGTCCTGCTGGCTGCAGGCCAGGATGGGTGTGTATTGCCAGTATTGTGTGTGAGGGCCAATGCTGGAATAGAAGAGAGTGCTGCTGCCTGCAGGCCATGCTGGGAGTCATTTCCAGTGTTGTTTGTGAGGACCAGTGCTGGAACAGCAGAGGGTGCTGCTGCCTGCACGCAGACCAGGATGGGAGTGCATTGCCAGTGTTGTGTGTGATGGCCAATGCTGGAATAGCAGAGGGTGCTACTGCCTGCAGGCCATGCTGCGAGTGCATTGCCAGTGTTGTGTGTGGATGCCAAAGCTGGAATAACAGAGGGAACTGCTGCCTGCAGGCCATGCTGGGAGAGCATTGCCAGTGTTGTATGAGGACGAGTGCTGGAATAGCAGAGGGTGCTGCTGCCTGCAGGCCATGATTGGAGTGCATTGCCAGTGTTGTGTGTGGATGCCAAAGCTGGAATAGAAGAGAGTGCTGCTGGCAGCAGGCCATGCTGGGAGTGCATTGCCAGTGTTGTGTGTGGATGCCAAATATGTAATAGCAGAGGGTGCTGCTGCCTTCAAGCCAGGATGGGAGTGCATTGCAAGTGTTGTGTGTGTGTGTCACTGTTGGAATAGAAGAGGATGCTGCTGAATGCAGGCTAGGGTGGAGTGCATTGCCAGTGTTGTGTCTGAGGACCAGTGCTGGAATAGCAGAGGGTGTTGCTCACTGCAGACCAGGATTGCAGTGCATTGCCAGTGTTGTGTGTGTGTGTGTGTGTGTGTGTGTGTGTGTCAATGCTGGAATAGAAGAGGATGCTTCTGCATGCGGGCTAGGGTGGAGTGCATTACCAGTGTTGTTTGTGAGGACCAGTGCTGGAACAGCAGAGGGTGCTGCTGCCTGCACGCAGACCAGGATGGGAGTGCATTGCCAGTGGTATATGTGGATGCCAAAGCTGAAATAGCAGAGGGTGCTTCTGCCTACAGGCCAGTATGGGAGTGCATTGCCAGTGTTGTGTGTGGCTGCCAAAGCTGGAATAGAAGAGAGTGCTGCTGGCAGCAGGCCATGCTGGGAGTGCATTGCTTGTGTTGTGGGTGGATGCCAAAGCTGGAATAGCAGAGGGTGCTGCTGCCTGCATGCCATGCTGGGAGTGCATTGCCACTGTTGTGTGTGGGTGCCAAAGCTGGAATAGAAGAGAGTGCTGCTGGCAGCAGGCCATGCTGGGAGTGCATTGCCAATGTTGTGTGCGGATGCCAAAGCTAGAATAGCAGAGGGCACTGCTGCCTGCAGTCCATGCTGGCAGAGCATTGCCAGTGTTGTATGGGGACGAGTGCTGGAATAGCAGAGGGTGTTGCTAACTGCAGACCAGGATTGGAGTGCATTGCCAGTGTTGTGTGTGTGTGTGTCAATGCTGGAATAGAAGAGGATGCTTCTGCATGCGGGCTAGGGTGGAGTGCATTGCCAGTGTTGTTTGTGAGGACCAGTGCTGGAACAGCAAAGGGTGCTGCTGCCTGCACGCAGACCAGGATTGGAGTGCATTGCCAGTGTTGTGCGTGACGGCCAATGCTGGAATAGCAGAGGGTGCTACTGCCTGCAGGCCATGCTGGGAGTGCATTGCCAGTGTTGTGTGTGGATGCCAAAGCTGGAATAAAGAGGGTACTGCTGCCTGCAGGCCATGCTGGCAGAGCATTGCCAGTGTTGTATGGGGACGAGTGCTGGAATAGTAGAGGGTGCTGCTAACTGCAGACCAGGATTGGAGTGCATTGCCAGTGTTGTGTGTGGATGCCAAAGCTGGATTAGCATAGGGTGCTGCTGCCTGTAGGCCATGCTGTGAGTGCATTGCCCGTGGTATATGTGCATGCCAAAGCTGAAATAGCAGAGGGTGCTTCTGCCTGCAGGCCAGTATGGGAGTGCATTGCCAGTGCTGTGTGTGGTTGCCCAAGCTGGAATAGCAGAGGGCGCTGCTGCCTGCAGGCCATGCTGGGAGTGCATTGCCAGTGTTGTGTTTGGATGCCAAGCTGGAATAGAAGAGAGGGCTGCTGGCAGCAGGCCATGCTGGGAGTGCATTGCCAGTGTTGTGTATGGATGCCAAAGCTGGAATAGCAGAGGGTGCTGCTGCCTGCAGGCCAGGATTGGAGTGCATTGCCAGTGTTGTGTGTGTGGTTGTCACTGCTGGAATAGGAGAGGATGTTGCATGCGGGCTTGGGGGGAGTGCATTGCCAATGTTGTGTGTGAAGGCCAGTGCTGGAATAGCAGAGGGTGCTGCTACCTGCAGACCAGGATTGGAGTGCATTGCCAGTGTTGTGTGTGTGAGTGTCAATGCTGGAATAGAAGAGGATGCTGCTGCATGTGGGCTAGAGTGGAGTGCATTGCCGGAGTTGTGTGTGAGGACCAGTGCTGGAATTGCAGAGAGTCCCGCTGCCTGCAGGTAGGCCAGGATGGGCATGCATTGTAAGTGTTTTGTGCGGGCCAATGCTGGAACAGAAGAGAGTGCTGCTACCTGTAGGCCATGATGGGAGTGCATTGCCAGTGTTGTGTGTGGATGCCAAAGCTGGATTAGCAGAGGGTGCTGCTGCCTGTAGGCCATGCTGGGAATGCATTGCCAGTGGTATATGTGGATGCCAAATCTGAAATAGCAGAGGGTGCTTCTGCCTGCAGGCCAGTATGGGAGTGCATTGCCAGTGCTGTGTGTGGTTGCCCAAGCTGGAATAGCAGAGGGCGCTGCTGCCTGCAGGCCATGCTGGGAGTGCATTGCCAGTGTTGTGTGTGGATGCCAAAGCTGGAATAGAAGAGAGTGCTGCTGGCAGCAGGCCATGCTGGGAGTGTATTGCCAGTGTTGTGTTTGGATGCCAAAGCTGGAATAGCAGAGGGTGCTGCTGCCTGCAGGCCAGGATTGGAGTGCATTGCCAGTGTTGTGTGTGTGGTTGTCACTGCTGGAATAGGAGAGGATGCTGCATGCGGGCTAGGGGGGAGTGCATTGCCAATGTTGTGTGTGAAGGCCAGTGCTGGAATAGCAGAGGGTGCTGCTGCCTGCAGGCCAGGCTGGGAGTGCATTGCCAGTGTTGTGTGTGGGTGTCAATGCTGGAATAGAAGACGATGCTGCTGCATGCGGGGTAGGATGGAGTGCATTGCCAGTGTTGTGTGTGAGGACGAGTGCTGGAATAGCAGAGGGTCCCGCTGCCTGCAGGTAGGCCAGGATGGGCATGCATTGTAAGTGTTTTGTGCGGGCCAATGCTGGAACAGAAGAGAGTGCTGCTACCTGTAGGCCATGATGGGAGTGCATTGCCAGTGTTGTGTGTGAGGACCAGTGCTGGAATAGCAGAGGGTGCTGCTGCCTGCAGGCCAGGATGGGAGTGCATTGCCAGTGTTGTGTGTGAGGGACAATGCTGGAATAGCAGAGGGTGCTGCTGCCTGCAGGCCATGCTGGCAGTGCATTGCCAGTGTTGTGTGTTGATGCCAAACCCTGAATAGCAGAGGGTGCTGCTGCCTGCAGGCCATGCTGGGAGTGCATTGCCAGTGTTGTGTGTGAAGATCATTGCTGGCATAGCAGAGGGTGCTGCTGCCTGCAGGCCAAGATGGGCATGCATTGTCGGTGCTGTGTGTGAAAGCCAAAGCTGGAATAGTAGAGAGTGCTGCTGCCTGCAGGCCAGGATGGGAGTGCATTGCCAGTGTTGTGTGTGAAGACCGGTGCTGGAATAGCAGAGTGTCCTGCTGGCTGCAGGCCAGGATGGGTGTGCATTGCCAGTGTTGTGTGTGAGGGCCAATGCTAGAATAGAAGAGAGTGCTGCTGCCTGCAGGCCATGCTGAGAGTCATTTCCAGTGTTGTTTGTGAGGACCAGTGCTGGAACAGCAGAGGGTGCTGCTGCCTGCACGCAGACCAGGATGGGAGTGTATTGCCAGTGTTGTGTGTTGATGCCAAAGCTGGAATAGCAGAGGGTGCTGCTGCCTGCAGGCCACGAAGGGCGTGCATTGTCATTGCTGTGTGTGAAAGCCAATGCTGGAATAGAAGAGAGTGCTGCTGCCTGCAGGCCATGCTGGGAGTGCATTGCCAGTGTTGTGTGTGAGGATCAGTGCTGGCATAGCAGAGGGTGCTGCTGCCTGCAGGCAAAGATGGGTGTGCATTGTCGGTGCTGTGTGTGAAAGCCAATGCTGGAATAGAAGAGAGTGCTGCTGCCTGCAGGCCAGGATGGGAGTGCATTGCCAGTGTTGTGTGTGAAGACCGGTGCTGGAATAGCAGAGTGTCCTGCTGGCTGCAGGCCAGGATGGGTGTGTATTGCCAGTGTTGTGTGTGAGGGCCAGTGCTGGAATAGCAGAGGATGTTGCTCACTGCAGACCAGGATTGGAGTGCATTGCCAGTGTTGTGTGTGAGGACCAGTGCTGGAATAGCAGAGGGTGTTGCTCACTGCAGACCAGGATTGGAGTGCTTTGCCAGTGTTGTGTGTGTGTGTGTGTGTGTGTGTGTCAATGCTGGAATAGAAGAGGATGCTTCTGCATGCGGGCTAGGGTGGAGGGCATTGCCAGTGTTGTTTGTGAGGACCATTGCTGGAACAGCAGAGGGTGCTGCTGCCTGCACGCAGACCAGGATGGGAGTGCATTGCCAGTGTTGTGCGTGAGGGCCAATGCTGGAATAGCAGAGGGTGCTACTGCCTGCAGGCCATGCTGGGAGTGCATTGCCAGTGTTGTGTGTGGATGCCAAAGCTGGAATAACAGAGGGTACTGCTGCCTGCAGGCCATGCTGGCAGAGCATTGCCAGTGTTGTATGGGGACGAGTGCTGGAATAGTAGAGGGTGCTGCTAACTGCAGACCAGGATTGGAGTGCATTGCCAGTGTTGTGTGTGGATGCCAAAGCTGGATTAGCAGAGGGTGCTGCTGCCTGTAGGCCATGCTGGGAATGCATTGCCAGTGGTATATGTGGATGCCAAAGCTGAAATAGCAGAGGGTGCTTCTGCCTGCATGCCATGCTGGGAGTGCATTGCCAGTGTTGTGTGTGGATGCCAAAGCTGGAATAGAAGAGAGTGCTGCTGGCAGCAGGCCATTCTGGGAGTGCATTGCCAGTGTTGTGTGTGATGGCCAATGCTGGAATAGCAGAGGGTGCTACTGCCTGCAAGCCATGCTGGGAGTGCATTGCCAGTGTTGTGTGTGGATGCCAAAGCTGGAATAACAGAGGGAACTGCTGCCTGCAGGCCATGCTGGGAGAGTATTGCCAGTGTTGTATGAGAACGAGTGCTGGAATAGCAGAGGGTGCTGCTGCCTGCAGGCCATGATTGGAGTGCATTGCCAGTATTGTGTGTGGATGCCAAATCTGAAATAGCAGAGGGTGCTGCTTCCTGCAGGCCAGGATGGGAGTGCATTGCCAGTCTTGTGTGTAGATGCCAAATATGTAATAGCAGAGGGTGCTGGTGCCTTCAAGCCAGGATTGGAGTGCATTGCAAGTGTTGTGTGTGTGTGTCACTGCTGGAATAGAAGAGGATGCTGCTGAATGCAGGCTAGGGTGGAGTGCATTGCCAGTGTTGTGTTTGAGGACCAGTGCTGGAATAGCAGAGGGTGTTGCTCACTGCAGACCAGGATTGGAGTGCATTGCCAGTGTTGTGTGTGTGTGTGTGTGTGTCAATGCTGGAATAGAAGAGGATGCTTCTGCATGCGGGCTAGGGTGGAGTGCATTGCCAGTGTTGTTTGTGAGGACCAGTGCTGGAACAGCAGAGGGTGCTGCTGCCTGCACGCAGACCAGGATGGGAGTGCATTGCCAGTGTTGTGCGTGAGGGCCAATGCTGGAATAGCAGAGGGTGCTACTGCCTGCAGGCCATGCTGTGAGTGCATTGCCAGTGTTGTGTGTGGGTGTCAATGCTGGAATAGAAGAGGATGCTGCTGCATGCGGGGTAGGATGGAGTGCATTGCCAGTGTTGTGTGTGAGGACGAGTGCTGGAATAGCAGAGGGTCCCGCTGCCTGCAGGTAGGCCAGGATGGGCATGCATTGTAAGTGTTTTGTGCGGGCCAATGCTGGAACAGAAGAGAGTGCTGCTACCTGTAGGCCATGATGGGAGTGCATTGCCAGTGTTGTGTGTGAGGACCAGTGTGTAATAGCAGAGGGTGCTGCTGCCTGCAGTCCAGGATGGGAGTGCATTGCCAGTGTTGTGTGTGAGGGACAATGCTGGAATAGCAGAGGGTGCTGCTGCCTGAAGGCCATGCTGGCAGTGCATTGCCATTGTTGTGTGTTGATGCCAAACCTGGAATAGCAGAGGGTGCTGCTGCCTGCAGGACATGCTGGGAGTGCATTGCCAGTGTTGTGTGTGAAGATCATTGCTGGCATAGCAGAGGGTGCTGCTGCCTGCAGGCCAAGATGGGCGTGCTTTGTCGGTGCTGTGTGTGAAAGCCAAAGCGGGAATAGTAGAGAGTGCTGCTGCCTGCAGGCCAGGATGGGAGTGCATTGCCAGTGTTGTGTGTGAAGACCGGTGCTGGAATAGCAGAGTGTCCTGCAGGCTGCAGGCCAGGATGGGTATGCATTGCCAGTGTTGTGTGTGAGGGCCAATGCTAGAATAGAAGAGAGTGCTGCTGCCTGCAGGCCATGCTGGGAGTCATTTCCAGTGTTGTTTGTGAGGACCAGTGCTGGAACAGCAGAGGGTGCTGCTGCCTGCACGCAGACCAGGATGGGAGTGTATTGCCAGTGTTGTGTGTTGATGCCAAAGCTGGAATAGCAGAGGGTGCTGCTGCCTGCAGGTCAGGAAGGGCGTGCATTGTCATTGCTGTGTGTGAAAGCCAATGCTGGAATAGAAGAGAGTGCTGCTGCCTGCAGGCAATGCTGGGAGTGCATTGCCAGTGTTGTGTGTGGATGCCAAAGCTGGAATAGAAGAGAGTGCTGCTGGCAGCAGGCCATGCTGGGAGTTCATTGCCAGTGTTGTGTGTAGATGCCAAATATGTAATTGCAGAGGGTGCTGCTACCTTCAAGCCAGGATGGGAGTGCATTGCAAGTGTTGTGTGTGTGTGTCACTGCTGGAATAGAAGAGGATGCTGCTGAATGCAGGCTAGGGTGGAGTGCATTGCCAGTGTTGTGTGGGAGGACCAGTGCTGGAATAGCAGAGGGTGTTGCTAACTGCAGACCAGGATTGGAGTGCATTGCCAGTGTTGTGTGTGTGTGTGTGTGTCAATGCTGGAATAGAAGAGGATGCTTCTGCATACGGGCTAGGGTGAAGTGCATTGCCAGTGTTGTTTGTGAGGACCAGTGCTGGAACAGCAGAGGGTGCTGCTGCCTGCACGCAGACCAGGATTGGAGTGCATTGCCAGTGTTGTGTGTGTGGTTGTCACTGCAGGAATAGGAGAGGATGCTGCATGCGGGCTAGGGGGGAGTGCATTGCCAATGTTGTGTGTGAAGGCCAGTGCTGGAATAGCAGAGGGTGCTGCTACCTGCAGACCAGGATTGGAGTGCATTGCCAGTGTTGTGTGTGTGAGTGTTAATGCTGGAATAGAAGAGGATGCTGCTGCATGTGGGCTAGAGTGGAGTGCATTGCCGGAGTTGTGTGTGAGGACCAGTGCTGGAATTGCAGAGAGTGCTTCTACCTGCAGGCCAGGATGGGAGTGCATTGCCAGTGTTGTGTGTGGGTGTCAATGCTGGAATAGAAGAGGATGCTGCTGCATGCGGGGTAGGATGGAGTGCATTGCCAGTGTTGTGTGTGAGGACGAGTGCTGGAATAGAAGAGGGTGCCGCTGCCTGCAGGTAGGCCAGGATGGGCATGCATTGTAAGTGTTTTGTGCGGGCCAATGCTGGAACAGAAGAGAGTGCTGCTACCTGTAGGCCATGAAGGGAGTGCATCGCCAGTGTTGTGTGTGAGGACCAGTGATGGAATAGCAGAGGGTTCTGCTGCCTGCAGGCCATGCTGGCAGTGCATTGCCAGTGTTGTGTGTTGATGCCAAACCTGGAATAGCAGAGGGTGCTGCTGCCTGCAGGCCATGCTGGGAGTGCATTGCCAGTGTTATGTGTGAAGATCATTGCTGGCATAGCAGAGGGTGCTGCTGCCTGCAGGCCAAGATGGGCGTGCATTGTCGGTGCTGTGTGTGAAAGCCAAAGCTGTAATAGTAGAGAGTGCTGCTGCCTGCAGGCCAGGATGGGAGTGCATTGCCAGTGTTGTGTGTGAAGACCGGTGCTGGAATAGCAGAGTGTCCTGCTGGCTGCAGGCCAGGATGGGTGTGCATTGCCAGTGTTGTATGTGAGGGCCAATGCTAGAATAGAAGAGAGTGCTGCTGCCTGCAGCCCATGCTGGGAGTCATTTCCAGTGTTGTTTGTGAGGACCAGTGCTGGAACAGCAGAGGGTGCTGCTGCCTGCACGCAGACCAGGATGGGAGTGTATTGCCAGTGTTGTGTGTTGATGCCAAAGCTGGAATAGCAGAGGGTGCTGCTGCCTGCAGGCCACGAAGGGCGTGCATTGTCATTGCTGTATGTGAAAGCCAATTCTGGAATAGAAGAGAGTGCTGCTGCCTGCAGGCCATGCAGGGAGTGCATTGCCAGTGTTGTGTGTGAGGATCAGTGCTGGCATAGCAGAGGGTGCTGCTGCCTGCAGGCAAAGATGGGTGTGCATTGTCGGTGCTGTGTGTGAAAGCCAATGCTGGAATAGAAGAGAGTGCTGCTGCCTGCAGGCCAGGATGGGAGTGCATTGCCAGTGTTGTGTGTGAAGACCGGTGCTGGAATAGCAGAGTGTCCTGCTGGCTGCAGGCCAGGATGGGTGTGTATTGCCAGTGTTGTGTGTGAGGGCCAATGCTGGAATAGAAGAGAGTGCTGCTGCCTGCAGGCCATGCTGGGAGTCATTTCCAGTGTTGTTTGTGAGGACCAGTGCTGGAACAGCAGAGGGTGCTGCTGCCTGCACGCAGACCAGGATGGGAGTGCATTGCCAGTGTTGTGTGTGATGGCCAATGCTGGAATAGCAGAGGGTGCTACTGCCTGCAGGCCATGCTGGGAGTGCATTGCCAGTGTTGTGTGTGGATGCCAAAGCTGGAATAACAGAGGGAACTGCTGCCTGCAGGCCATGCTGGGAGAGCATTGCCAGTGTTGTATGAGGACGAGTGCTGGAATAGCAGAGGGTGCTGCTGCCTGCAGGCCATGATTGGAGTGCATTGCCAGTGTTGTGTGTGGATGCCAAAGCTGGAATAGAAGAGAGTGCTGCTGGCAGCAGGCCATGCTGGGAGTGCATTGCCAGTGTTGTGTGTGGATGCCAAATATGTAATAGCAGAGGGTGCTGCTGCCTACAAGCCAGGATGGGAGTGCATTGCAAGTGTTGTGTGTGTGTGTCACTGCTGGAATAGAAGAGGATGCTGCTGAATACAGGCTAGGGTGGAGTGCATTGCCAGTGTTGTGTCTGAGGACCAGTGCTGGAATAGCAGAGGGTGTTGCTCACTGCAGACCAGGATTGGAGTGCATTGCCAGTGTTGTGTGTGTGTGTGTGTGTGTGTGTGTGTGTGTGTGTGTGTGTGTGTGTGTCAATGCTGGAATAGAAGAGGATGCTTCTGCATGTGGGCTAGGGTGGAGTGCATTACCAGTGTTGTTTGTGAGGACCAGTGCTGGAACAGCAGAGGGTGCTGCTGCCTGCACGCAGACCAGGATGGGAGTGCATTGCCAGTGGTATATGTGGATGCCAAAGCTGAAATAGCAGAGGGTGCTTCTGCCTACAGGCCAGTATGGGAGTGCATTGCCAGTGTTGTGTGTGGCTGCCAAAGCTGGAATAGAAGAGAGTGCTGCTGGCAGCAGGCCATGCTGGGAGTGCATTGCTAGTGTTGTGGGTGGATGCCAAAGCTGGAATAGCAGAGGGTGCTGCTGCCTGCATGCAATGCTGGGAGTGCATTGCCACTGTTGTGTGTGGGTGCCAAAGCTGGAATAGAAGAGAGTGCTGCTGGCAGCAGGCCATGCTGGGAGTGCATTGCCAATGTTGTGTGCGGGTGTCAATGCTGGAATAGAAGAGGATGCTGCTGCATGCGGGGTAGGATGGAGTGCATTGCCAGTGTTGTGTGTGAGGACGAGTGCTGGAATAGAAGAGGGTGCCGCTGCCTGCAGGTAGGCCAGGATGGGCATGCATTGTAAGTGTTTTGTGCGGCCAATGCTGGAACAGAAGAGAGTGCTGCTACCTGTAGGCCATGATGGGAGTGCATCGCCAGTGTTGTGTGTGAGGACCAGTGATGGAATAGCAGAGGGTTCTGCTGCCTGCAGGCCATGCTGGCAGTGCATTGCCAGTGTTGTGTGTTGATGCCAAACCTGGAATAGCAGAGGGTGCTGCTGCCTGCAGGCCATGCTGGGAGTGCATTGCCAGTGTTATGTGTGAAGATCATTGCTGGCATAGCAGAGGGTGCTGCTGCCTGCAGGCCAAGATGGGCGTGCATTGTCGGTGCTGTGTGTGAAAGCCAAAGCTGTAATAGTAGAGAGTGCTGCTGCCTGCAGGCCAGGATGGGAGTGCATTGCCAGTGTTGTGTGTGAAGACCGGTGCTGGAATAGCAGAGTGTCCTGCTGGCTGCAGGCCAGGATGGGTGTGCATTGCCAGTGTTGTGTGTGAGGGCCAATGCTAGAATAGAAGAGAGTGCTGCTGCCTGCAGCCCATGCTGGGAGTCATTTCCAGTGTTGTTTGTGAGGACCAGTGCTGGAACAGCAGAGGGTGCTGCTGCCTGCACGCAGACCAGGATGGGAGTGTATTGCCAGTGTTGTGTGTTGATGCCAAAGCTGGAATAGCAGAGGGTGCTGCTGCCTGCAGGCCACGAAGAGCGTGCATTGTCATTGCTGTGTGTGAACGCCAATTCTGGAATAGAAGAGAGTGCTGCTGCCTGCAGGCCATGCTGGGAGTGCATTGCCAGTGTTGTGTGTGAGGATCAGTGCTGGCATAGCAGAGGGTGCTGCTGCCTGCAGGCAAAGATGGGTGTGCATTGTCGGTGCTGTGTGTGAAAGCCAATGCTGGAATAGAAGAGAGTGCTGCTGCCTGCAGGCCAGGATGGGAGTGCATTGCCAGTGTTGTGTGTGAAGACCGGTGCTGGAATAGCAGAGTGTCCTGCTGGCTGCAGGCCAGGATGGGTGTGTATTGCCAGTGTTGTGTGTGAGGGCCAATGCTGGAATAGAAGAGAGTGCTGCTGCCTGCAGGCCATGCTGGGAGTCATTTCCAGTGTTGTTTGTGAGGACCAGTGCTGGAACAGCAGAGGGTGCTGCTGCCTGCACGCAGACCAGGATGGGAGTGCATTGCCAGTGTTGTGTGTGATGGCCAATGCTGGAATAGCAGAGGGTGCTACTGCCTGCAGGCCATGCTGGGAGTGCATTGCCAGTGTTGTGTGTGGATGCCAAAGCTGGAATAACAGAGGGAACTGCTGCCTGCAGGCCATGCTGGGAGAGCATTGCCAGTGTTGTATGAGGACGAGTGCTGGAATAGCAGAGGGTGCTGCTGCCTGCAGGCCATGATTGGAGTGCATTGCCAGTGTTGTGTGTGGATGCCAAAGCTGGAATAGAAGAGAGTGCTGCTGGCAGCAGGCCATGCTGGGAGTGCATTGCCAGTGTTGTGTGTGGATGCCAAATATGTAATAGCAGAGGGTGCTGCTGCCTACAAGCCAGGATGGGAGTGCATTGCAAGTGTTGTGTGTGTGTGTCACTGCTGGAATAGAAGAGGATGCTGCTGAATACAGGCTAGGGTGGAGTGCATTGCCAGTGTTGTGTCTGAGGACCAGTGCTGGAATAGCAGAGGGTGTTGCTCACTGCAGACCAGGATTGGAGTGCATTGCCAGTGTTGTGTGTGTGTGTGTGTGTGTGTGTGTGTGTGTGTGTGTGTGTCAATGCTGGAATAGAAGAGGATGCTTCTGCATGTGGGCTAGGGTGGAGTGCATTACCAGTGTTGTTTGTGAGGACCAGTGCTGGAACAGCAGAGGGTGCTGCTGCCTGCACGCAGACCAGGATGGGAGTGCATTGCCAGTGGTATATGTGGATGCCAAAGCTGAAATAGCAGAGGGTGCTTCTGCCTACAGGCCAGTATGGGAGTGCATTGCCAGTGTTGTGTGTGGCTGCCAAAGCTGGAATAGAAGAGAGTGCTGCTGGCAGCAGGCCATGCTGGGAGTGCATTGCTAGTGTTGTGGGTGGATGCCAAAGCTGGAATAGCAGAGGGTGCTGCTGCCTGCATGCCATGCTGGGAGTGCATTGCCACTGTTGTGTGTGGGTGCCAAAGCTGGAATAGAAGAGAGTGCTGCTGGCAGCAGGCCATGCTGGGAGTGCATTGCCAATGTTGTGTGTGGATGCCAAAGCTAGAATAGCAGAGGGCACTGCTGCCTGCAGTCCATGCTGGCGGAGCATTGCCAGTGTTGTATGGGGACGAGTGCTGGAATAGCAGAGGGTGTTGCTAACTGCAGACCAGGATTGGAGTGCATTGCCAGTGTTGTGTGTGTGTGTGTCAATGCTGGAATAGAAGAGGATGCTTCTGCATGCGGGCTAGGGTGGAGTGCATTGCCAGTGTTGTTTGTGAGGACCAGTGCTGGAACAGCAAAGGGTGCTGCTGCCTGCACGCAGACCAGGATGGGAGTGCATTGCCAGTGTTGTGCGTGACGGCCAATGCTGGAATAGCAGAGGGTGCTACTGCCTGCAGGCCATGCTGGGAGTGCATTGCCAGTGTTGTGTGTGGATGCCAAAGCTGGAATAACAGAGGGTACTGCTGCCTGCAGGCCATGCTGGCAGAGCATTGCCAGTGTTGTATGGGGACGAGTGCTGGAATAGTAGAGGGTGCTGCTAACTGCAGACCAGGATTGGAGTGCATTGCCAGTGTTGTGTGTGGATGCCAAAGCTGGATTAGCAGAGGGTGCTGCTGCCTGTAGGCCATGCTGTGAGTGCATTGCCCGTGGTATATGTGCATGCCAAAGCTGAAATAGCAGAGGGTGCTTCTGCCTGCAGGCCAGTATGGGAGTGCATTGCCAGTGCTGTGTGTGGTTGCCCAAGCTGGAATAGCAGAGGGCGCTGCTGCCTGCAGGCCATGCTGGGAGTGCATTGCCAGTGTTGTGTGTGGATGCCAAAGCTGGAATAGAAGAGAGGGCTGCTGGCAGCAGGCCATGCTGGGAGTGCATTGCCAGTGTTGTGTATGGATGCCAAAGCTGGAATAGCAGAGGGTGCTGCTGCCTGCAGGCCAGGATTGGAGTGCATTGCCAGTGTTGTGTGTGTGGTTGTCACTGCTGGAATAGGAGAGGATGTTGCATGCGGGCTTGAGGGGAGTGCATTGCCAATGTTGTGTGTGAAGGCTAGTGCTGGAATAGCAGAGGGTGCTGCTACCTGCAGACCAGGATTGGAGTGCATTGCCAGTGTTGTGTGTGTGAGTGTCAATGCTGGAATAGAAGAGGATGCTGCTGCATGTGGGCTAGAGTGGAGTGCATTGCCGGAGTTGTGTGTGAGGACCAGTGCTGGAATTGCAGAGAGTCCCGCTGCCTGCAGGTAGGCCAGGATGGGCATGCATTGTAAGTGTTTTGTGCGGGCCAATGCTGGAACAGAAGAGAGTGCTGCTACCTGTAGGCCATGATGGGAGTGCATTGCCAGTGTTGTGTGTGGATGCCAAAGCTGGATTAGCAGAGGGTGCTGCTGCCTGTAGGCCATGCTGGGAATGCATTGCCAGTGGTATATGTGGATGCCAAAGCTGAAATAGCAGAGGGTGCTTCTGCCTGCAGGCCAGTATGGGAGTGCATTGCCAGTGCTGTGTGTGGTTGCCCAAGCTGGAATAGCAGAGGGCGCTGCTGCCTGCAGGCCATGCTGGGAGTGCATTGCCAGTGTTGTGTGTGGATGCCAAAGCTGGAATAGAAGAGAGTGCTGCTGGCAGCAGGCCATGCTGGGAGTGCATTGCCAGTGTTGTGTTTGGATGCCAAAGCTGGAATAGCAGAGGGTTCTGCTGCCTGCAGGCCAGGATTGGAGTGCATTGCCAGTGTTGTGTGTGTGGTTATCACTGCTGGAATAGGAGAGGATGCTGCATGCGGGCTAGGGGGGAGTGCATTGCCAATGTTGTGTGTGAAGGCCAGTGCTGGAATAGCAGAGGGTGCTGCTGCCTGCAGGCCAGGATGGGAGTGCATTGCCAGTGTTGTGTGTGGGTGTCAATGCTGGAATAGAAGAGGATGCTGCTGCATGCGGGGTAGGATGGAGTGCATTGCCAGTGTTGTGTGTGAGGACGAGTGCTGGAATAGCAGAGGGTCCCGCTGCCTGCAGGTAGGCCAGGATGGGCATGCATTGTAAGTGTTTTGTGCGGGCCAATGCTGGAACAGAAGAGAGTGCTGCTACCTGTAGGCCATGATGGGAGTGCATTGCCAGTGTTGTGTGTGAGGACCAGTGCTGGAATAGCAGAGGGTGCTGCTGCCTGCAGGCCAGGATGGGAGTGCATTGCCAGTGTTGTGTGTGAGGGACAATGCTGGAATAGCAGAGGGTGCTGCTGCCTGCAGGCCATGCTGGCAGTGCATTGCCAGTGTTGTGTGTTGATGCCAAACCCTGAATAGCAGAGGGTGCTGCTGCCTGCAGGCCATGCTGGGAGTGCATTGCCAGTGTTGTGTGTGAAGATCATTGCTGGCATAGCAGAGTGTGCTGCTGCCTGCAGGCCAAGATGGGCGTGCATTGTCGGTGCTGTGTGTGAAAGCCAAAGCTGGAATAGTAGAGAGTGCTGCTGCCTGTAGGCCAGGATGGGAGTGCCTTGCCAGTGTTGTGTGTGAAGACCGGTGCTGGAATAGCAGAGTGTCCTGCTGGCTGCAGGCCAGGATGGGTGTGCATTGCCAGTGTTGTGTGTGAGGGCCAATGCTAGAATAGAAGAGAGTGCTGCTGCCTGCAGGCCATGCTGAGAGTCATTTCCAGTGTTGTTTGTGAGGACCAGTGCTGGAACAGCAGAGGGTGCTGCTGCCTGCACGCAGACCAGGATGGGAGTGTATTGCCAGTGTTGTGTGTTGATGCCAAAGCTGGAATAGCAGAGGGTGCTGCTGCCTGCAGGCCAGGAAGGGCGTGCGTTGTCATTGCTGTGTGTGAAAGCCAATGCTGGAATAGAAGAGAGTGCTGCTGCCTGCAGGCCATGCTGGGAGTGCATTGCCAGTGTTGTGTGTGAGGATCAGTGCTGGCATAGCAGAGGGTGCTGCTGCCTGCAGGCAAAGATGGGTGTGCATTGTCGGTGCTGTGTGTGAAAGCCAAAGCTGGAATAGAAGAGAGTGCTGCTGCCTGCAGGCCAGGATGGGAGTGCATTGCCAGTGTTGTGTGTGAAGACCGGTGCTGGAATAGCAGAGTGTCCTGCTGGCTGCAGGCCAGGATGGGTGTGTATTGCCAGTGTTGTGTGTGAGGGCCAGTGCTGGAATAGCAGAGGATGTTGCTCACTGCAGACCAGGATTGGAGTGCATTGCCAGTGTTGTGTGTGAGGACCAGTGCTGGAATAGCAGAGGGTGTTGCTCACTGCAGACCAGGATTGGAGTGCATTGCCAGTGTTGTGTGTGTTTGTGTGTGTGTGTGTGTGTGTGTCAATGCTGGAATAGAAGAGGATGCTTCTGCATGCGGGCTAGGGTGGAGTGCATTGCCAGTGTTGTTTGTGAGGACCATTGCTGGAACAGCAGAGGGTGCTGCTGCCTGCACGCAGACTAGGATGGGAGTGCATTGCCAGTGTTGTGCGTGAGGGCCAATGCTGGAATAGCAGAGGGTGCTACTGCCTGCAGGCCATGCTGGGAGTGCATTGCCAGTGTTGTGTGTGGATGCCAAAGCTGGAATAACAGAGGGTACTGCTGCCTGCAGGCCATGCTGGCAGAGCATTGCCAGTGTTGTATGGGGACGAGTGCTGGAATAGTAGAGGGTGCTGCTAACTGCAGACCAGGATTGGAGTGCATTGCGAGTGTTGTGTGTGGATGCCAAAGCTGGATTAGCAGAGGGTGCTGCTGCCTGTAGGCCATGCTGGGAGTACATTGCCAGTGGTATATGTGGATGCCAAAGCTGAAATAGCAGAGGGTGCTTCTGCCTGCATGCCATGCTGGGAGTGCATTGCCAGTGTTGTGTGTGGATGCCAAAGCTGGAATAGAAGAGAGTGCTGCTGGCAGCAGGCCATTCTGGGAGTGCATTGCCAGTGTTGTGTGTGATGGCCAATGCTGGAATAGCAGAGGGTGCTACTGCCTGCAAGCCATGCTAGGAGTGCATTGCCAGTGTTGTGTGTGGATGCCAAAGCTGGAATAACAGAGGGAACTGCTGCCTGCAGGCCATGCTGGGAGAGCATTGCCAGTGTTGTATGAGGACGAGTGCTGGAATAGCAGAGGGTGCTGCTGCCTGCAGGCCATGATTGGAGTGCATTGCCAGTGTTGTGTGTGGATGCCAAAGCTGGAATAGAAGAGAGTGCTGCTGGCAGCAGGCCATGCTGGGAGTGCATTGCCAGTGTTGTGTGTGGATGCCAAATATGTAATAGCAGAGGGTGCTGCTGCCTTCAAGCCAGGATGGGAGTGCATTGCAAGTGTTGTGTGTGTGTGTCACTGCTGGAATAGAAGAGGATGCTGCTGAATGCAGGCTAGGGTGGAGTGCATTGCCAGTGTTGTGTTTGAGGACCAGTGCTGGAATAGCAGAGGGTGTTGCTCACTGCAGACCAGGATTGGAGTGCATTGCCAGTGTTGTGTGTGTGTGTGTGTGTGTCAATGCTGGAATAGAAGAGGATGCTTCTGCATGCGGGCTAGGGTGGAGTGCATTGCCAGTGTTGTTTGTGAGGACCAGTGCTGGAACAGCAGAGGGTGCTGCTGCCTGCACGCAGACCAGGATGGGAGTGCATTGCCAGTGTTGTGCGTGAGGGCCAATGCTGGAATAGCAGAGGGTGCTACTGCCTGCAGGCCATGCTGTGAGTGCATTGCCAGTGTTGTGTGTGGGTGTCAATGCTGGAATAGAAGAGGATGCTGCTGCATGCGGGGTAGGATGGAGTGCATTGCCAGTGTTGTGTGTGAGGACGAGTGCTGGAATAGCAGAGGGTCCCGCTGCCTGCAGGTAGGCCAGGATGGGCATGCATTGTAAGTGTTTTGTGCGGGCCAATGCTGGAACAGAAGAGAGTGCTGCTACCTGTAGGCCATGATGGGAGTGCATTGCCAGTGTTGTGTGTGAGGACCAGTGTGTAATAGCAGAGGGTGCTGCTGCCTGCAGTCCAGGATGGGAGTGCATTGCCAGTGTTGTGTGTGAGGGACAATGCTGGAATAGCAGAGGGTGCTGCTGCCTGCAGGCCATGCTGGCAGTGCATTGCCATTGTTGTGTGTTGATGCCAAACCTGGAATAGCAGAGGGTGCTGCTGCCTGCAGGACATGCTGGGAGTGCATTGCCAGTGTTGTGTGTGAAGATCATTGCTGGCATAGCAGAGGGTGCTGCTGCCTGCAGGCCAAGATGGGCGTGCATTGTCGGTGCTGTGTGTGAAAGCCAAAGCTGGAATAGTAGAGAGTGCTGCTGCCTGCAGGCCAGGATGGGAGTGCATTGCCAGTGTTGTGTGTGAAGACCGGTGCTGGAATAGCAGAGTGTCCTGCAGGCTGCAGGCCAGGATGGGTATGCATTGCCAGTGTTGTGTGTGAGGGCCAATGCTAGAATAGAAGAGAGTGCTGCTGCCTGCAGGCCATGCTGGGAGTCATTTCCAGTGTTGTTTGTGAGGACCAGTGCTGGAAAAGCAGAGGGTGCTGCTGCCTGCACGCAGACCAGGATGGGAGTGTATTGCCAGTGTTGTGTGTTGATGCCAAAGCTGGAATAGCAGAGGGTGCTGCTGCCTGCAGGTCAGGAAGGGCGTGCATTGTCATTGCTGTGTGTGAAAGCCAATGCTGGAATAGAAGAGAGTGCTGCTGCCTGCAGGCCATGCTGGGAGTGCATTGCCAGTGTTGTGTGTGAGGATCAGTGCTGGCATAGCAGAGGGTGCTGCTGCCTGCAGGCAAAGATGGGTGTGCATTGTCGGTGCTGTGTGTGAAAGCCAAAGCTGGAATAGAAGAGAGTGCTGCTGCCTGCAGGCCAGGATGGGAGTGCATTGCCAGTGTTGTGTGTGAAGACCGGTGCTGGAATAGCAGAGTGTCCTGCTGGCTGCAGGCCAGGATGGGTGTGTATTGCCAGTGTTGTGTGTGAGGGCCAGTGCTGGAATAGCAGAGGATGTTGCTCACTGCAGACCAGGATTGGAGTGCATTGCCAGTGTTGTGTGTGAGGACCAGTGCTGGAATAGCAGAGGGTGTTGCTCACTGCAGACCAGGATTGGAGTGCATTGCCAGTGTTGTGTGTGTGTGTGTGTGTGTGTGTGTGTCAATGCTGGAATAGAAGAGGATGCTTCTGCATGCGGGCTAGGGTGGAGTGCATTGCCAGTGTTGTTTGTGAGGACCATTGCTGGAACAGCAGAGGGTGCTGCTGCCTGCACGCAGACTAGGATGGGAGTGCATTGCCAGTGTTGTGCGTGAGGGCCAATGCTGGAATAGCAGAGGGTGCTACTGCCTGCAGGCCATGCTGGGAGTGCATTGCCAGTGTTGTGTGTGGATGCCAAAGCTGGAATAACAGAGGGTACTGCTGCCTGCAGGCCATGCTGGCAGAGCATTGCCAGTGTTGTATGGGGACGAGTGCTGGAATAGTAGAGGGTGCTGCTAACTGCAGACCAGGATTGGAGTGCATTGCCAGTGTTGTGTGTGGATGCCAAAGCTGGATTAGCAGAGGGTGCTGCTGCCTGTAGGCCATGCTGGGAGTACATTGCCAGTGGTATATGTGGATGCCAAAGCTGAAATAGCAGAGGGTGCTTCTGCCTGCATGCCATGCTGGGAGTGCATTGCCAGTGTTGTGTGTGGATGCCAAAGCTGGAATAGAAGAGAGTGCTGCTGGCAGCAGGCCATTCTGGGAGTGCATTGCCAGTGTTGTGTGTGATGGCCAATGCTGGAATAGCAGAGGGTGCTACTGCCTGCAAGCCATGCTAGGAGTGCATTGCCAGTGTTGTGTGTGGATGCCAAAGCTGGAATAACAGAGGGAACTGCTGCCTGCAGGCCATGCTGGGAGAGCATTGCCAGTGTTGTATGAGGACGAGTGCTGGAATAGCAGAGGGTGCTGCTGCCTGCAGGCCATGATTGGAGTGCATTGCCAGTGTTGTGTGTGGATGCCAAAGCTGGAATAGAAGAGAGTGCTGCTGGCAGCAGGCCATGCTGGGAGTGCATTGCCAGTGTTGTGTGTGGATGCCAAATATGTAATAGCAGAGGGTGCTGCTGCCTTCAAGCCAGGATGGGAGTGCATTGCAAGTGTTGTGTGTGTGTGTCACTGCTGGAATAGAAGAGGATGCTGCTGAATGCAGGCTAGGGTGGAGTGCATTGCCAGTGTTGTGTTTGAGGACCAGTGCTGGAATAGCAGAGGGTGTTGCTCACTGCAGACCAGGATTGGAGTGCATTGCCAGTGTTGTGTGTGTGTGTGTGTGTGTCAATGCTGGAATAGAAGAGGATGCTTCTGCATGCGGGCTAGGGTGGAGTGCATTGCCAGTGTTGTTTGTGAGGACCAGTGCTGGAACAGCAGAGGGTGCTGCTGCCTGCACGCAGACCAGGATGGGAGTGCATTGCCAGTGTTGTGCGTGAGGGCCAATGCTGGAATAGCAGAGGGTGCTACTGCCTGCAGGCCATGCTGTGAGTGCATTGCCAGTGTTGTGTGTGGGTGTCAATGCTGGAATAGAAGAGGATGCTGCTGCATGCGGGGTAGGATGGAGTGCATTGCCAGTGTTGTGTGTGAGGACGAGTGCTGGAATAGCAGAGGGTCCCGCTGCCTGCAGGTAGGCCAGGATGGGCATGCATTGTAAGTGTTTTGTGCGGGCCAATGCTGGAACAGAAGAGAGTGCTGCTACCTGTAGGCCATGATGGGAGTGCATTGCCAGTGTTGTGTGTGAGGACCAGTGTGTAATAGCAGAGGGTGCTGCTGCCTGCAGTCCAGGATGGGAGTGCATTGCCAGTGTTGTGTGTGAGGGACAATGCTGGAATAGCAGAGGGTGCTGCTGCCTGCAGGCCATGCTGGCAGTGCATTGCCATTGTTGTGTGTTGATGCCAAACCTGGAATAGCAGAGGGTGCTGCTGCCTGCAGGACATGCTGGGAGTGCATTGCCAGTGTTGTGTGTGAAGATCATTGCTGGCATAGCAGAGGGTGCTGCTGCCTGCAGGCCAAGATGGGCGTGCATTGTCGGTGCTGTGTGTGAAAGCCAAAGCTGGAATAGTAGAGAGTGCTGCTGCCTGCAGGCCAGGATGGGAGTGCATTGCCAGTGTTGTGTGTGAAGACCGGTGCTGGAATAGCAGAGTGTCCTGCAGGCTGCAGGCCAGGATGGGTATGCATTGCCAGTGTTGTGTGTGAGGGCCAATGCTAGAATAGAAGAGAGTGCTGCTGCCTGCAGGCCATGCTGGGAGTCATTTCCAGTGTTGTTTGTGAGGACCAGTGCTGGAAAAGCAGAGGGTGCTGCTGCCTGCACGCAGACCAGGATGGGAGTGTATTGCCAGTGTTGTGTGTTGATGCCAAAGCTGGAATAGCAGAGGGTGCTGCTGCCTGCAGGTCAGGAAGGGCGTGCATTGTCATTGCTGTGTGTGAAAGCCAATGCTGGAATAGAAGAGAGTGCTGCTGCCTGCAGGCAATGCTGGGAGTGCATTGCCAGTGTTGTGTGTGGATGCCAAAGCTGGAATAGAAGAGAGTGCTGCTGGCAGCAGGCCATGCTGGGAGTTCATTGCCAGTGTTGTGTGTAGATGCCAAATATGTAATTGCAGAGGGTGCTGCTACCTTCAAGCCAGGATGGGAGTGCATTGCAAGTGTTGTGTGTGTGTGTCATTGCTGGAATAGAAGAGGATGCTGCTGAATGCAGGCTAGGGTGGAGTGCATTGCCAGTGTTGTGTGGGAGGACCAGTGCTGGAATAGCAGAGGGTGTTGCTAACTGCAGACCAGGATTGGAGTGCATTGCCAGTGTTGTGTGTGTGTGTGTGTGTCAATGCTGGAATAGAAGAGGATGCTTCTGCATGCGGGCTAGGGTGGAGTGCATTGCCAGTGTTGTTTGTGAGGACCAGTGCTGGAACAGCAGAGGGTGCTGCTGCCTGCACGCAGACCAGGATTGGAGTGCATTGCCAGTGTTGTGTGTGTGGTTGTCACTGCAGGAATAGGAGAGGATGCTGCATGCGGGCTAGGGGGGAGTGCATTGCCAATGTTGTGTGTGAAGGCCAGTGCTGGAATAGCAGAGGGTGCTGCTACCTGCAGACCAGGATTGGAGTGCATTGCCAGTGTTGTGTGTGTGAGTGTTAATGCTGGAATAGAAGAGGATGCTGCTGCATGTGGGCTAGAGTGGAGTGCATTGCCGGAGTTGTGTGTGAGGACCAGTGCTGGAATTGCAGAGAGTGCTTCTACCTGCAGGCCAGGATGGGAGTGCATTGCCAGTGTTGTGTGTGGGTGTCAATGCTGGAACAGAAGAGGATGCTGCTGCATGCGGGGTAGGATGGAGTGCATTGCCAGTGTTGTGTGTGAGGACGAGTGCTGGAATAGAAGAGGGTGCCGCTACCTGCAGGTAGGCCAGGATGGGCATGCATTGTAAGTGTTTTGTGCGGGCCAATGCTGGAACAGAAGAGAGTGCTGCTACCTGTAGGCCATGATGGGAGTGCATCGCCAGTGTTGTGTGTGAGGACCAGTGATGGAATAGCAGAGGGTGCTGCTGCCTGCAGGCCATGCTGGCAGTGCATTGCCAGTGTTGTGTGTTGATGCCAAACCTGGAATAGCAGAGGGTGCTGCTGCCTGCAGGCCATGCTGGGAGTGCATTGCCAGTGTTATGTGTGAAGATCATTGCTGGCATAGCAGAGGGTGCTGCTGCCTGCAGGCCAAGATGGGCGTGCATTGTCGGTGCTGTGTGTGAAAGCCAAAGCTGTAATAGTAGAGAGTGCTGCTGCCTCCAGGCCAGGATGGGAGTGCATTGCCAGTGTTGTGTGTGAAGACCGGTGCTGGAATAGCAGAGTGTCCTGCTGGCTGCAGGCCAGGATGGGTGTGCATTGCCAGTGTTGTGTGTGAGGGCCAATGCTAGAATAGAAGAGAGTGCTGCTGCCTGCAGCCCATGCTGGGAGTGATTTCCAGTGTTGTTTGTGAGGACCAGTGCTGGAACAGCAGAGGGTGCTGCTGCCTGCACGCAGACCAGGATGGGAGTGTATTGCCAGTGTTGTGTGTTGATGCCAAAGCTGGAATAGCAGAGGGTGCTGCTGCCTGCAGGCCACGAAGGGCGTGCATTGTCATTGCTGTGTGTGAAAGCCAATTCTGGAATAGAAGAGAGTGCTGCTGCCTGCAGGCCATGCTGGGAGTGCATTGCCAGTGTTGTGTGTGAGGATCAGTGCTGGCATAGCAGAGGGTGCTGCTGCCTGCAGGCAAAGATGGGTGTGCATTGTCGGTGCTGTGTGTGAAAGCCAATGCTGGAATAGAAGAGAGTGCTGCTGCCTGCAGGCCAGGATGGGAGTGCATTGCCAGTGTTGTGTGTGAAGACCGGTGCTGGAATAGCAGAGTGTCCTGCTGGCTGCAGGCCAGGATGGGTGTGTATTGCCAGTGTTGTGTGTGAGGGCCAATGCTGGAATAGAAGAGAGTGCTGCTGCCTGCAGGCCATGCTGGGAGTCATTTCCAGTGTTGTTTGTGAGGACCAGTGCTGGAACAGCAGAGGGTGCTGCTGCCTGCACGCAGACCAGGATGGGAGTGCATTGCCAGTGTTGTGTGTGATGGCCAATGCTGGAATAGCAGAGGGTGCTACTGCCTGCAGGCCATGCTGGGAGTGCATTGCCAGTGTTGTGTGTGGATGCCAAAGCTGGAATAACAGAGGGAACTGCTGCCTGCAGGCCATGCTGGGAGAGCATTGCCAGTGTTGTATGAGGACGAGTGCTGGAATAGCAGAGGGTGCTGCTGCCTGCAGGCCATGATTGGAGTGCATTGCCAGTGTTGTGTGTGGATGCCAAAGCTGGAATAGAAGAGAGTGCTGCTGGCATCAGGCCATGCTGGGAGTGCATTGCCAGTGTTGTGTGTGGATGCCAAATATGTAATAGCAGAGGGTGCTGCTGCCTTCAAGCCAGGATGGGAGTGCATTGCAAGTGTTGTGTGTGTGTGTCACTGCTGGAATAGAAGAGGATGCTGCTGAATACAGGCTAGGGTGGAGTGCATTGCCAGTGTTGTGTCTGAGGACCAGTGCTGGAATAGCAGAGGGTGTTGCTCACTGCAGACCAGGATTGGAGTGCATTGCCAGTTTTGTGTGTGTGTGTGTGTGTGTGTGTGTCAATGCTGGAATAGAAGAGGATGCTTCTGCATGTGGGCTAGGGTGGAGTGCATTACCAGTGTTGTTTGTGAGGACCAGTGCTGGAACAGCAGAGGGTGCTGCTGCCTGCACGCAGACCAGGATGGGAGTGCATTGCCAGTGGTATATGTGGATGCCAAAGCTGAAATAGCAGAGGGTGCTTCTGCCTACAGGCCAGTATGGGAGTGCATTGCCAGTGTTGTGTGTGGCTGCCAAAGCTGGAATAGAAGAGAGTGCTGCTGGCAGCAGGCCATGCTGGGAGTGCATTGCTAGTGTTGTGGGTGGATGCCAAAGCTGGAATAGCAGAGGGTGCTGCTGCCTGCATGCCATGCTGGGAGTGCATTGCCACTGTTGTGTGTGGGTGCCAAAGCTGGAATAGAAGAGAGTGCTGCTGGCAGCAGGCCATGCTGGGAGTGCATTGCCAATGTTGTGTGCGGACGCCAAAGCTAGAATAGCAGAGGGCACTGCTGCCTGCAGTCCATGCTGGCAGAGCATTGCCAGTGTTGTATGGGGACGAGTGCTGGAATAGCAGAGGGTGTTGCTAACTGCAGACCAGGATTGGAGTGCATTGCCAGTGTTGTGTGTGTGTGTGTCAATGCTGGAATAGAAGAGGATGCTTCTGCATGCAGGCTAGGGTGGAGTGCATTGCCAGTGTTGTTTGTGAGGACCAGTGCTGGAACAGCAAAGGGTGCTGCTGCCTGCACGCAGACCAGGATGGGAGTGCATTGCCAGTGTTGTGCGTGACGGCCAATGCTGGAATAGCAGAGGGTGCTACTGCCTGCAGGCCATGCTGGGAGTGCATTGCCAGTGTTGTGTGTGGATGCCAAAGCTGGAATAACAGAGGGTACTGCTGCCTGTAGGCCATGCTGTGAGTGCATTGCCCGTGGTATATGTGCATGCCAAAGCTGAAATAGCAGAGGGTGCTTCTGCCTGCAGGCCAGTATGGGAGTGCATTGCCAGTGCTGTGTGTGGTTGCCCAAGCTGGAATAGCAGAGGGCGCTGCTGCCTGCAGGCCATGCTGGGAGTGCATTGCCAGTGTTGTGTGTGGATGCCAAAGCTGGAATAGAAGAGAGGGCTGCTGGCAGCAGGCCATGCTGGGAGTGCATTGCCAGTGTTGTGTATGGATGCCAAAGCTGGAATAGCAGAGGGTGCTGCTGCCTGCAGGCCAGGATTGGAGTGCATTGCCAGTGTTGTGTGTGTGGTTGTCACTGCTGGAATAGGAGAGGATGTTGCATGCGGGCTTGGGGGGAGTGCATTGCCAATGTTGTGTGTGAAGGCCAGTGCTGGAATAGCAGAGGGTGCTGCTACCTGCAGACCAGGATTGGAGTGCATTGCCAGTGTTGTGTGTGTGAGTGTCAATGCTGGAATAGAAGAGGATGCTGCTGCATGTGGGCTAGAGTGGAGTGCATTGCCGGAGTTGTGTGTGAGGACCAGTGCTGGAATTGCAGAGAGTCCCGCTGCCTGCAGGTAGGCCAGGATGGGCATGCATTGTAAGTGTTTTGTGCGGGCCAATGCTGGAACAGAAGAGAGTGCTGCTACCTGTAGGCCATGATGGGAGTGCATTGCCAGTGTTGTGTGTGGATGCCAAAGCTGGATTAGCAGAGGGTGCTGCTGCCTGTAGGCCATGCTGGGAATGCATTGCCAGTGGTATATGTGGATGCCAAAGCTGAAATAGCAGAGGGTGCTTCTGCCTGCAGGCCAGTATGGGAGTGCATTGCCAGTGCTGTGTGTGGTTGCCCAAGCTGGAATAGCAGAGGGCGCTGCTGCCTGCAGGCCATGCTGGGAGTGCATTGCCAGTGTTGTGTGTGGATGCCAAAGCTGGAATAGAAGAGAGTGCTGCTGGCAGCAGGCCATGCTGGGAGTGCATTGCCAGTGTTGTGTTTGGATGCCAAAGCTGGAATAGCAGAGGGTGCTGCTGCCTGCAGGCCAGGATTGGAGTGCATTGCCAGTGTTGTGTGTGTGGTTGTCACTGCTGGAATAGGAGAGGATGCTGCATGCGGGCTAGGGGGGAGTGCATTGCCAATGTTGTGTGTGAAGGCCAGTGCTGGAATAGCAGAGGGTGCTGCTGCCTGCAGGCCAGGATGGGAGTGCATTGCCAGTGTTGTGTGTGGGTGTCAATGCTGGAATAGAAGAGGATGCTGCTGCATGCGGGGTAGGATGGAGTGCATTGCCAGTGTTGTGTGTGAGGATGAGTGCTGGAATAGCAGAGGGTCCCGCTGCCTGCAGGTAGGCCAGGATGGGCATGCATTGTAAGTGTTTTGTGCGGGCCAATGCTGGAACAGAAGAGAGTGCTGCTACCTGTAGGCCATGATGGGAGTGCATTGCCAGTGTTGTGTGTGAGGACCAGTGCTGGAATAGCAGAGGGTGCTGCTGCCTGCAGGCCAGGATGGGAGTGCATTGCCAGTGTTGTGTGTGAGGGACAATGCTGGAATAGCAGAGGGTGCTGCTGCCTGCAGGCCATGCTGGCAGTGCATTGCCAGTGTTGTGTGTTGATGCCAAACCCTGAATAGCAGAGGGTGCTGCTGCCTGCAGGCCATGCTGGGAGTGCATTGCCAGTGTTGTGTGTGAAGATCATTGCTGGCATAGCAGAGGGTGCTGCTGCCTGCAGGCCAAGATGGGCGTGCATTGTCGGTGCTGTGTGTGAAAGCCAAAGCTGGAATAGTAGAGAGTGCTGCTGCCTGCAGGCCAGGATGGGAGTGCATTGCCAGTGTTGTGTGTGAAGACCGGTGCTGGAATAGCAGAGTGTCCTGCTGGCTGCAGGCCAGGATGGGTGTGCATTGCCAGTGTTGTGTGTGAGGGCCAATGCTAGAATAGAAGAGAGTGCTGCTGCCTGCAGGCCATGCTGAGAGTCATTTCCAGTGTTGTTTGTGAGGACCAGTGCTGGAACAGCAGAGGGTGCTGCTGCCTGCACGCAGACCAGGATGGGAGTGTATTGCCAGTGTTGTGTGTTGATGCCAAAGCTGGAATAGCAGAGGGTGCTGCTGCCTGCAGGCCAGGAAGGGCGTGCGTTGTCATTGCTGTGTGTGAAAGCCAATGCTGGAATAGAAGAGAGTGCTGCTGCCTGCAGGCCATGCTGGGAGTGCATTGCCAGTGTTGTGTGTGAGGATCAGTGCTGGCATAGCAGAGGGTGCTGCTGCCTGCAGGCAAAGATGGGTGTGCATTGTCGGTGCTGTGTGTGAAAGCCAAAGCTGGAATAGAAGAGAGTGCTGCTGCCTGCAGGCCAGGATGGGAGTGCATTGCCAGTGTTGTGTGTGAAGACCGGTGCTGGAATAGCAGAGTGTCCTGCTGGCTGCAGGCCAGGATGGGTGTGTATTGCCAGTGTTGTGTGTGAGGGCCAGTGCTGGAATAGCAGAGGATGTTGCTCACTGCAGACCAGGATTGGAGTGCATTGCCAGTATTGTGTGTGAGGACCAGTGCTGGAATAGCAGAGGGTGTTGCTCACTGCAGACCAGGATTGGAGTGCATTGCCAGTGTTGTGTGTGTGTGTGTGTGTGTGTGTGTGTGTGTCAATGCTGGAATAGAAGAGGATGCTTCTGCATGCGGGCTAGGGTGGAGTGCATTGCCAGTGTTGTTTGTGAGGACCAGTGCTGGAACAGCAGAGGGTGCTGCTGCCTGCACGCAGACCAGGATGGGAGTGCATTGCCAGTGTTGTGCATGAGGGCCAATGCTGGAATAGCAGAGGGTGCTACTGCCTGCAGGCCATGCTGGGAGTGCATTGCCAGTGTTGTGTGTGGATGCCAAAGCTGGAATAACAGAGGGTACTGCTGCCTGCAGGCCATGCTGGCAGAGCATTGCCAGTGTTGTATGGGGACGAGTGCTGGAATAGTAGAGGGTGCTGCTAACTGCAGACCAGGATTGGAGTGCATTGCCAGTGTTGTGTGTGGATGCCAAAGCTGGATTAGCAGAGGGTGCTGCTGCCTGTAGGCCATGCTGGGAGTGCATTGCCAGTGGTATATGTGGATGCCAAAGCTGAAATAGCAGAGGGTGCTTCTGCCTGCAGGCCAGTATGGGAGTGAATTGCCAGTGTTGTGTGTGGATGCCAAAGCTGGAATAGAAGAGAGTGCTGCTGGCAGCAGGCCATTCTGGGAGTGCATTGCCAGTGTTGTGTATGGATGCCAAAGCTGGAATAACAGAGGGTACTGCTGCCTGCAGGCCATGCTGGCAGAGCATTGCCAGTGTTGTATGGGGATGAGTGCTGGAATAGTAGAGGGTGCTGCTAACTGCAGACCAGGATTGGAGTGCATTGCCAGTGTTGTGTGTGGATGCCAAAGCTGGAATAGCAGAGGGCGCTGCTGCCTGCAGGCCATGCTGGGAGTGCATTGCCAGTACTGTGTGTGGTTGCCCAAGCTGGAATAGCAGAGGGCGCTGCTGCCTGCATGCCATGCTGGGAGTGCATTGCCAGTGTTGTGTGTGGATGCCAAAGCTGGAATAGAAGAGAGTGCTGCTGGCAGCAGGCCATTCTGGGAGTGCATTGCCAGTGTTGTGTATGGATGCCAAAGCTGGAATAGCAGAGGGTGCTGCTGCCTGCAGGCCAGGATTGGAGTGCATTGCCAGTTTTGTGTGTGTGGTTGTCACTGCTGGAATATCAGAGGATGCTGCATGCAGGCTAGCGGGGAGTGCATTGCCAATGTTGTGTGTGAAGGCCAGTGCTGGAATAGCAGAGGGTGCTGCTACCTGCAAACCAGGATTGGAGTGCATTGCCAGTGTTGTGTGTGTGAGTGCCAATGCTGGAATAGAAAATGATGTTGCTGCATGTGGGCTAGAGTGGAGTGCATTGCCGGAGTTGTGTGTGAGGACCAGTGCTGGAATTGCAGAGAGTGCTTCTACCTGCAGGCCAGGATGGGAGTGCATTGCCAGTGTTGTGTGTGGGTGTCAATGCTGGAATAGAAGAGGATGCTGCTGCATGCGGGGTAGGATGGAGTGCATTGCCAGTGTTGTGTGTGAGGACGAGTGCTGGAATAGCAGAGGGTCCCGCTGCCTGCAGGTATGCCAGGATGGGCATGCATTGTAAGTGTTTTGTGCGGGCCAATGCTGGAACAGAAGAGAGTGCTGCTACCTGTAGGCCATGATGGGAGTGCATTGCCAGTGTTGTGTGTGAGGACTAGTGCTGGAATAGCAGAGGGTGCTGCTGCCTGCAGGCCAGGATGGGAGTGCATTGCCAGTGTTGTGTGTGAGACCAAATGCTGGAATAGCAGAGTGTGCTGCTGCCTGCAGCCCATGCTGGGAGTGCTTCGCCAGTGTTGTGTGTGGGTGTCTATGCTGGAATTGAAGAGCATGCTGCTGCGTGCAGACCATGATGGGTGTGCATTGCCAGTGTTTGTTTGAGGGCCAATGCTGGAATAGCAGAGTGTGCTGCTGTCTACAGGCCATGCTGGGAGTGCTCCGCCAGTGTTGTGTGTTGATGTCAATGCTGGAATAGAAGAGGATGCTGCTGCCTGCAGACCATGATGGGAGTGCATTGCCAGTGTTGTGTGTGAGGGCCAATGCTGGAATAGCAGAGGGTGCTGCTGCCTGCAGGTCATGAGGGGAGTGCATTGCCAGTGTTGTGTGTGAGGGCCAATGCTGGAATAGCAGAGGGTGCTGCTGCCTGCAGGCCATGATGGGAGTGCATTGCCAATGTTGTGTGTGGATGCCAAAGCTGGAATAGCAGATGGTGCTGCTGCCTGCAGGCCATGCTGGGAGTGCATTGCTAGTGTTGTGTGTGAGGACCAGTGCTGGAATAGCAGAGGGTGCTGCTGCCTGCAGGCCATGCTGGGAGTGCATTGCCAGTGTTGTGTGTGAGGGACAATGCTGGAATTGCAGTGGGTACTGTTGCCTGCAGGCCATGCTGGGAGTGTATTGCCAGTGTTGTGTGTTGATGCCAAAGCTGGAATAGCAGAGGTTGCTGCTGCCTGCAGGCCATGCTCGGAGTGCATTGCTAGTGTTGTGTGTGAGGACGGTGCTGGAATAGCAGAGGGTGCTGCTGCCTGCAGGCCAGGATGGGCGTGCATTGTCATTGCTGTGTGTGAAAGCCAATGCTGAAACAGAAGAGAGTGCTGCTGCCTGCAGGCCATGCTGGGAGTGCATTGCCAGTGTTGTTTGGGAGGATCAATGCTGGAACAGCAGAGGGTGATGCTGCCTGCACGCAGACCAGGATGGGAGTGCATTGCCAGTGTTGTGTGTGAGGGCCAATGCTGGAAGGGCAGAGGGTGCTACTGCCTGCAGGCCATGCTGGGAGTGCATTGCCAGTGTTGTATGGGGATGAGTGCTGGAATAGCAGAGGGTGCTGCTAACTGCAGACCAGGATGCGAGTGCATTGATAGTGTTGTCTGTGGATGCCAAAGCTGGAATAGCAGAGGGTGCTGCTGCCTGTAGGCCATGCTGGGAGTGCATTGCCAGTGTTGTATGTGGATGCCACAGCTGAAATAGCAGAGGGTGATGCTGCCTGCAGGCCAGGATGGGGGTGAATTGCCAGTGTTGTATGGGGACGAGTGCTGGAATAGCAGAGGGTGCTGCTAACTGCAGACCAGGATGCGAGTACATTGATAGTGTTGTGTGTGGATGCTAAAGCTGGAATAGCAGAGGGTGCTGCTGCCTGTAGGCCATGCTGGGAGTGCATTGCCAGTGTTGTGTGTGGCTGCCAAAGCTGGAATAGCAGAGGGCGCTGCTGCCTGCAGGCCATGCTGGGAGTGCATTGCTAGTGCTGTGTGTGGATGCCAAATCTGGAATAGCAGAGGGCGCTGCTGCCTGCAGGCCATGCTGGGAGTGCATTGCCATTGTTGTGTGTGAGGGACAAAGCTGGAATAGCAGAGGGTGCTGCTGCCTGCAGCCCATGCTGGGAGTGCATTGCCAGTGTTGTGTGTTGATGCCAAAGCTGGAATAGCAGAGGGTGCTGCTGCCTGCAGGCAGTGCTGGGAGTGCATTGCCAGTGTTGTGTGTGAGGATCAGTGCTGGAATAGCAGAGGGTGCTGCTGCCTGCAGGCCAGGATGGGCGTGCATTGTTGGTGCTGTGTGTGAAAGCAAATGCTGGAATAGAAGAGAGTGCTGCTGCCTGCAGGCCAGGATGGGCGTGCATTGCCAGTGTTGTGTGTGAGGGCCAATGCTGGAATAGAAGAGAGTGCTGCTGCCTGCAGGCCATGCTGGGAGTCATTTCCAGTGTTGTTTGTGAGGACCAGTGCTGGAACAGCAGAGGGTGCTGCTGCCTGCACGCAGACCAGGATGGGAGTGCATTGCCAGTGTTGTGTGTGGATGCCAAAGCTGGAATAGCAGAGGGTGCTGCTGCCTGTAGGCCATGCTGGGAGTGCATTGCGAGTGTTGTGTGTGGATGCCAAAGCTGAAATAGCAGAGGGTGCTGATGCCTGCAGGCCAGGATGGGAGTGAATTGCCAGTGTTGTATGGGGACGAGTGCTGGAATAGCAGAGGGTGCTGTTAACTGCAGACCAGGATGCGAGTACATTGATAGTGTTGTGTGTGGATGCTAAAGCTGGAATAGCAGAGGGTGTTGCTGCCTGTAGGAATTGCTGGGAGTGCAGTGCCAGTGTTGTGTGTGGCTGCCAAAGCTGGAATAACAGATGGTACTGCTGCCTGCAGGCCATGCTGGGAGAGCATTGCCAGTGTTGTATGAGAACGAGTGCTGGAATAGCAGAGGGTGCTGCTGCCTGCAGGCCATGATTGGAGTGCATTGCCAGTATTGTGTGTGGATGCCAAATCTGAAATAGCAGAGGGTGCTGCTTCCTGCAGGCCAGGATGGGAGTGCATTGCCAGTGTTGTGTGTAGATGCCAAATATGTAATAGCAGAGGGTGCTGGTGCCTTCAAGCCAGGATTGGAGTGCATTGCAAGTGTTGTGTGTGTGTGTCACTGCTGGAATAGAAGAGGATGCTGCTGAATGCAGGCTAGGGTGGAGTGCATTGCCAGTGTTGTGTGGGAGGACCAGTGCTGGAATAGCAGAGGGTGTTGCTAACTGCAGACCAGGATTGGAGTGCATTGCCAGTGTTGTGTGTGTGAGTGTCAATGCTGGAATAGAAGAGGATGCTGCTGCATGTGGGCTAGAGTGGAGTGCATTGCCGGAGTTGTGTGTGAGGACCAGTGCTGGAATTGCAGAGAGTCCCGCTGCCTGCAGGTAGGCCAGGATGGGCATGCATTGTAAGTGTTTTGTGCGGGCCAATGCTGGAACAGAAGAGAGTGCTGCTATCTGTAGGCCATGATGGGAGTGCATTGCCAGTGTTGTGTGTGGATGCCAAAGCTGGATTAGCAGAGGGTGCTGCTGCCTGCAGGCCAGGATTGGAGTGCATTGCCAGTGTTGTGTGTGTGGTTGTCACTGCTGGAATAGGAGAGGATGCTGCATGCAGGCTAGGGGGGAGTGCATTGCCAATGTTGTGTGTGAAGGCCAGTGCTGGAATAGCAGAGGGTGCTGCTGCCTGCAGGCCAGGATGGGAGTGCATTGCCAGTGTTGTGTGTGGGTGTCAATGCTGGAATAGAAGAGGATGCTGCTGCATGCGGGGTAGGATGGAGTGCATTGCCAGTGTTGTGTGTGAGGACGAGTGCTGGAATAGCAGAGGGTCCCGCTGCCTGCAGGTAGGCCAGGATGGGCATGCATTGTAAGTGTTTTGTGCGGGCCAATGCTGGAACAGAAGAGAGTGCTGCTACCTGTAGGCCATGATGGGAGTGCATTGCCAGTGTTGTGTGTGAGGACCAGTGCTGGAATAGCAGAGGGTGCTGCTGCCTGCAGGCCAGGATGGGAGTGCATTGCCAGTGTTGTGTGTGAGGGACAATGCTGGAATAGCAGATGGTGCTGCTGCCTGCAGGCCATGCTGGCAGTGCATTGCCAGTGTTGTGTGTTGATGCCAAACCCTGAATAGCAGAGGGTGCTGCTGCCTGCAGGCCATGCAGGGAGTGCATTGCCAGTGTTGTGTGTGAAGATCATTGCTGGCATAGCAGAGGGTGCTGCTGCCTGCAGGCCAAGATGGGCGGGCATTGTCGGTGCTGTGTGTGAAAGCCAAAGCTGGAATAGTAGAGAGTGCTGCTGCCTGCAGGCCAGGATGGGAGTGCATTGCCAGTTTTGTGTGTGAAGACCGGTGCTGGAATAGCAGAGTGTCCTGCTGGCTGCAGGTCAGGATGGGTGTGCATTGCCAGTGTTGTGTGTGAGGGCCAATGCTAGAATAGAAGAGAGTGCTGCTGCCTGCAGGCCATGCTGAGAGTCATTTCCAGTGTTGTTTGTGAGGACCAGTGCTGGAACAGCAGAGGGTGCTGCTGCCTGCACGCAGACCAGGATGGGAGTGTATTGCCAGTGTTGTGTGTTGATGCCAAAGCTGGAATAGCAGAGGGTGCTGCTGCCTGCAGGCCAGGAAGGGCGTGCATTGTCATTGCTGTGTGTGAAAGCCAATGCTGGAATAAAAGAGTGCTGTTGCCTGCAGGCCATGCTGGGAGTGCATTGCCAGTGTTGTGTGTGAGGATCAGTGCTGGCATAGCAGAGGGTGCTGCTGCCTGCAGGCAAAGATGGGTGTGCATTGTCGGTGCTGTGTGTGAAAGCCAAAGCTGGAATAGAAGAGAGTGCTGCTGCCTGCAGGCCAGGATGGGAGTGCATTGCCAGTGTTGTGTGTGAAGACCGGTGCTGGAATAGCAGAGTGTCCTGCTGGCTGCAGGCCAGGATGGGTGTGTATTGCCAGTGTTGTGTGTGAGGGCCAGTGCTGGAATAGCAGAGGATGTTGCTCACTGCAGACCAGGATTGGAGTGCATTGCCAGTGTTGTGTGTGAGGACCAGTGCTGGAATAGCAGAGGGTGTTGCTCACTGCAGACCAGGATTGGAGTGCATTGCCAGTGTTGTGTGTGTGTGTGTGTGTGTCAATGCTGGAATAGAAGAGGATGCTTCTGCATGCGGGCTAGGGTGGCGTGCATTGCCAGTGTTGTTTGTGAGGACCAGTGCTGGAACAGCAGAGGGTTCTGCTGCCTGCACGCAGACCAGAATGGGAGTGCATTGCCAGTGTTGTGCGTGAGGGCCAATGCTGGAATAGCAGAGGGTGCTACTGCCTGCAGGCCATGCTGGCAGAGCATTGCCAGTGTTGTATGGGGACGAGTGCTGGAATAGTAGAGGGTGCTGCTAACTGCAGACCAGGATTGGAGTGCATTGCCAGTGTTGTGTGTGGATGCCAAAGCTGGATTAGCAGAGGGTGCTGCTGCCTGTAGGCCATGCTGGGAGTGCATTGCCAGTGGTATATGTGGATACCAAAGCTGAAATAGCAGAGGGTGCTTCTGCCTGCAGGCCAGTATGGGAGTGAATTGCCAGTGTTGTGTGTGGCTGCCAAAGCTGGAATAGAAGAGAGTGCTGCTGGCAGCAGGCCATGCTGGTCGTACATTGCCAGTGTTGTGTGTGGATGCCAAAGCTGGAATAGCAGAGGGCGCTGCTGCCTGCAGGCCATGCTGGGAGTGCATTGCCAGTGTTGTGTGTGGATGCCAAAGCTGGAATAGAAGAGAGTGCTGCTGCCTGCAGGCCATTCTGGGAGTGCATTGCCAGTGTTGTGTATGGATGCCAAAGCTGGAATAGCAGAGGGTGCTGCTGCCTGCAGGCCAGGATTGGAGTGCATTGCCAGTTTTGTGTGTGTGGTTGTCACTGCTGGAATAGGAGAGGATGCTGCATGTGGGCTAGAGTGGAGTGCATTGCCGGAGTTGTGTGTGAGGACCAGTGCTGGAATTGCAGAGAGTGCTTCTGCCTGCAGGCCAGGATGGGAGTGCATTGCCAGTGTTGTGTGTGGGTGTCAATGCTGGAATAGAAGAGGATGCTGCTGCATGCGGGGTAGGATGGAGTGCATTGCCAGTGTTGTGTGTGAGGACGAGTGCTGGAATAGCAGAGGGTCACGCTGCCTGCGGGTAGGCCAGGATGGGCATGCATTGTAAGTGTTTTGTGCGGGCCAATGCTGGAAAAGAAGAGAGTGCTGCTACCTCTAGGCCATGATGGGAGTGCATTGCCAGTGTTGTGTGTGAGGACTAGTGCTGGAATAGCAGAGGGTGCTGCTGCCTGCAGGCCAGGATGGGAGTGCATTGCCAGTGTTGTGCGTGAGACCAAATGCTGGAATAGCAGAGTGTGCTGCTGCCTGCAGCCCATGCTGGGAGTGCTTCGCCAGTGTTGTGTGTGGGTGTCTATGCTGGAATTGAAGAGCATGCTGCTGCGTGCAGACCATGATGGGTGTGCATTGCCAGTGTTTGTGTGAGGGCCAATGCTGGAATAGCAGAGTGTGCTGCTGTCTACAGGCCATGCCCGGAGTGCTCCGCCAGTGTTGTGTGTTGATGTCAATGCTGGAATAGAAGAGGATGCTTCTGCCTGCAGGTCATGAAGGGAGTGCATTGCCAGTGTTGTGTGTGAGGGCCAATGCTGGAATAGCAGAGGGTGCTGCTGCCTGCAGGTCATGAAGGGAGTGCATTGCCAGTGTTGTGTGTGAGGGCCAATGCTGGAATAGCAGAGGGTGCTGCTTCCTGCAGGCCATGATGGGAGTGCATTGCCAATGTTGTGTGTGGATGCCAAAGCTGGAATAGCAGAGGGTGCTGCTGCCTGCAGGCCATGCTGGGAGTGCATTGCGAGTGTTGTGTGTGAAGGACAATGCTGGAATAGCAGTGGGTATTGCTGCCTGCAGGCCATGCTGGGAGTGTATTGCCAGTGTTGTGTGCTGATGCCAAAGCTGGAATAGCAGAGGTTGCTGCTGCCTGCAGGCCATGCTGGGAGTGCATTGCTAGTGTTGTGTGTGAGGACCAGTGCTGGAATAGCAGAGGGTGCTGCTGCCTGCAGGCCATGCTGGGAGTGCATTGCCAGTGTTGTGTGTGAGGGACAATGCTGGAATTGCAGTGGGTACTGCTGCCTGCAGGCCATGCTGGGAGTGTATTGCCAGTGTTGTGTGTTGATGCCAAAGCTGGAATAGCAGAGGTTGCTGCTGCCTGCAGGCCATGCTCGGAGTGCATTGCTAGTGTTGTGTGTGAGGACCAGTGCTGGAATAGCAGAGGGTGCTGCTGCCTGCAGGCCAGGATGGGCGTGCATTGTCATTGCTGTGTGTGAAAGCCAATGCTGAAACAGAAGAGAGTGCTACTGCCTGCAGGCCATGCTGGGAGTGCATTGCCAGTGTTGTATGGGGATGAGTGCTGGAATAGCAGAGGGTGCTGCTAACTGCAGACCAGGATGCGAGTGCATTGATAGTGTTGTCTGTGGATGCCAAAGCTGGAATAGCAGAGGGTGCTGCTGCCTGTAGGCCATGCTGGGACTGCATTGCCAGTGTTGTATGTGGATGCCACAGCTGAAATAGCAGAGGGTGCTGCTGCCTGCAGGCCAGGATGGGGGAGAATTGCCAGTGTTGTATGGGGACGAGTGCTGGAATAGCAGAGGGTGCTGCTAACTGCAGACCAGGATGCGAGTACATTGATAGTGTTGTGTGTGGATGCTAAAGCTGGAATAGCAGAGGGTGCTGCTGCCTGTAGGCCATGCTGGGAGTGCATTGCCAGTGTTGTGTGTGGCTGCCAAAGCTGGAATAGCAGAGGGCGCTGCTGCCTGCAGGCCATGCTGGGAGTGCATTGCTAGTGCTGTGTGTGGATGCCATTTCTGGAATAGCAGAGGGCGCTGCTGCCTGCAGGCCATGCTGGGAGTGCATTGCCATTGTTGTGTGTGAGGGACAAAGCTGGAATAGCAGAGTGTGCTGCTGCCTGCAGCCCATGCTGGGAGTGCATTGCCAGTGTTGTGTGTTGATGCCAAAGCTGGAATAGCAGAGGGTGCTGCTGCCTGCAGGCAGTGCTGGGAGTGCATTGCCAGTGTTGTGTGTGGATGCCAAAGCTGGAATAACAGAGGGTACTGCTGCCTGCAGGCCATGCTGGCAGAGCATTGCCAGTGTTGTATGGGGACGAGTGCTGGAATAGTAGAGGGTGCTGCTAACTGCAGACCCGGATTGGAGTGCATTGCCAGTGTTGTGTGTGGATGCCAAAGCTGGATTAGCAGAGGGTGCTGCTGCCTGTAGGCCATGCTGTGAGTGCATTGCCCGTGGTATATGTGCATGCCAAAGCTGAAATAGCAGAGGGTGCTTCTGCCTGCAGGCCAGTATGGGAGTGCATTGCCAGTGCTGTGTGTGGTTGCCCAAGCTGGAATAGCAGAGGGCGCTGCTGCCTGCAGGCCATGCTGGGAGTGCATTGCCAGTGTTGTGTGTGGATGCCAAAGCTGGAATAGAAGAGAGGGCTGCTGGCAGCAGGCCATGCTGGGAGTGCATTGCCAGTGTTGTGTATGGATGCCAAAGCTGGAATAGCAGAGGGTGCTGCTGCCTGCAGGCCAGGATTGGAGTGCATTGCCAGTGTTGTGTGTGTGGTTGTCACTGCTGGAATAGGAGAGGATGTTGCATGCGGGCTTGGGGGGAGTGCATTGCCAATGCTGTGTGTGAAGGCCAGTGCTGGAATAGCAGAGGGTGCTGCTACCTGCAGACCAGGATTGGAGTGCATTGCCAGTGTTGTGTGTGTGAGTGTCAATGCTGGAATAGAAGAGGATGCTGCTGCATGTAGGCTAGAGTGGAGTGCATTGCCGGAGTTGTGTGTGAGGACCAGTGCTGGAATTGCAGAGAGTCCCGCTGCCTGCAGGTAGGCCACGATGGGCATGCATTGTAAGTGTTTTGTGCGGTCCAATGCTGGAACAGAAGAGAGTGCTGCTACCTGTAGGCCATGATGGGAGTGCATTGCCAGTGTTGTGTGTGGATGCCAAAGCTGGATTAGCAGAGGGTGCTGCTGCCTGTAGGCCATGCTGGGAATGCATTGCCAGTGGTATATGTGGATGCCAAAGCTGAAATAGCAGAGGGTGCTTCTGCCTGCAGGCCAGTATGGGAGTGCATTGCCAGTGCTGTGTGTGGTTGCCCAAGCTGGAATAGCAGAGGGCGCTGCTGCCTGCAGGCCATGCTGGGAGTGCATTGCCAGTGTTGTGTGTGGATGCCAAAGCTGGAATAGAAGAGAGTGCTGCTGGCAGCAGGCCATGCTGGGAGTGCATTGCCAGTGTTGTGTTTGGATGCCAAAGCTGGAATAGCAGAGGGTGCTGCTGCCTGCAGGCCAGGATTGGAGTGCATTGCCAGTGTTGTGTGTGTGGTTGTCACTGCTGGAATAGGAGAGGATGCTGCATGCGGGCTAGGGGGGAGTGCATTGCCAATGTTGTGTGTGAAGGCCAGTGCTGGAATAGCAGAGGGTGCTGCTGCCTGCAGGCCAGGATGGGAGTGCATTGCCAGTGTTGTGTGTGGGTGTCAATGCTGGAATAGAAGAGGATGCTGCTGCATGCGGGGTAGGATGGAGTGCATTGCCAGTGTTGTGTGTGAGGATGAGTGCTGGAATAGCAGAGGGTCCCGCTGCCTGCAGGTAGGCCAGGATGGGCATGCATTGTAAGTGTTTTGTGCGGGCCAATGCTGGAACAGAAGAGAGTGCTGCTACCTGTAGGCCATGATGGGAGTGCATTGCCAGTGTTGTGTGTGAGGACCAGTGCTGGAATAGCAGAGGGTGCTGCTGCCTGCAGGCCAGGATGGGAGTGCATTGCCAGTGTTGTGTGTGAGGGACAATGCTGGAATAGCAGAGGGTGCTGCTGCCTGCAGGCCATGCTGGCAGTGCATTGCCAGTGTTGTGTGTTGATGCCAAACCCTGAATAGCAGAGGGTGCTGCTGCCTGCAGGCCATGCTGGGAGTGCATTGCCAGTGTTGTGTGTGAAGATCATTGCTGGCATAGCAGAGGGTGCTGCTGCCTGCAGGCCAAGATGGGCGTGCATTGTCGGTGCTGTGTGTGAAAGCCAAAGCTGGAATAGTAGAGAGTGCTGCTGCCTGCAGGCCAGGATGGGAGTGCATTGCCAGTGTTGTGTGTGAAGACCGGTGCTGGAATAGCAGAGTGTCCTGCTGGCTGCAGGCCAGGATGGGTGTGCATTGCCAGTGTTGTGTGTGAGGGCCAATGCTAGAATAGAAGAGAGTGCTGCTGCCTGCAGGCCATGCTGAGAGTCATTTCCAGTGTTGTTTGTGAGGACCAGTGCTGGAACAGCAGAGGGTGCTGCTGCCTGCACGCAGACCAGGATGGGAGTGTATTGCCAGTGTTGTGTGTTGATGCCAAAGCTGGAATAGCAGAGGGTGCTGCTGCCTGCAGGCCAGGAAGGGCGTGCATTGTCATTGCTGTGTGTGAAAGCCAATGCTGGAATAGAAGAGAGTGCTGCTGCCTGCAGGCCATGCTGGGAGTGCATTGCCAGTGTTGTGTGTGAGGATCAGTGCTGGCATAGCAGAGGGTGCTGCTGCCTGCAGGCAAAAATGGGTGTGCATTGTCGGTGCTGTGTGTGAAAGCCAAAGCTGGAATAGAAGAGAGTGCTGCTGCCTGCAGGCCAGGATGGGAGTGCATTGCCAGTGTTGTGTGTGAAGACCGGTGCTGGAATAGCAGAGTGTCCTGCTGGCTGCAGGCCAGGATGGGTGTGTATTGCCAGTGTTGTGTGTGAGGGCCAGTGCTGGAATAGCAGAGGATGTTGCTCACTGCAGACCAGGATTGGAGTGCATTGCCAGTGTTGTGTGTGAGGACCAGTGCTGGAATAGCAGAGGGTGTTGCTCACTGCAGACCAGGATTGGAGTGCATTGCCAGTGTTGTGTGTGTGTGTGTGTGTGTGTGTGTCAATGCTGGAATAGAAGAGGATGCTTCTGCATGCGGGCTAGGGTGGAGTGCATTGCCAGTGTTGTTTGTGAGGACCAGTGCTGGAACAGCAGAGGGTGCTGCTGCCTGCACGCAGACCAGGATGGGAGTGCATTGCCAGTGTTGTGCGTGAGGGCCAATGCTGGAATAGCAGAGGGTGCTACTGCCTGCAGGCCATGCTGGGAGTGCATTGCCAGTGTTGTGTGTGGATGCCAAAGCTGGAATAACAGAGGGTACTGCTGCCTGCAGGCCATGCTGGCAGAGCATTGCCAGTGTTGTATGGGGATGAGTGCTGGAATAGTAGAGGGTGCTGCTAACTGCAGACCAGGATTGGAGTGCATTGCCAGTGTTGTGTGTGGATGCCAAAGCTGGATTAGCAGAGGGTGCTGCTGCCTGTAGGCCATGCTGGGAGTGCATTGCCAGTGGTATATGTGGATGCCAAAGCTGAAATAGCAGAGGGTGCTTCTGCCTGCAGGCCAGTATGGGAGTGAATTGCCAGTGTTGTGTGTGGATGCCAAAGCTGGAATAGAAGAGAGTGCTGCTGGCAGCAGGCCATTCTGGGAGTGCATTGCCAGTGTTGTGTATGGATGCCAAAGCTGGAATAACAGAGGGTACTGCTGCCTGCAGGCCATGCTGGCAGAGCATTGCCAGTGTTGTATGGGGATGAGTGCTGGAATAGTAGAGGGTGCTGCTAACTGCAGACCAGGATTGGAGTGCATTGCCAGTGTTGTGTGTGGATGCCAAAGCTGGAATAGCAGAGGGCGCTGCTGCCTGCAGGCCATGCTGGGAGTGCATTGCCAGTACTGTGTGTGGTTGCCCAAGCTGGAATAGCAGAGGGCGCTGCTGCCTGCATGCCATGCTGGGAGTGCATTGCCAGTGTTGTGTGTGGATGCCAAAGCTGGAATAGAAGAGAGTGCTGCTGGCAGCAGGCCATTCTGGGAGTGCATTGCCAGTGTTGTGTATGGATGCCAAAGCTGGAATAGCAGAGGGTGCTGCTGCCTGCAGGCCAGGATTGGAGTGCATTGCCAGTTTTGTGTGTGTGGTTGTCACTGCTGGAATATCAGAGGATGCTGCATGCAGGCTAGCGGGGAGTGCATTGCCAATGTTGTGTGTGAAGGCCAGTGCTGGAATAGCAGAGGGTGCTGCTACCTGCAAACCAGGATTGGAGTGCATTGCCAGTGTTGTGTGTGTGAGTGTCAATGCTGGAATAGAAAATGATGTTGCTGCATGTGGGCTAGAGTGGAGTGCATTGCCGGAGTTGTGTGTGAGGACCAGTGCTGGAATTGCAGAGAGTGCTTCTGCCTGCAGGCCAGGATGGGAGTGCATTGCCAGTGTTGTGTGTGGGTGTCAATGCTGGAATAGAAGAGGATGCTGCTGCATGCGGGGTAGGATGGAGTGCATTGCCAGTGTTGTGTGTGAGGACGAGTGCTGGAATAGCAGAGGGTCCCGCTGCCTGCAGGTATGCCAGGATGGGCATGCATTGTAAGTGTTTTGTGCGGGCCAATGCTGGAACAGAAGAGAGTGCTGCTACCTGTAGGCCATGATGGGAGTGCATTGCCAGTGTTGTGTGTGAGGACTAGTGCTGGAATAGCAGAGGGTGCTGCTGCCTGCAGGCCAGGATGGGAGTGCATTGCCAGTGTTGTGTGTGAGACCAAATGCTGGAATAGCAGAGTGTGCTGCTGCCTGCAGCCCATGCTGGGAGTGCTTCGCCAGTGTTGTGTGTGGGTGTCTATGCTGGAATTGAAGAGCATGCTGCTGCGTGCAGACCATGATGGGTGTGCATTGCCAGTGTTTGTGTGAGGGCCAATGCTGGAATAGCAGAGTGTGCTGCTGTCTACAGGCCATGCTGGGAGTGCTCCGCCAGTGTTGTGTGTTGATGTCAATGCTGGAATAGAAGAGGATGCTGCTGCCTGCAGACCATGATGGGAGTGCATTGCCAGTGTTGTGTGTGAGGGCCAATGCTGGAATAGCAGAGGGTGCTGCTGCCTGCAGGTCATGAAGGGAGTGCATTGCCAGTGTTGTGTGTGAGGGCCAATGCTGGAATAGCAGAGGGTGCTGCTGCCTGCAGGCCATGATGGGAGTGCATTGCCAATGTTGTGTGTGGATGCCAAAGCTGGAATAGCAGATGGTGCTGCTGCCTGCAGGCCATGCTGGGAGTGCATTGCTAGTGTTGTGTGTGAGGACCAGTGCTGGAATAGCAGAGGGTGCTGCTGCCTGCAGGCCATGCTGGGAGTGCATTGCCAGTGTTGTGTGTGAGGGACAATGCTGGAATTGCAGTGGGTACTGTTGCCTGCAGGCCATGCTGGGAGTGTATTGCCAGTGTAGTGTGTTGATGCCAAAGCTGGAATAGCAGAGGTTGCTGCTGCCTGCAGGCCATGCTCGGAGTGCATTGCTAGTGTTGTGTGTGAGGACGGTGCTGGAATAGCAGAGGGTGCTGCTGCCTGCAGGCCAGGATGGGCGTGCATTGTCATTGCTGTGTGTGAAAGCCAATGCTGAAACAGAAGAGAGTGCTGCTGCCTGCAGGCCATGCTGGGAGTGCATTGCCAGTGTTGTTTGGGAGGATCAATGCTGGAACAGCAGAGGGTGATGCTGCCTGCACGCAGACCAGGATGGGAGTGCATTGCCAGTGTTGTGTGTGAGGGCCAATGCTGGAAGGGCAGAGGGTGCTACTGCCTGCAGGCCATGCTGGGAGTGCATTGCCAGTGTTGTATGGGGATGAGTGCTGGAATAGCAGAGGGTGCTGCTAACTGCAGACCAGGAAGCGAGTACATTGATAGTGTTGTCTGTGGATGCCAAAGCTGGAATAGCAGAGGGTGCTGCTGCCTGTAGGCCATGCTGGAAGTGCATTGCCAGTGTTGTATGTGGATGCCACAGCTGAAATAGCAGAGGGTGCTGCTGCCTGCCGGCCAGGATGGGGGTGAATTGCCAGTGTTGTATGGGGACGAGTGCTGGAATAGCAGAGGGTGCTGCTAACTGCAGACCAGGATGCGAGTACATTGATAGTGTTGTGTGTGGATGCTAAAGCTGGAATAGCAGAGGGTGCTGCTGCCTGTAGGCCATGCTGGGAGTGCATTGCCAGTGTTGTGTGTGGCTGCCAAAGCTGGAATAGCAGAGGGCGCTGCTGCCTGCAGGCCATGCTGGGAGTGCATTGCTAGTGCTGTGTGTGGATGCCAAATCTGGAATAGCAGAGGGCGCTGCTGCCTGCAGGCCATGCTGGGAGTGCATTGCCATTGTTGTGTGTGAGGGACAAAGCTGGAATAGCAGAGGGTGCTGCTGCCTGCAGCCCATGCTGGGAGTGCATTGCCAGTGTTGTGTGTTGATGCCAAAGCTGGAATAGCAGAGGGTGCTGCTGCCTGCAGGCAGTGCTGGGAGTGCATTGCCAGTGTTGTGTGTGAGGATCAGTGCTGGAATAGCAGAGGGTGCTGCTGCCTGCAGGCCAGGATGGGCGTGCATTGTTGGTGCTGTGTGTGAAAGCCAATGCTGGAATAGAAGAGAGTGCTGCTGCCTGCAGGCCAGGATGGGCGTGCATTGCCAGTGTTGTGTGTGAGGGCCAATGCTGGAATAGAAGAGAGTGCTGCTGCCTGCAGGCCATGCTGGGAGTCATTTCCAGTGTTGTTTGTGAGGACCAGTGCTGGAACAGCAGAGGGTGCTGCTGCCTGCACGCAGACCAGGATGGGAGTGCATTGCCAGTGTTGTGTGTGGATGCCAAAGCTGGAATAGCAGAGGGTGCTGCTGCCTGTAGGCCATGCTGGGAGTGCATTGCGAGTGTTGTGTGTGGATGCCAAAGCTGAAATAGCAGAGGGTGCTGATGCCTGCAGGCCAGGATGGGAGTGAATTGCCAGTGTTGTATGGGGACGAGTGCTGGAATAGCAGAGGGTGCTGTTAACTGCAGACCAGGATGCGAGTACATTGATAGTGTTGTGTGTGGATGCTAAAGCTGGAATAGCAGAGGGTGTTGCTGCCTGTAGGAATTGCTGGGAGTGCAGTGCCAGTGTTGTGTGTGGCTGCCAAAGCTGGAATAACAGATGGTACTGCTGCCTGCAGGCCATGCTGGGAGAGCATTGCCAGTGTTGTATGAGAACGAGTGCTGGAATAGCAGAGGGTGCTGCTGCCTGCAGGCCATGATTGGAGTGCATTGCCAGTATTGTGTGTGGATGCCAAATCTGAAATAGCAGAGGGTGCTGCTTCCTGCAGGCCAGGATGGGAGTGCATTGCCAGTGTTGTGTGTAGATACCAAATATGTAATAGCAGAGGGTGCTGGTGCCTTCAAGCCAGGATTGGAGTGCATTGCAAGTGTTGTGTGTGTGTGTCACTGCTGGAATAGAAGAGGATGCTGCTGAATGCAGGCTAGGGTGGAGTGCATTGCCAGTGTTGTGTGGGAGGACCAGTGCTGGAATAGCAGAGGGTGTTGCTAACTGCAGACCAGGATTGGAGTGCATTGCCAGTGTTGTGTGTGTGTGTGTCAATGCTGGAATAGAAGAGGATGCTTCTGCATGCGGGCTAGGGTGGAGTGCATTGCCAGTGTTGTTTGTGAGGACCAGTGCTGGAACAGCAAAGGGTGCTGCTGCCTGCACTCAGACCAGGATGGGAGTGCATTGCCAGTGTTGTGCGTGACGGCCAATGCTGGAATAGCAGAGGGTGCTACTGCCTGCAGGCCATGCTGGGAGTGCATTGCCAGTGTTGTGTGTGGATGCCAAAGCTGGAATAACAGAGGGTACTGCTGCCTGCAGGCCATGCTGGCAGAGCATTGCCAGTGTTGTATGGGGACGAGTGCTGGAATAGTAGAGGGTGCTGCTAACTGCAGACCAGGATTGGAGTGCATTGCCAGTGTTGTGTGTGGATGCCAAAGCTGAAATAGCAGAGGGTGCTTCTGACTGCAGGCCAGTATGGGAGTGCACTGCCAGTGTTGTGTGTGGATGCCAAAGCTGGAATAACAGAGGGTACTGCTGCCTGCAGGCCATGCTGGCAGAGCATTGCCAGTGTTGTATGGGGACGAGTGCTGGAATAGTAGAGGGTGCTGCTAACTGCAGACCAGGATTGGAGTGCATTGCCAGTGTTGTGTGTGGATGCCAAAGCTGAAATAGCAGAGGGTGCTTCTGACTGCAGGCCAGTATGGGAGTGCATTGCCAGTGCTGTGTGTGGTTGCCCAAGCTGGAATAGCAGAGGGCGCTGCTGCCTGCAGGCCATGCTGGGAGTGCATTGCCAGTGTTGTGTGTGGATGCCAAAGCTGGAATAGAAGAGAGGGCTGCTGGCAGCAGGCCATGCTGGGAGTGCATTGCCAGTGTTGTGTATGGATGCCAAAGCTGGAATAGCAGAGGGTGCTGCTGCCTGCAGGCCAGGATTGGAGTGCATTGCCAGTGTTGTGTGTGTGGTTGTCACTGCTGGAATAGGAGAGGATGTTGCATGCGGGCTTGGGGGGAGTGCATTGCCAATGTTGTGTGTGAAGGCCAGTGCTGGAATAGCAGAGGGTGCTGCTACCTGCAGACCAGGATTGGAGTGCATTGCCAGTGTTGTGTGTGTGAGTGTCAATGCTGGAATAGAAGAGGATGCTGCTGCATGTGGGCTAGAGTGGAGTGCATTGCCGGAGTTGTGTGTGAGGACCAGTGCTGGAATTGCAGAGAGTCCCGCTGCCTGCAGGTAGGCCAGGATGGGCATGCATTGTAAGTGTTTTGTGCGGGCCAATGCTGGAACAGAAGAGAGTGCTGCTATCTGTAGGCCATGATGGGAGTGCATTGCCAGTGTTGTGTGTGGATGCCAAAGCTGGATTAGCAGAGGGTGCTGCTGCCTGCAGGCCAGGATTGGAGTGCATTGCCAGTGTTGTGTATGTGGTTGTCACTGCTGGAATAGGAGAGGATGCTGCATGCAGGCTAGGGGGGAGTGCATTGCCAATGTTGTGTGTGAAGGCCAGTGCTGGAATAGCAGAGGGTGCTGCTGCCTGCAGGCCAGGATGGGAGTGCATTGCCAGTGTTGTGTGTGGGTGTCAATGCTGGAATAGAAGAGGATGCTGCTGCATGCGGGGTAGGATGGAGTGCATTGCCAGTGTTGTGTGTGAGGACGAGTGCTGGAATAGCAGAGGGTCCCGCTGCCTGCAGGTAGGCCAGGATGGGCATGCATTGTAAGTGTTTTGTGCGGGCCAATGCTGGAACAGAAGAGAGTGCTGCTACCTGTAGGCCATGATGGGAGTGCATTGCCAGTGTTGTGTGTGAGGACCAGTGCTGGAATAGCAGAGGGTGCTGCTGCCTGCAGGCCATGCTGGGAGTGCATTGCCAGTGTTGTGTGTGAAGATCATTGCTGGCATAGCAGAGGGTGCTGCTGCCTGCAGGCCAAGATGGGCGTGCATTGTCGGTGCTGTGTGTGAAAGCCAAAGCTGGAATAGTAGAGAGTGCTGCTGCCTGCAGGCCAGGATGGGAGTGCATTGCCAGTATTGTGTGTGAAGACCGGTGCTGGAATAGCAGAGTGTCCTGCTGGCTGCAGGTCAGGATGGGTGTGCATTGCCAGTGTTGTGTGTGAGGGCCAATGCTAGAATAGAAGAGAGTGCTGCTGCCTGCAGGCCATGCTGAGAGTCATTTCCAGTGTTGTTTGTGAGGACCAGTGCTGGAACAGCAGAGGGTGCTGCTGCCTGCACGCAGACCAGGATGGGAGTGTATTGCCAGTGTTGTGTGTTGATGCCAAAGCTGGAATAGCAGAGGGTGCTGCTGCCTGCAGGCCAGGAAGGGCGTGCATTGTCATTGCTGTGTGTGAAAGCCAATGCTGGAATAAAAGAGTGCTGCTGCCTGCAGGCCATGCTGGGAGTGCATTGCCAGTGTTGTGTGTGAGGATCAGTGCTGGCATAGCAGAGGGTGCTGCTGCCTGCAGGCAAAGATGGGTGTGCATTGTCGGTGCTGTGTGTGAAAGCCAAAGCTGGAATAGAAGAGAGTGCTGCTGCCTGCAGGCCAGGATGGGAGTGCATTGCCAGTGTTGTGTGTGAAGACCGGTGCTGGAATAGCAGAGTGTCCTGCTGGCTGCAGGCCAGGATGGGTGTGTATTGCCAGTGTTGTGTGTGAGGGCCAGTGCTGGAATAGCAGAGGATGTTGCTCACTGCAGACCAGGATTGGAGTGCATTGCCAGTGTTGTGTGTGAGGACCAGTGCTGGAATAGCAGAGGGTGTTGCTCACTGCAGACCAGGATTGGAGTGCATTGCCAGTGTTGTGTGTGTGTGTGTGTGTCAATGCTGGAATAGAAGAGGATGCTTCTGCATGCGGGCTAGGGTGGCGTGCATTGCCAGTGTTGTTTGTGAGGACCAGTGCTGGAACAGCAGAGGGTTCTGCTGCCTGCACGCAGACCAGGATGGGAGTGCATTGCCAGTGTTGTGCGTGAGGGCCAATGCTGGAATAGCAGAGGGTGCTACTGCCTGCAGGCCATGCTGGCAGAGCATTGCCAGTGTTGTATGGGGACGAGTGCTGGAATAGTAGAGGGTGCTGCTAACTGCAGACCAGGATTGGAGTGCATTGCCAGTGTTGTGTGTGGATGCCAAAGCTGGATTAGCAGAGGGTGCTGCTGCCTGTAGGCCATGCTGGGAGTGCATTGCCAGTGGTATATGTGGATGCCAAAGCTGAAATAGCAGAGGGTGCTTCTGCCTGCAGGCCAGTATGGGAGTGAATTGCCAGTGTTGTGTGTGGCTGCCAAAGCTGGAATAGAAGAGAGTGCTGCTGGCAGCAGGCCATGCTGGTCGTACATTGCCAGTGTTGTGTGTGGATGCCAAAGCTGGAATAGCAGAGGGCGCTGCTGCCTGCAGGCCATGCTGGGAGTGCATTGCCAGTGCTGTGTGTGGTTGCCCAAGCTGGAATAGCAGAGGGCGCTGCTGCCTGCAGGCCATGCTGGGAGTGCATTGCCAGTGTTGTGTGTGGATGCCAAAGCTGGAATAGAAGAGAGTGCTGCTGGCAGCAGGCCATTCTGGGAGTGCATTGCCAGTGTTGTGTATGGATGCCAAAGCTGGAATAGCAGAGGGTGCTGCTGCCTGCAGGCCAGGATTGGAGTGCATTGCCAGTTTTGTGTGTGTGGTTGTCACTGCTGGAATAGGAGAGGATGCTGCATGTGGGCTAGAGTGGAGTGCATTGCCGGAGTTGTGTGTGAGGACCAGTGCTGGAATTGCAGAGAGTGCTTCTGCCTGCAGGCCAGGATGGGAGTGCATTGCCAGTGTTGTGTGTGGGTGTCAATGCTGGAATAGAAGAGGATGCTGCTGCATGCGGGGTAGGATGGAGTGCATTGCCAGTGTTGTGTGTGAGGACGAGTGCTGGAATAGCAGAGGGTCACGCTGCCTGCGGGTAGGCCAGGATGGGCATGCATTGTAAGTGTTTTGTGCGGGCCAATGCTGGAAAAGAAGAGAGTGCTGCTACCTGTAGGCCATGATGGGAGTGCATTGCCAGTGTTGTGTGTGAGGACTAGTGCTGGAATAGCAGAGGGTGCTGCTGCCTGCAGGCCAGGATGGGAGTGCATTGCCAGTGTTGTGCGTGAGACCAAATGCTGGAATAGCAGAGTGTGCTGCTGCCTGCAGCCCATGCTGGGAGTGCTTCGCCAGTGTTGTGTGTGGGTGTCTATGCTGGAATTGAAGAGCATGCTGCTGCGTGCAGACCATGATGGGTGTGCATTGCCAGTGTTTGTGTGAGGGCCAATGCTGGAATAGCAGAGTGTGCTGCTGTCTACAGGCCATGCCCGGAGTGCTCCGCCAGTGTTGTGTGTTGATGTCAATGCTGGAATAGAAGAGGATGCTTCTGCCTGCAGGTCATGAAGGGAGTGCATTGCCAGTGTTGTGTGTGAGGGTCAATGCTGGAATAGCAGAGGGTGCTGCTGCCTGCAGGTCATGAAGGGAGTGCATTGCCAGTGTTGTGTGTGAGGGCCAATGCTGGAATAGCAGAGGGTGCTGCTTCCTGCAGGCCATGATGGGAGTGCATTGCCAATGTTGTGTGTGGATGCCAAAGCTGGAATAGCAGAGGGTGCTGCTGCCTGCAGGCCATGCTGGGAGTGCATTGCGAGTGTTGTGTGTGAAGGACAATGCTGGAATAGCAGTGGGTACTGCTGCCTGCAGGCCATGCTGGGAGTGTATTGCCAGTGTTGTGTGCTGATGCCAAAGCTGGAATAGCAGAGGTTGCTGCTGCCTGCAGGCCATGCTGGGAGTGCATTGCTAGTGTTGTGTGTGAGGACCAGTGCTGGAATAGCAGAGGGTGCTGCTGCCTGCAGGCCAGGATGGGCGTGCATTGTCATTGCTGTGTGTGAAAGCCAATGCTGAAACAGAAGAGAGTGCTACTGCCTGCAGGCCATGCTGGGAGTGCATTGCCAGTGTTGTATGGGGATGAGTGCTGGAATAGCAGAGGGTGCTGCTAACTGCAGACCAGGATGCGAGTGCATTGATAGTGTTGTCTGTGGATGCCAAAGCTGGAATAGCAGAGGGTGCTGCTGCCTGTAGGCCATGCTGGGACTGCATTGCCAGTGTTGTATGTGGATGCCACAGCTGAAATAGCAGAGGGTGCTGCTGCCTGCAGGCCAGGATGGGGGAGAATTGCCAGTGTTGTATGGGGACGAGTGCTGGAATAGCAGAGGGTGCTGCTAACTGCAGACCAGGATGCGCGTACATTGATAGTGTTGTGTGTGGATGCTAAAGCTGGAATAGCAGAGGGTGCTGCTGCCTGTAGGCCATGCTGGGAGTGCATTGCCAGTGTTGTGTGTGGCTGCCAAAGCTGGAATAGCAGAGGGCGCTGCTCCCTGCAGGCCATGCTGGGAGTGCATTGCTAGTGCTGTGTGTGGATGCCAAATCTGGAATAGCAGAGGGCGCTGCTGCCTGCAGGCCATGCTGGGAGTGCATTGCCATTGTTGTGTGTGAGGGACAAAGCTGGAATAGCAGAGTGTGCTGCTGCCTGCAGCCCATGCGGCCAATGCTGGAATAGAAGAGAGTGCTGCTGCCTGCAGGCCATGCTGGGAGTCATTTCCAGTTTTGTTTGTGAGGACCAGTGCTGGAACAGCAGAGGGTGCTGCTGCCTGCACGCAGACCAGGATGGGAGTGCATTGCCAGTGTTGTGTGTGGATGCCAAAGCTGGAATAGCAGAGGGTGCTGCTGCCTGTAGGCCATGCTGGGAGTGCATTACGAGTGTTGTGTGTGGATGCCAAAGCTGAAATAGCAGAGGGTGCTGCTGCCTGTAGGAATTGCTGGGAGTGCAGTGCCAGTGTTGTGTGTGGCTGCCAAAGCTGGAATAACAGATGGTACTGCTGCCTGCAGGCCATGCTGGGAGAGCATTGCCAGTGTTGTATGAGAACGAGTGCTGGAATAGCAGAGGGTGCTGCTGCCTGCAGGCCATGATTGGAGTGCATTGCCAGTATTGTGTGTGGATGCCAAATCTGAAATAGCAGAGGGTGCTGCTGCCTGCAGGCCAGGATGGGAGTGCATTTCCAGTGTTGTGTGTGTGTGTCACTGCTGGAATAGAAGAGGATGCTGCTGAATGCAGGCGAGGGTGGAGTGCATTGCCAGTGTTGTGTGTATGTGTGTGTGTCAATGCTGGAATAGAAGAGGATGCTTCTGCATTCAGGTTAGGGTGAAGTGCATTGCCAGTGTTGTTTGTGAGGACCAGTGCTGGAACAGCAGAGGGTGCTGCTGCCTGCATGCAGACCAGGATGGGAGTGCATTGCCAGTGTTGTGTGTGAGGGTAAATGCTGGAATAAAAGAGGGTACTGCTGCCTGCAGGCCATGCTGGCAGAGCATTGCCAGTGTTGTATGGGGACGAGTGCTGGAATAGTAGATGGTGCTGCTAACTGCAGACCAGGATGGGAGTGCATTGCCAGTGTTGTGTGTGGATGCCAAAGCTGGAATAGCAGAGGGTGCTGCTGCCTGTAGGCCATGCTGGGAGTGCATTGCCAGTGGTATATGTGGATGCCAAAGCTGAAATAGCAGAGGGTGCTGCTGCCTGTAGGCCAGGATGGGAGTACATTGCCAGAGTTGTGTGTGGCTGCCAAAGCTGGAATCGAAGAGAGTGCTGCTGGCAGCAGGCCATGCTGGTTGTACATTGCCAGTGTTGTGTGTGGATGCCAAAGCTGGAATAGCAGAGGGCACTGCTGCCTGCAGGCCATGCTGGGAGTGCATTGCCAGTGCTGTGTGTGGGTGCCAAAGCTGGAATAGCAGAGGGCGCTGCTGCCTGCAGGCCATGCTGGGAGTGCATTGCCAGTGTTGTGTGTGGATGCCAAAGCTGGAATAGAAGAGAGTGCTGCTGGCAGCAGGCCATGCTGGGAGTACATTGCCAGTGTTGTGTATGGATGCCAAAGCTGGAATAGCAGAGGATGCTGCTGCCTGCAGGCCAGGATTGGAGTGCATTGCCAGTGTTGTGTGTGTGGTTGTCACTACTGGAATAGGAGAGTATGCTGCATGCGGGCTAGGGCGGAGTGCATTGCCAATGTTGTGTGTGAAGGCCAGTGCTGGAATAGCAGAGGGTGCTGCCACCTGCAGACCAGGATTGGAGTGCATTGCAAGTGTTGTGTGTGTGAGTGTCAATGCTGGAATAGAAGAGGATGCTGCTGCATGTGGGGTAGGATGGAGTGCATTGCCATTGTTGTGTGTGAGGACGAGTGCTGGAATAGCAGAGGGTCCCGCTGCCTGCAGGTAGGCCAGGATGGGCATGCATTGTAAGTGTTGTGTGAGGACCAATGCTGGAAGAGAAGAGAGTGCTGCTACTTGTAGGCCATGATGGGAGTGCATTGCCAGTGTTGTGTGTGAGGACCAGTGCTGGAATAGCAGAGGGTGCTGCTGCATGCAAACCAGGATGGGAGTGCATTGCCAGTGTTGTGCGTGAGAGCCAATGCTGGAATAGCAGAGTGTGCTGCTGCCTGAAGCCCATGCTGGGAGTGCTTCGCCAGTGTTGTATGTGGGTGTCTATGCTGGAATTGAAGAGGATGCTGCTGCCTGCAGACCATGATGGGAGTGCATTGCCAGTGTTGTGTGTGAGGGCCAATGCTGGAATAGCAGAGGGTGCTGCTGCCTGGAGGCCATGAAGGGAGTGCATTGCCAGTGTTGTGTGTGAGGGCCAATGCTGGAATAGCAGAGTGTGCTGCTGCCTTCAGAACATGCTGGGAGTGCTCCGCCAGTGTTGTGTGTAGGTGTCAATGCTGGAATAGAACAGGATGCTGCTGCCTGCATACCATGATGGGAGTGCATTGCCAGTGTAGTGTGTGAGGGCCAATGCTGGAATAGCAGAGGGTGCTGCTGCCTGAAGGTCATGAAGGGAGTGCATTGCCAGTGTTGTGTGTGAGGGCCAATGCTGGAATGGCAGAGGGTGCTGCTGCCTGCAGGCCAGGATGGGAGTGCATTGCCAGTGTTGTGTGTGAAGACCGGTGCTGGAATAGCAGAGTGTCCTGCTGGCTGCAGGCCAGGATGGGTGTGCATTGCCAGTGTTGTGTGTGAGGGCCAATGCTGGAATAGAAGAGAGTGCTGCTGCCTGCAGGCCATGCTGGGAGTAATTTCCAGTGTTGTTTGTGAGGACCAGTGCTGAAACAGCAGAGGGTGCTGCTGCCTGCACGCAGACCAGGATGGGAGTGCATTGCCAGTGTTGTGTGTGATGGCCAATGCTGGAATACCAGAGGGTGCTACTGCCTGCAGGCCATGCTGGGAGTGCATTGCCAGTGTTGTGTGTGGATGCCAAAGCTGGAATAACAGAGGGAACTGCTGCCTGCAGGCCATGCTGGGAGAGCATTGCCAGTGTTGTATGAGGACGAGTGCTGGAATAGCAGAGGGTGCTGCTGCCTGCAGGCCATGATTGGAGTGCATTGCCAGTGTTGTGTGTGGATGCCAAAGCTGGAATAGAAGAGAGTGCTGCTGGCAGAAGGCCATGCTGGGAGTGCATTGCCAGTGTTGTGTGTAGATGCCAAATATGTAATAGCAGAGGGTGCTGCTGCCTTCAAGCCAGGATGGGAGTGCATTGCAAGTGTTGTGTGTGTGTGTCACTGCTGGAGTAGAAGAGGATGCTGCTGAATGCAGGCTAGGGTGGAGTGCATTGCCAGTGTTGTGTGGGAGGACCAGTACTGGAATAGCAGAGGGTGTTGCTAACTGCAGACCAGGATTGGAGTGCATTGCCAGTGCTGTGTGTGTGTGTGTGTGTCAATGCTGGAATAGAAGAGGATGCTTCTGCATGCGGGCTAGGGTGGAGTGCATTGCCAGTGTTGTTTGTGAGGACCAGTGTTGGAACAGGAGAGGGTGCTGCTGCCTGCACGCAGACCAGGATGGGAGTGCATTGCCAGTGTTGTGCGTGAGGGCCAAAGCTGGAATAACAGAGGGTACTGCTGCCTGCAGGCCATGCTGGCAGAGCATTGCCAGTGTTGTATGGGGACGAGTGCTGGAATAGTAGAGGGTGCTGCTAACTGCAGACCAGGATTGGAGTGCATTGCCAGTGTTGTGTGTGGATGCCGAAGCTGGATTAGCAGAGGGTGCTGCTGCCTGTAGGCCATGCTGGGAGTGCATTGCCAGTGGTATATGTGGATGCCAAAGCTGAAATAGCAGAGGGTGCTTCTGCCTGCAGGCCAGTATGGGAGTGCATTGCCAGTGTTGTGTGTGGCTGCCAAAGCTGAAATAGAAGAGAGTGCTGCTGGCAGCAGGCCAGGCTGGTCGTACATTGCCAGTGTTGTGTGTGGATGCCAAAGCTGGAATAGCAGAGGGCGCTGCTGCCTGCAGGCCATGCTGGGAGTGCATTGCCAGTGCTGTGTGTGGTTGCCCAAGCTGGAATAGCAGAGGGCGCTGCTGCCTGCAGGCCATGCTGGGAGTGCATTGCCAGTGTTGTGTGTGGATGCCAAAGCTGGAATAGAAGAGAGTGCTGCTGGCAGCAGGCCATGCTGGGAGTGCATTGCCAGTGTTGTGTATGGATGCCAAAGCTGGAATAGCAGAGGGTGCTGCTGCCTGCAGGCCAGGATTGGAGTGCATTGCCAGTGTTGTGTGTGTGGTTGTCACTGCTGGAATAGGAGAGGATGCTGCATGCGGGCTAGGGGGGGAGTGCATTGCCAATGTTGTGTGTGAAGGCCAGTGCTGGAATAGCAGAGGGTGCTGCTACCTGCAGACCAGGATTGGAGTGCATTGCCAGTGTTGTGTGTGTGAGTGTCAATGCTGGAATAGAAGAGGATGCTGCTGCATGTGGGCTAGAGTGGAGTGCATTGCCGGAGGTGTGTGTGAGGACCAGTGCTGGAATTGCAGAGAGTCCCGCTGCCTGCAGGTAGGCCAGGATGGTCATGCATTGTAAGTGTTTTGTGCGGGGCAATGCTGGAACAGAAGAGAGTGCTGCTACCTGTAGGCCATGATGGGAGTGCATTGCCAGTGTTGTGTGTGAGGACCAGTGCTGGAATAGCAGAGGGTGCTGCTGCCTGCAGGCCAGGATTGGAGTGCATTGCCAGTGTTGTGTGTGTGGTTGTCACTGCTGGAATAGGAGAGGATGCTGCATGCGGGCTAGGGGGGAGTGCATTGCCAATGTTGTGTGTGAAGGCCAGTGCTGGAATAGCAGAGGGTGCTGCTACCTGCAGGCCAGGATGGGAGTGCATTGCCAGTGTTGTGTGTGGGTGTCAATGCTGGAATAGAAGAGGATGCTGCTGCATGCGGGGTAGGATGGAGTGCATTGCCAGTGTTGTGTGTGAGGACGAGTGCTGGAATAGCAGAGGGTCCCGCTGCCTGCAGGTAGGCCAGGATGGGCATGCATTGTAAGTGTTTTGTGCGGGGCAATGCTGGAACAGAAGAGAGTGCTGCTACCTGTAGGCCATGATGGGAGTGCATTGCCAGTGTTGTGTGTGAGGACCAGTGCTGGAATAGCGGAGGGTGCTGCTGCCTGCAGGCCAGGATGGGAGTGCATTGCCAGTGTTGTGTGTGAGGGACAATGCTGGAATAGCAGAGGGTGCTGCTGCCTGCAGGCCATGCTGGCAGTGCATTGTCAGTGTTGTGTGTTGATGCCAAACCTGGAATAGCAGAGGGTGCTGCTGCCTGCAGGCCATGCTGGGAGTGCATTGCCAGTGTTGTGTGTGAAGATCATTGCTGGCATAGCAGAGGGTGCTGCTGCCTGCAGGCCAAGATGGGCGTGCATTGTCGGTGCTGTGTGTGAAAGCCAAAGCTGGAATAGTAGAGAGTGCTGCTGCCTGCAGGCCAGGATGGGAGTGCATTGCCAGTGTTGTGTGTGAAGACCGGTGCTGGAATAGCAGAGTGTCATGCTGGCTGCAGGCCAGGATGGGTGTGCATTGCCAGTGTTGTGTGTGAGGGCCAATGCTAGAATAGAAGAGAGTGCTGCTGCCGGCAGGCCATGCTGGGAGTCATTTCCAGTGTTGTTTGTGAGGACCAGTGCTGGAACAGCAGAGGGTGCTGCTGCCTGCACGCAGACCAGGATGGGAGTGTATTGCCAGTGTTGTGTGTTGATGCCAAAGCTGGAATAGCAGAGGGTGCTGCTGCCTGCAGGCCAGGAAGGGCGTGCATTGTCATTGCTGTGTGTGAAAGCCAATGCTGGAATAGAAGAGAGTCCTGCTGCCTGCAGGCCATGCTGGGAGTGCATTGCCAGTGTTGTGTGTGAAGACCGGTGCTGGAATAGCAGAGTGTCCTGCTGGCTGCAGGCCAGGATGGGTGTGTATTGCCAGTGTTGTGTGTGAGGGCCAATGCTGGAATAGAAGAGAGTGCTGCTGCCTGCAGGCCATGCTGGGAGTCATTTCCAGTGTTGTTTGTGAGAACCAGTGCTGGAACAGCAGAGGGTGCTGCTGCCTGCACGCAGACCAGGATGGGAGTGCATTGCCAGTGTTGTGTGTGATGGCCAATGCTGGAATAGCAGAGGGTGCTACTGCCTGCAGGCCATGCTGGGAGTGCATTGCCAGTGTTGTGTGTGGATGCCAAAGCTGGAATAACAGAGGGAACTGCTAACTGCAGGCCATGCTGGGAGAGCATTGCCAGTGTTGTATGAGGACGAGTGCTGGAATAGCAGAGGGTGCTGCTGCCTGCAGGTCATGATTGGAGTGCATTGCCAGTGTTGTGTGTGGATGCCAAAGCTGGAATAGAAGAGAGTGCTGCTGGCAGCAGGCCATGCTGGGAGTGCATTGCCAGTGTTGTGTGTGGATGCCAAATATGTAATAGCAGAGGGTGCTGCTGCCTTCAAGCCAGGATGGGAGTGCATTGCAAGTGTTGTGTGTGTGTGTCACTGCTGGAATAGAAGAGGATGCTGCTGAATGCAGGCTAGGGTGGAGTGCATTGCCAGTGTTGTGTGTGAGGACCAGTGCTGGAATAGCAGAGGGTGTTGCTCACTGCAGACCAGGATTGGAGTGCATTGCCAATGTTGTGTGTGTGTGTGTGTGTGTCAATGCTGGAATAGAAGAGGATGCTTCTGCATGCGGGCTAGGGTGGAGTGCATTGCCAGTGTTGTTTGTGAGGACCAGTGCTGGAACAGCAGAGGGTGCAGCTGCCTGCACGCAGACCAGGATGGGAGTGCATTGCCAGTGGTATATGTGGATGCCAAAGCTGAAATAGCAGAGGGTGCTTCTGCCTGCAGGCCAGTATGGGAGTGCATTGCCAGTGTTGTGTGTGGCTGCCAAAGCTGGAATAGAAGAGAGTGCTGCTGGCAGCAGGCCAGGCTGGTCGTACATTGCCAGTGTTGTGTGTGGATGCCAAAGCTGGAATAGAAGAGAGTGCTGCTGCCTGTAGGCCAGGCTGGTCTACATTGCCAGTGTTGTGGGTGGATGCCAAAGCTGGAATAGCAGAGGGTGCTGCTGCCTGCATGCCATGCTGGGAGTGCATTGCCAGTGTTGTGTGTGGGTGCCAAAGCTGGAATAGAAAAGAGTGCTGCTGGCAGCAGACCATGCTGGGAGTGCATTGCCAATGTTGTGTGCGGATGCCAAAGCTGGAATAGCAGAGGGCACTGCTGCCTGCAGGCCATGCTGGGAGTGCATTGCCAGTGTTGTGTGTGGATGCCAAAGCTGGAATAACAGAGGGAACTGCTGCCTGCAGGCCATGCTGGGAGAGCATTGCCAGTGTTGTATGAGGACGAGTGCTGGAATAGCAGAGGGTGCTGGTGCCTGCAGGCCATGATTGAAGTGCATTGCCAGTGTTGTGTGTGGATGCCAAAGCTGGAATAGAAGAGAGTGCTGCTGGCAGCAGGCCATGCTGGGAGTGCATTGCCAGTGTTATGTGTAGATGCCAAATATGTAATAGCAGAGGGTGCTGCTGCCTTCAAGCCAGGATGGGAGTGCATTGCAAGTGTTGTGTGTGTGTGTCACTACTGGAATAGAAGAGGATGCTGCTGAATGCAGGCTATGGTGGAGTGCATTGCCAGTGTTGTGTGGGAGGACCAGTGCTGGAATAGCAGAGGGTGTTGCTAACTGCAGACCAGGATTGGAGTGCATTGCCAGTGTTGTGTGTGTGTGTGTGTGTGTCAATGCTGGAATAGAAGAGGATGCTTCTGCATGCGGGCTAGGGTGGAGTGCAATGCCAGTGTTGTTTGTGAGGACCAGTGCTTGAACAGCAGAGGGTGCTGCTGCCTGCACGCAGACCAGGATGGGAGTGCATTGCCAGTGTTGTGCGTGAGGGCCAATGCTGGAATAGCAGAGGGTGCTACTGCCTGCAGGCCATGCTGGGAGTGCATTGCCAGTGTTGTGTGTGGATGCCAAAGCTGGAATAACAGAGGGTACTGCTGCCTGCAGGCCATGCTGGCAGAGCATTGCCACTGTTGTATGGGGACGAGTGCTGGAATAGTAGAGGGTGCTGCTAACTGCAGACCAGGATTGGAGTGCATTGCCAGTGTTGTGTGTGGATGCCGAAGCTGGATTAGCAGAGGGTGCTGCTGCCTGTAGGCAATGCTGGGAGTGCATTGCCAGTGGTATATGTGGATGCCAAAGCTGAAATTGCAGACGGTGCTTCTGCCTGCAGGCCAGTATGGGAGTGCATTGCCAGTGTTGTGTGTGGCTGCCAAAGCTGAAATAGAAGAGAGTGCTGCTGGCAGCAGGCCAGGCTGGTCGTACATTGCCAGTGTTGTGTGTGGATGCCAAAGCTGGAATAGCAGAGGGCGCTGCTGCCTGCAGGCCATGCTGGGAGTGCATTGCCAGTGCTGTGTGTGGTTGCCCAAGCTGGAATAGCAGAGGGCGCTGCTGCCTGCAGGCCATGCTGGGAGTGCATTGCCAGTGTTGTGTGTGGATGCCAAAGCTGGAATAGAAGAGAGTGCTGCTGGCAGCAGGCCATGCTGGGAGTGCATTGCCAGTGTTGTGTATGGATGCCAAAGCTGGAATAGCAGAGGGTGCTGCTGCCTGCAGGCCAGGATTGGAGTGCATTGCCAGTGTTGTGTGTGTGGTTGTCACTGCTGGAATAGGAGAGGATGCTGCATGCGGGCTAGGGGGGGAGTGCATTGCCAATGTTGTGTGTGAAGGCCAGTGCTGGAATAGCAGAGGGTGCTGCTACCTGCAGACCAGGATTGGAGTGCATTGCCAGTGTTGTGTGTGTGAGTGTCAATGCTGGAATAGAAGAGGATGCTGCTGCATGTGGGCTAGAGTGGAGTGCATTGCCGGAGTTGTGTGTGAGGACCAGTGCTGGAATTGCAGAGAGTCCCGCTGCCTGCAGGTAGGCCAGGATGGGCATGCATTGTAAGTGTTTTGTGCGGGGCAATGCTGGAACAGAAGAGAGTGCTGCTACCTGTAGGCCATGATGGGAGTGCATTGCCAGTGTTGTGTGTGAGGACCAGTGCTGGAATAGCAGAGGGTGCTGCTGCCTGCAGGCCAGGATTGGAGTGCATTGCCAGTGTTGTGTGTGTGGTTGTCACTGCTGGAATAGGAGAGGATGCTGCATGCTGGCTAGGGGGGAGTGCATTGCCAATGTTGTGTGTGAAGGCCAGTGCTGGAATAGCAGAGGGTGCTGCTACCTGCAGGCCAGGATGGGAGTGCATTGCCAGTGTTGTGTGTGGGTGTCAATGCTGGAATAGAAGAGGATGCTGCTGCATGCGGGGTAGGATGGAGTGCATTGCCAGTGTTGTGTGTGAGGACGAGTGCTGGAATAGCAGAGGGTCCCGCTGCCTGCAGGTAGGCCAGGATGGGCATGCATTGTAAGTGTTTTGTGCGGGGCAATGCTGGAACAGAAGAGAGTGCTGCTACCTGTAGGCCATGATGGGAGTGCATTGCCAGTGTTGTGTGTGAGGACCAGTGCTGGAATAGCAGAGGGTGCTGCTGCCTGCAGGCCAGGATGGGAGTGCATTGCCAGTGTTGTGTGTGAGGGACAATGCTGGAATAGCAGAGGGTGCTGCTGCCTGCAGGCCATGCTGGCAGTGCATTGTCAGTGTTGTGTGTTGATGCCAAACCTGGAATAGCAGAGGGTGCTGCTGCCTGCAGGCCATGCTGGGAGTGCATTGCCAGTGTTGTGTGTGAAGATCATTGCTGGCATAGCAGAGGGTGCTGCTGCCTGCAGGCCAAGATGGGCGTGCATTGTCGGTGCTGTGTGTGAAAGCCAAAGCTGGAATAGTAGAGAGTGCTGCTGCCTGCAGGCCAGGATGGGAGTGCATTGCCAGTGTTGTGTGTGAAGACCGGTGCTGGAATAGCAGAGTGTCCTGCTGGCTGCAGGCCAGGATGGGTGTGCATTGCCAGTGTTGTGTGTGAGGGCCAATGCTAGAATAGAAGAGAGTGCTGCTGCCTGCAGGCCATGCTGGGAGTCATTTCCAGTGTTGTTTGTGAGGACCAGTGCTGGAACAGCAGAGGGTGCTGCTGCCTGCACGCAGACCAGGATGGGAGTGTATTGCCAGTGTTGTGTGTTGATGCCAAAGCTGGAATAGCAGAGGGTGCTGCTTCCTGCAGGCCAGGAAGGGCGTGCATTGTCATTGCTGTGTGTGAAAGCCAATGCTGGAATAGAAGAGAGTGCTGCTGCCTGCAGGCCATGCTGGGAGTGCATTGCCAGTGTTGTGTGTGAGGATCAGTGCTGGCATAGCAGAGGGTGCTGCTGCCTGCAGGCAAAGATGGGTGTGCATTGTCGGTGCTGTGTGTGAAAGCCAATGCTGGAATAGAAGAGAGGGCTGCTGCCTGCAGGCCAGGATGGGAGTGCATTGCCAGTGTTGTGTGTGAAGACCGGTGCTGGAATAGCAGAGTGTCCTGCTGGCTGCAGGCCAGGATGGGTGTGTATTGCCAGTGTTGTGTGTGAGGGCCAATGCTGGAATAGAAGAGAGTGCTGCTGCCTGCAGGCCATGCTGGGAGTCATTTCCAGTGTTGTTTGTGAGAACCAGTGCTGGAACAGCAGAGGGTGCTGCTGCCTGCACGCAGACCAGGATGGGAGTGCATTGCCAGTGTTGTGTGTGATGGCCAATGCTGGAATAGCAGAGGGTGCTGCTGCCTTCAAGCCAGGATGGGAGTGCATTGCAAGTGTTGTGTGTGTGTGTCACTGCTGGAATAGAAGAGGATGCTTCTGAATGCAGGCTAGGGTGGAGTGCATTGCCAGTGTTGTGTGTGAGGACCAGTCTGGAATAGCAGAGGGTGTTGCTCACTGCAGACCAGGATTGGAGTGCATTGCCAGTGTTGTGTGTGTGTGTGTGTGTGTGTGAATGCTGGAATAGAAGAGGATGCTTCTGCATGCGGGCTAGGGTGGAGTGCATTGCCAGTGTTGTTTGTGAGGACCAGTGCTGGAACAGCAGAGGGTGCAGCTGCCTGCACGCAGACCAGGATGGGAGTGCATTGCCAGTGGTATATGTGGATGCCAAAGCTGAAATAGCAGAGGGTGCTTCTGCCTGCAGGCCAGTATGGGAGTGCATTGCCAGTGTTGTGTGTGGCTGCCAAAGCTGGAATAGAAGAGAGTGCTGCTGGCAGCAGGCCAGGCTGGTCGTACATTGCCAGTGTTGTGTGTGGATGCCAAAGCTGGAATAGAAGAGAGTGCTGCTGCCTGTAGGCCAGGCTGGTCTACATTGCCAGTGTTGTGGGTGGATGCCAAAGCTGGAATAGCAGAGGGTGCTGCTGCCTGCATGCCATGCTGGGAGTGCATTGCCAGTGTTGTGTGTGGGTGCCAAAGCTGGAATAGAAGAGAGTGCTGCTGGCAGCAGACCATGCTGGGAGTGCATTGCCAATGTTGTGTGCGGATGCCAAAGCTGGAATAGCAGAGGGCACTGCTGCCTGCAGGCCATGCTGGGAGTGCATTGCCAGTGTTGTGTGTGAGGGACAATGCTGGAATAGAAATGGGTACTGCTGCCTGCGTGCCATGCTGGGAGTGTATTGCCAGTGTTGTGTGTTGATGCCAAAGCTGGAATAGCAGAGGGTGCTGCTGCCTGCAGGCCAGGATGGGCGTGCATTGTCATTGCTGTGTGTGAAAGACAATGCTGGAATAGAAGAGAGTGCTGCTGCCTGCAGGCCATGCTGGGAGTGCATTGCCAGTGTTGTTTGTGTGGCTCAGTGCTGGAACAGCAGAGGGTGCTGCTGCCTGCACGCAGACCAGAATGGGAGAGCATTGTCAGTGTTGTGTGGGGACGAGTGCTGGAATAGCAGAGGGTGCTGCTAACTGCAGACCAGGATGCAAGTGCATTGATAGTGTTGTGTGTGGATGCCAAAGCTGGAATAGCAGAGGGTGCTGCTGCCTGTAGGCCATGCTGGGAGTGCATTGCCAGTGTTGTGTGTGGATGCCAAAGCTGAAATAGCAGAGGGTGCTGCTGCCTGCAGACCAGTATGGGAGTGCATTGCCAGTGTTGTGTGTGGCTGCCAAAGCTGGAATAGAAGAGAGTGCAGCTGGCAGGAGGCCATGCTGGGAGTGCATTGCCAGTGCTGTGTGTGGGTGCCAAAGCTGGAATAGCAGAGAGCACTGCTGCCTGCAGGCCATGCTGGGAGTGCATTGCCAGTGTTGTGTGTGAGGGACAATGCTGGAATAGCAGAGGGTGCTGCTGCCTGCAGGCCATGCTGGCAGTGCATTGCCAGTGTTGTGTGTTGATGCCAAACCTGGAATAGCAGAGGGTGCTGCTGCCTGCAGGCCATGCTGGGAGTGCATTGCCAGTGTTGTGTGTGAAGATCATTGCTGGCATAGCAGAGGGTGCTGCTGCCTGCAGGCCAAGATGGGCGTGCATTGTCGGTGCTGTGTGTGAAAGCCAAAGCTGGAATAGAAGAGAGTGCTGCTACCTGCAGGCCAGGATGGGAGTGCATTGCCAGTGTTGTGTGTGAAGACCGGTGCTGGAATAGCAGAGTTTCCTGCTGGCTGCAGGCCAGGATGGGTGTGCATTGCCAGTGTTGTGTGTGAGGGCCAATGCTGGAATACAAGAGAGTGCTGCTGCCTGCAGGCCATGCTGGGAGTCATTTCCAGTGTTGTTTGTGAGGACCAGTGCTGGAACAGCAGAGGGTGCTGCTGCCTGCACGCAGACCAGGATGGAAGTGTATTGCCAGTGCTGTGTGTTGATGCCAAAGCTGGAATAGCAGAGGGTGCTGCTGCCTGCAGGCCAGGAAGGGCGTGCATTGTCGGTGCTGTGTGTGAAAGCCAATGCTGGAATAGAAGAGAGTGCTGCTGCCTGCAGGTCAGGATGGGAGTGCATTGCCAGTGTTGTGTGTGAAGACCGGTGCTGGAATAGCAGAGTGTCCTGCTGGCTGCAGGCCAGGATGGATGTGCATTGCCAGTGTTGTGTGTGAGGCCAATGTTGGAATAGAAGAGAGTGCTGCTGCCTGCAGGCCATGCTGGGAGTCATTTCCTGTGTTGTTTGTGAGGACCAGTGCTGGAACAGCAGAGGGTGCTGCTGCCTGCACGCAGACCAGGATGGGAGTGCATTGCCAGTGTTGTGTGTGATGGCCAATGCTGGAATAGCAGAGGGTGCTACTGCCTACAGGCCATGCTGGGAGTGCATTGCCAGTGTTGTGTGTGGATGCCAAAGCTGGAATAACAGAGGGAACTGCTGCCTGCAGGCCATCCTGGGAGAGCATTGCCAGTGTTGTATGAGGACGAGTGCTGGAATAGCAGAGGGTGCTGCTGCCTGCAGGCCATGATTGGAGTGCATTGCCAGTGTTGTGTGTGGATGCCAAAGCTGGAATAGAAGAGAGTGCTGCTGGCAGCAGGCCATGCTGGGAGTGCATTGCCAGTGTTGTGTGTAGATGCCAAATATGTAATAGCAGAGGGTGCTGCTGCCTTCAAGCCAGGATGGGAGTGCATTGAAAGTGTTGTGTGTGTGTGTCACTGCTGAAATAGAAGAGGATGCTGCTGAATGCAGGCTAGGGTGGAGTGCATTGCCAGTGTTGTGTGGGAGGACCAGTGCTGGAATAGCAGAGGGTGTTGCTAACTGCAGACCAGGATTGGCGTGCATTGCCAGTGTTGTGTGTGTGTGTGTCAATGCTGGAATAGAAGAGGATGCTTCTGCATGCAGGCTAGGGTGGAGTGCATTGCCAGTGTTGTTTGTGAGGACCAGTGCTGGAACAGCAGAGGGTGCTGCTGCCTGCACGCAGACCAGGATGGGAGTGCATTGCCAGTGTTGTGCGTGAGGGCCAATGCTGGAATAGCAGAGGGTGCTACTGCCTGCAGGCCATGCTGGGAGTGCATTGCCAGTGTTGTGTGTGGATGCCAAAGCTGGAATAACAGAGGGTATTGCTGCCTGCAGGCCATGCTGGCAGAGCATTGCCAGTGTTGTATAGGGACGAGTGCTGGAATAGTAGAGGGTGCTGCTAACTGCAGACCAGGATTGGAGTGCATTGCCAGTGTTGTGTGTGGATGCCAAAACTGGATTAGCAGAGGGTGCTGCTGCCTGTAGGCCATGCTGGGAGTGCATTGCCAGTGGTATATGTGGATGCCAAAGCTGAAATAGCAGAGGGTGCTTCTGCCTGCAGGCCAGTATGGGAGTGCTTTGCCAGTGCTGTTTGTGGCTGCCAAAGCTGGAATAGAAGAGAGTGCTGCTGGCAGCAGGCCATGCTGGTCGTACATTGCCAGTGCTGTGTGTGGTTGCCCAAGCTGGAATAGCAGAGGGCGCTGCTGCCTGCAGGCCATGCTGGGAGTGCATTGCCAGTGTTGTGTGTGGCTGCCAAAGCTGGAATAGCAGAGGGCGCTGCTGCCTGCAGGCCATGCTGGGAGTGCATTGCTAGTGCTGTGTGTGGATGCCAAATCTGGAATAGCAGAGGGCGCTGCTGCCTGCAGGCCATGCTGGGAGTGCATTGCCATTGTTGTGTGTGAGGGACAAAGCTGGAATAGCAGAGGGTGCTGCTGCCTGCAGCCCATGCTGGGAGTGCATTGCCAGTGTTGTGTGTTGATGCCAAAGCTGGAATAGCAGAGGGTGCTGCTGCCTGCAGGCAGTGCTGGGAGTGCATTGCCAGTGTTGTGTGTGAGGATCAGTGCTGGAATAGCAGAGGGTGCTGCTGCCTGCAGGCCAGGATGGGCGTGCATTGTTGGTGCTGTGTGTGAAAGCCAATGCTGGAATAGAAGAGAGTGCTGCTGCCTGCAGTCCAGGATGGGCGTGCATTGCCAGTGTTGTGTGTGAGGGCCAATGCTGGAATAGAAGAGAGTGCTGCTGCCTGCAGGCCATGCTGGGAGTCATTTCCAGTGTTGTTTGTGAGGACCAGTGCTGGAACAGCAGAGGGTGCTGCTGCCTGCACGCAGACCAGGATGGGAGTGCATTGCCAGTGTTGTGTGTGGATGCCAAAGCTGAAATAGCAGAGGGTGCTGCTGCCTGCAGGCCAGGATTGGAGTGAATTGCCAGTGTTGTATGGGGACGAGTGCTGGAATAGCAGAGGGTGCTGTTAACTGCAGACCAGGATGCGAGTACATTGATAGTGTTGTGTGTGGATGCTAAAGCTGGAATAGCAGAGGGTGTTGCTGCCTGTAGGAATTGCTGGGAGTGCAGTGCCAGTGTTGTGTGTGGCTGCCAAAGCTGGAATAACAGATGGTACTGCTGCCTGCAGGCCATGCTGGGAGAGCATTGCCAGTGTTGTATGAGAACGAGTGCTGGAATAGCAGAGGGTGCTGCTGCCTGCAGGCCATGATTGGAGTGCATTGCCAGTATTGTGTGTGGATGCCAAATCTGAAATAGCAGAGGGTGCTGCTGCCTGCAGGCCAGGATGGGAGTGCATTTCTAGTGTTGTGTGTGTGTGTCACTGCTGGAATAGAAGAGGATGCTGCTGAATGCAGGCGAGGGTGGAGTGCATTGCCAGTGTTGTGTGTGAGGACCAGTGCTGGAATAGCAGAGGGTGCTGCTAACTGCAGACCAGGATTGGAGTGCATTGCCAGTGTTGTGTGTATGTGTGTGTGTCAATGCTGGAATAGAAGAGGATGCTTCTGCATTCAGGTTAGGGTGAAGTGCATTGCCAGTGTTGTTTGTGAGGACCAGTGCTGGAACAGCAGAGGGTGCTGCTGCCTGCATGCAGACCAGGATGGGAGTGCATTGCCAGTGTTGTGTGTGAGGGCCAATGCTGGAATAAAAGAGGGTACTGCTGCCTGCAGGCCATACTGGCAGAGCATTGCCAGTGTTGTATGGGGACGAGTGCTGGAATAGTAGATGGTGCTGCTAACTGCAGACCAGGATGGGAGTGCATTGCCAGTGTTGTGTGTGGATGCCAAAGCTGGAATAGCAGAGGGTGCTGCTGCCTGTAGGCCATGCTGGGAGTGCATTGCCAGTGGTATATGTGGATGCCAAAGCTGAAATAGCAGAGGGTGCTGCTGCCTGCAGGCCAGGATGGGAGTACATTGCCAATGTTGTGTGTGGCTGCCAAAGCTGGAATCGAAGAGAGTGCTGCTGGCAGCAGGCCATGCTGGTTGTACATTGCCAGTGTTGTGTGTGGATGCCAAAGCTGGAATAGCAGAGGGCACTGCTGCCTGCAGGCCATGCTGGGAGTGCATTGCCAGTGCTGTGTGTGGGTGCCAAAGCTGGAATAGCAGAGGGCGCTGCTGCCTGCAGGCCATGCTGGGAGTGCATTGCCAGTGTTGTGTGTGGATGCCAAAGCTGGAATAGAAGAGAGTGCTGCTGGCAGCAGGCCATGCTGGGAGTACATTGCCAGTGTTGTGTATGGATACCAAAGCTGGAATAGCAGAGGATGCTGCTGCCTGCAGGCCAGGATTGGAGTGCATTGCCAGTGTTGTGTGTGTGGTTGTCACTGCTGGAATAGGAGAGTATGCTGCATGCGGGCTAGGGCGGAGTGCATTGCCAATGTTGTGTGTGAAGGCCAGTGCTGGAATAGCAGAGGGTGCTGCCACCTGCAGACCAGGATTGGAGTGCATTGCCAGTGTTGTGTGTGTGAGTGTCAATGCTGGAATAGAAGAGGATGCTGCTGCATGTGGGGTAGGATGGAGTGCATTGCCATTGTTGTGTGTGAGGACGAGTGCTGGAATAGCAGAGGGTCCCGCTGCCTGCAGGTAGGCCAGGATGGGCATGCATTGTAAGTGTTGTGTGAGGACCAATGCTGGAAGAGAAGAGAGTGCTGCTACTTGTAGGCCATGATGGGAGTGCATTGCCAGTGTTGTGTGTGAGGACCAGTGCTGGAATAGCAGAGGGTGCTGCTGCATGCAAACCAGGATGGGAGTGCATTGCCAGTGTTGTGCGTGAGAGCCAATGCTGGAATAGCAGAGTGTGCTGCTGCCTGGAGGCCATGAAGGGAGTGCATTGCCAGTGTTGTGTGTGAGGGCCAATGCTGGAATAGCAGAGGGTGCTGCTGCCTGAAGGTCATGAAGGGAGTGCATTGCCAGTGTTGTGTGTGAGGGCCAATGCTGGAATAGCAGAGGGTGCTGCTGCCTGCAGGCCAGGATGGGAGTGCATTACCAGTGTTGTGTGTGAAGACCGGTGCTGGAATAGCAGAGTGTCCTGCTGGCTGCAGGCCAGGATGGGTGTGCATTGCCAGTGTTGTGTGTGAGGGCCAATGCTGGAATAGAAGAGAGTGCTGCTGCCTGCAGGCCATGCTGGGAGTAATTTCCAGTGTTGTTTGTGAGGACCAGTGCTGAAACAGCAGAGGGTGCTGCTGCCTGCACGCAGACCAGGATGGGAGTGCATTGCCAGTGTTGTGTGTGATGGCCAATGCTGGAATAGCAGAGGGTGCTACTGCCTGCAGGCCATGCTGGGAGTGCATTGCCAGTGTTGTGTGTGGATGCCAAAGCTGGAATAACAGAGGGAACTGCTGCCTGCAGGCCATGCTGGGAGAGCATTGCCAGTGTTGTATGAGGACGAGTGCTGGAATAGCAGAGGGTGCTGCTGCCTGCAGGCCATGTTTGGAGTGCATTGCCAGTGTTGTGTGTGGATGCCAAAGCTGGAATAGAAGAGAGTGCTGCTGGCAGAAGGCCATGCTGGGAGTGCATTGCCAGTGTTGTGTGTAGATGCCAAATATGTAATAGCAGAGGGTGCTGCTGCCTTCAAGCCAGGATGGGAGTGCATTGCAAGTGTTGTGTGTGTGTGTCACTGCTGGAATAGAAGAGGATGCTGCTGAATGCAGGCTAGGGTGGAGTGCATTGCCAGTGTTGTGTGGGAGGACCAGTGCTGGAATAGCAGAGGGTGTTGCTAACTGCAGACCAGGATTGGAGTGCATTGCCAGTGTTGTGTGTGTGTGTGTGTGTCAATGCTGGAATAGAAGAGGATGCTTCTGCATGCGGGCTAGGGTGGAGTGCATTGCCAGTGTTGTTTGTGAGGACCAGTGCTGGAACAGCAGAGGGTGCTGCTGCATGCACGCAGACCAGGATGGGAGTGCATTGCCAGTGTTGTGCGTGAGGGCCAATGCTGGAATAGCAGAGGGTGCTACTGCCTGCAGGCCATGCTGGGAGTGCATTGCCAGTGTTGTGTGTGGATGCCAAGGCTGGAATAACAGAGGGTACTGCTGCCTGCAGGCCATGCTGGCAGAGCATTGCCAGTGTTGTATGGGGACGAGTGCTGGAATAGTAGAGGGTGCTGCTAACTGCAGACCAGGATTGGAGTGCATTGCCAGTGTTGTGTGTGGATGCCGAAGCTGGATTAGCAGAGGGTGCTGCTGCCTGTAGGCCATGCTGGGAGTGCATTGCCAGTGGTATATGTGGATGCCAAAGCTGAAATAGCAGAGGGTGCTTCTGCCTGCAGGCCAGTATGGGAGTGCATTGCCAGTGTTGTGTGTGGCTGCCAAAGCTGAAATAGAAGAGAGTGCTGCTGGCAGCAGGCCAGGCTGGTCGTACATTGCCAGTGTTGTGTGTGGATGCCAAAGCTGGAATAGCAGAGGGCGCTGCTGCCTGCAGGCCATGCTGGGAGTGCATTGCCAGTGCTGTGTGTGGTTGCCCGAGCTGGAATAGCAGAGGGCGCTGCTGCCTGCAGGCCATGCTGGGAGTGCATTGCCAGTGTTGTGTGTGGATGCCAAAGCTGGAATAGAAGAGAGTGCTGCTGGCAGCAGGCCATGCTGGGAGTGCATTGCCAGTGTTGTGTATGGATGCCAAAGCTGGAATAGCAGAGGGTGCTGCTGCCTGCAGGCCAGGATTGGAGTGCATTGCCAGTGTTGTGTGTGTGGTTGTCACTGCTGGAATAGGAGAGGATGCTGCATGCGGGCTAGGGGGGAGTGCATTGCCAATGTTGTGTGTGAAGGCCAGTGCTGGAATAGCAGAGGGTACTGCTACCTGCAGGCCAGGATGGGAGTGCATTGCCAGTGTTGTGTGTGGGTGTCAATGCTGGAATAGAAGAGGATGCTGCTGCATGCGGGGTAGGATGGAGTGCATTGCCAGTGTTGTGTGTGAGGACGAGTGCTGGAATAGCAGAGGGTCCCGCTGCCTGCAGGTAGGCCAGGATGGGCATGCATTGTAAGTGTTTTGTGCGGGGCAATGCTGGAACAGAAGAGAGTGCTGCTACCTGTAGGCCATGATGGGAGTGCATTGCCAGTGTTGTGTGTGAGGACCAGTGCTGGAATAACAGAGGGTGCTGCTGCCTGCAGGCCAGGATGGGAGTGCATTGCCAGTGTTGTGTGTGAGGGACAATGCTGGAATAGCAGAGGGTGCTGCTGCCTGCAGGCCATGCTGGCAGTGCATTGTCAGTGTTGTGTGTTGATGCCAAACCTGGAATAGCAGAGGGTGCTGCTGCCTGCAGGCCATGCTGGGAGTGCATTGCCAGTGTTGTGTGTGAAGATCATTGCTGGCATAGCAGAGGGTGCTGCTGCCTGCAGGCCAAGATGGGCGTGCATTGTCGGTGCTGTGTGTGAAAGCCAAAGCTGGAATAGTAGAGAGTGCTGCTGCCTGCAGGCCAGGATGGGAGTGCATTGCCAGTGTTGTGTGTGAAGACCGGTGCTGGAATAGCAGAGTGTCCTGCTGGCTGCAGGCCAGGATGGGTGTGCATTGCCAGTGTTGTGTGTGAGGGCCAATGCAAGAATAGAAGAGAGTGCTGCTGCCTGCAGGCCATGCTAGGAGTCATTTCCAGTGTTGTTTGTGAGGACCAGTGCTGGAACAGCAGAGGGTGCTGCTGCCTGCACGCAGACCAGGATGGGAGTGTATTGCCAGTGTTGTGTGTTGATGCCAAAGCTGGAATAGCAGAGGGTGCTGCTGCCTGCAGGCCAGGAAGGGCGTGCATTGTCATTGCTGTGTGTGAAAGCCAATGCTAGAATAGAAGAGAGTGCTGCTGCCTGCAGGCCATGCTGGGAGTGCATTGCCAGTGTTGTGTGTGAGGATCAGTGCTGGCATAGCAGAGGGTGCTGCTGCCTGCAGGCAAAGATGGGTGTGCATTGTCGGTGCTGTGTGTGAAAGCCAATGCTGGAATAGAAGAGAGTACTGCTGCCTGCAGGCCAGGATGGGAGTGCATTGCCAGTGTTGTGTGTGAAGACCGGTGCTGGAATAGCAGAGTGTCCTGCTGGCTGCAGGCCAGGATGGGTGTGTATTGCCAGTGTTGTGTGTGAGGGCCAATGCTGGAATAGAAGAGAGTGCTGCTGCCTGCAGGCCATGCTGGGAGTCATTTCCAGTGTTGTTTGTGAGGACCAGTGCTGGAACAGCAGAGGGTGCTGCTGCCTGCACGCAGACCAGGATGGGAGTGCATTGCCAGTGTTGTGTGTGATGGCCAATGCTGGAATAGCAGAGGGTGCTACTGCCTGCAGGCCATGCTGGGAGTGCATTGCCAGTGTTGTGTGTGGATGCCAAAGCTGGAATAACAGAGGGAACTGCTGCCTGCAGGCCATGCTGGGAGAGCATTGCCAGTGTTGTATGAGGACGAGTGCTGGAATAGCAGAGGGTGCTGCTGCCTGCAGGTCATGATTGGAGTGCATTGCCAGTGTTGTGTGTGGATGCCAAAGCTGGAATAGAAGAGAGTGCTGCTGGCAGCAGGCCATGCTGGGAGTGCATTGCCAGTGTTGTGTGTGGATGCCAAATATGTAATAGCAGAGGGTGCTGCTGCCTTCAAGCCAGGATGGGAGTGCATTGCAAGTGTTGTGTGTGTGTGTCACTGCTGGAATAGAAGAGGATGCTGCTGAATGCAGGCTAGGGTGGAGTGCATTGCCAGTGTTGTGTGTGAGGACCAGTGCTGGAATAGCAGAGGGTGTTGCTCACTGCAGACCAGGATTGGAGTGCATTGCCAGTGTTGTGTGTGTGTGTGTGTGTGTGTGTGTCAATGCTGGAATAGAAGAGGATGCTTCTGCATGCGGGCTAGGGTGGAGTGCATTGCCAGTGTTGTTTGTGAGGACCAGTGCTGGAACAGCAGAGGGTGCAGCTGCCTGCACGCAGACCAGGATGGGAGTGCATTGCCAGTGGTATATGTGGATGCCAAAGCTGAAATAGCAGAGGGTGCTTCTGCCTGCAGGCCAGTATGGGAGTGCATTGCCAGTGTTGTGTGTGGCTGCCAAAGCTGGAATAGAAGAGAGTGCTGCTGGCAGCAGGCCAGGCTGGTCTACATTGCCAGTGTTGTGTGTGGATGCCAAAGCTGGAATAGCAGAGGGTGCTGTTGCCTGTAGGCCATGCTGGGAGTGCATTGCTAGTGTTGTGGGTGGATGCCAAAGCTGGAATAGCAGAGGGTGCTGCTGCCTGCATGCCATGCTGGGAGTGCATTGCTAGTGTTGTGTGTGGGTGCCAAAGCTGGAATAGAAGAGAGTGCTGCTGGCAGCAGACCATGCTGGGAGTGCATTGCCAATGTTGTGTGCGGATGCCAAAGCTGGAATAGCAGAGGGCACTGCTGCCTGCAGGCCATGCTGGGAGTGCATTGCCAGTGTTGTGTGTGAGGGACAATGCTGGAATAGAAATGGGTACTGCTGCCTGCGTGCCATGCTGGGAGTGTATTGCCAGTGTTGTGTGTTGATGCCAAAGCTGGAATAGCAGAGGGTGCTGCTGCCTGCAGGCCAGGATGGGCGTGCATTGTCATTGCTGTGTGTGAAAGCCAATGCTGGAATAGAAGAGAGTGCTGCTGCCTGCAGGCCATGCTGGGAGTGCATTGCCAGTGTTGTTTGTGTGGCTCAGTGCTGGAACAGCAGAGGGTGCTGCTGCCTGCACGCAGACCAGAATGGGAGAGCATTGCCAGTGTTGTGTGTGAGGGCCAATGCTGGAATAGCAGAGGGTGCTGCTGCCTGCAGGCCAAGATGGGCGTGCATTGTCGGTGCTGTGTGTGAAAGCCAAAGCTGGAATAGTAGAGAGTGCTGCTGCCTGCAGGCCAGGATGGGAGTGCATTGCCAGTGTTGTGTGTGAAGACCGGTGCTGGAATAGCAGAGTGTCCTGCTGGCTGCAGGCCAGGATGGGTGTGCATTGCCAGTGTTGTGTGTGAGGGCCAATGCTAGAATAGAAGAGAGTGCTGCTGCCTGCAGGCCATGCTGGGAGTCATTTCCAGTGTTGTTTGTGAGGACCAGTGCTGGAACAGCAGAGGGTGCTGCTGCCTGCACGCAGACCAGGATGGGAGTGTATTGCCAGTGTTGTGTGTTGATGCCAAAGCTGGAATAGCAGAGGGTGCTGCTTCCTGCAGGCCAGGAAGGGCGTGCATTGTCATTGCTGTGTGTGAAAGCCAATGCTGGAATAGAAGAGAGTGCTGCTGCCTGCGGGCCATGCTGGGAGTGCATTGCCAGTGTTGTGTGTGAGGATCAGTGCTGGCATAGCAGAGGGTGCTGCTGCCTGCAGGCAAAGATGGGTGTGCATTGTCGGTGCTGTGTGTGAAAGCCAATGCTGGAATAGAAGAGAGGGCTGCTGCCTGCAGGCCAGGATGGGAGTGCATTGCCAGTGTTGTGTGTGAAGACCGGTGCTGGAATAGCAGAGTGTCCTGCTGGCTGCAGGCCAGGATGGGTGTGTATTGCCAGTGTTGTGTGTGAGGGCCAATGCTGGAATAGAAGAGAGTGCTGCTGCCTGCAGGCCATGCTGGGAGTCATTTCCAGTGTTGTTTGTGAGAACCAGTGCTGGAACAGCAGAGGGTGCTGCTGCCTGCACGCAGACCAGGATGGGAGTGCATTGCCAGTGTTGTGTGTGATGGCCAATGCTGGAATAGCAGAGGGTGCTGCTGCCTTCAAGCCAGGATGGGAGTGCATTGCAAGTGTTGTGTGTGTGTGTCACTGCTGGAATAGAAGAGGATGCTTCTGAATGCAGGCTAGGGTGGAGTGCATTGCCAGTGTTGTGTGTGAGGACCAGTGCTGAAACAGCAGAGGGTGCTGCTGCCTGCACGCAGACCAGGATGGGAGTGCATTGCCAGTGTTGTGTGTGATGGCCAATGCTGGAATAGCAGAGGGTGCTACTGCCTGCAGGCCATGCTGGGAGTGCATTGCCAGTGTTGTGTGTGGATGCCAAAGCTGGAATAGCAGAGGGCACTGCTGCCTGCAGGCCATGCTGGGAGTGCATTGCCAGTGTTGTGTGTGAGGGACAATGCTGGAATAGAAATGGGTACTGCTGCCTGCGTGCCATGCTGGGAGTGTATTGCCAGTGTTGTGTGTTGATGCCAAAGCTGGAATAGCAGAGGGTGCTGCTGCCTGCAGGCCAGGATGGGCGTGCATTGTCATTGCTGTGTGTGAAAGCCAATGCTGGAATAGAAGAGAGTGCTGCTGCCTGCAGGCCATGCTGGGAGTGCATTGCCAGTGTTGTTTGTGTGGCTCAGTGCTGGAACAGCAGAGGGTGCTGCTGCCTGCACGCAGACCAGAATGGGAGAGCATTGCCAGTTTTGTGTGTGAGGGCCAATGCTGGAATAGCAGAGGGTGCTACTGCCTGCAGGCCATGCTGGGAGTGCATTGCCAGTGTTGTATGGGGACGAGTGCTGGAATAGCAGAGGGTGCTGCTAACTGCAGACCAGGATGCAAGTGCATTGATAGTGTTGTGTGTGGATGCCAAATCTGGAATAGCAGAGGGTGCTGCTGCCTGTAGGCCATGCTGGGAGTGCATTGCCAGTGTTGTGTGTGGATGCCAAAGCTGAAATAGCAGAGGGTGCTGCTGCCTGCAGACCAGTATGGGAGTGCATTGCCAGTGTTGTGTGTGGCTGCCAAAGCTGGAATAGAAGAGAGTGCAGCTGGCAGGAGGCCATGCTGGGAGTGCATTGCCAGTGCTGTGTGTGGGTGCCAAAGCTGGAATAGCAGAGGACACTGCTGCCTGCAGGCCATGCTGGGAGTGCATTGCCAGTGTTGTGTGTGAGGGACAATGCTGGAATAGCAGAGGGTGCTGCTGCCTGCAGGCCATGCTGGCAGTGCATTGCCAGTGTTGTGTGTTGATGCCAAACCTGGAATAGCAGAGGGTGCTGCTACCTGCAGGCCATGCTGGGAGTGCATTGCCAGTGTTGTGTGTGAAGATCATTGCTGGCATAGCAGAGGGTGCTGCTGCCTGCAGGCCAAGATGGGCGTGCATTGTCGGTGCTGTGTGTGAAAGCCAAAGCTGGAATAGAAGAGAGTGCTGCTACCTGCAGGCCAGGATGGGAGTGCATTGCCAGTGTTGTGTGTGAAGACCGGTGCTGGAATAGCAGAGTGTCCTGCTGGCTGCAGGCCAGGATGGGTGTGCATTGCCAGTGTTGTGTGTGAGGGCCAATGCTGGAATAGAAGAGAGTGCTGCTGCCTGCAGGCCATGCTGGGAGTCATTTCCAGTGTTGTTTGGGAGGACCAGTGCTGGAACAGCAGAGGGTGCTGCTGCCTGCACGCAGACCAGGATGGGAGTGTATTGCCAGTGCTGTGTGTTGATGCCAATGCTGGAATAGAAGAGAGTCCTGCTGCCTGCAGGCCATGCTGGGAGTGCATTGCCAGTGTTGTGTGTGAAGACCGGTGCTGGAATAGCAGAGTGTCCTGCTGGCTGCAGGCCAGGATGGGTGTGTATTGCCAGTGTTGTGTGTGAGGGCCAATGCTGGAATAGAAGAGAGTGCTGCTGCCTGCAGGCCATGCTGGGAGTCATTTCCAGTGTTGTTTGTGAGAACCAGTGCTGGAACAGCAGAGGGTGCTGCTGCCTGCACGCAGACCAGGATGGGAGTGCATTGCCAGTGTTGTGTGTGATGGCCAATGCTGGAATAGCAGAGGGTGCTACTGCCTGCAGGCCATGCTGGGAGTGCATTGCCAGTGTTGTGTGTGGATGCCAAAGCTGGAATAACAGAGGGAACTGCTAACTGCAGGCCATGCTGGGAGAGCATTGCCAGTGTTGTATGAGGACGAGTGCTGGAATAGCAGAGGGTGCTGATGCCTGCAGGTCATGATTGGAGTGCATTGCCAGTGTTGTGTGTGGATGCCAAAGCTGGAATAGAAGAGAGTGCTGCTGGCAGCAGGCCATGCTGGGAGTGCATTGCCAGTGTTGTGTGTGGATGCCAAATATGTAATAGCAGAGGGTGCTGCTGCCTTCAAGCCAGGATGGGAGTGCATTGCAAGTGTTGTGTGTGTGTGTCACTGCTGGAATAGAAGAGGATGCTGCTGAATGCAGGCTAGGGTGGAGTGCATTGCCAGTGTTGTGTGTGAGGACCAGTGCTGGAATAGCAGAGGGTGTTGCTCACTGCAGACCAGGATTGGAGTGCATTGCCAATGTTGTGTGTGTGTGTGTGTGTGTCAATGCTGGAATAGAAGAGGATGCTTCTGCATGCGGGCTAGGGTGGAGTGCATTGCCAGTGTTGTTTGTGAGGACCAGTGCTGGAACAGCAGAGGGTGCAGCTGCCTGCACGCAGACCAGGATGGGAGTGCATTGCCAGTGGTATATGTGGATGCCAAAGCTGAAATAGCAGAGGGTGCTTCTGCCTGCAGGCCAGTATGGGAGTGCATTGCCAGTGTTGTGTGTGGCTGCCAAAGCTGGAATAGAAGAGAGTGCTGCTGGCAGCAGGCCAGGCTGGTCGTACATTGCCAGTGTTGTGTGTGGATGCCAAAGCTGGAATAGAAGAGAGTGCTGCTGCCTGTAGGCCAGGCTGGTCTACATTGCCAGTGTTGTGGGTGGATGCCAAAGCTGGAATAGCAGAGGGTGCTGCTGCCTGCATGCCATGCTGGGAGTGCATTGCCAGTGTTGTGTGTGGGTGCCAAAGCTGGAATAGAAAAGAGTGCTGCTGGCAGCAGACCATGCTGGGAGTGCATTGCCAATGTTGTGTGCGGATGCCAAAGCTGGAATAGCAGAGGGCACTGCTGCCTGCAGGCCATGCTGGGAGTGCATTGCCAGTGTTGTGTGTGGATGCCAAAGCTGGAATAACAGAGGGAACTGCTGCCTGCAGGCCATGCTGGGAGAGCATTGCCAGTGTTGTATGAGGACGAGTGCTGGAATAGCAGAGGGTGCTGGTGCCTGCAGGCCATGATTGGAGTGCATTGCCAGTGTTGTGTGTGGATGCCAAAGCTGGAATAGAAGAGAGTGCTGCTGGCAGCAGGCCATGCTGGGAGTGCATTGCCAGTGTTATGTGTAGATGCCAAATATGTAATAGCAGAGGGTGCTGCTGCCTTCAAGCCAGGATGGGAGTGCATTGCAAGTGTTGTGTGTGTGTGTCACTACTGGAATAGAAGAGGATGCTGCTGAATGCAGGCTATGGTGGAGTGCATTGCCAGTGTTGTGTGGGAGGACCAGTGCTGGAATAGCAGAGGGTGTTGCTAACTGCAGACCAGGATTGGAGTGCATTGCCAGTGTTGTGTGTGTGTGTGTGTGTGTCAATGCTGGAATAGAAGAGGATGCTTCTGCATGCGGGCTAGGGTGGAGTGCAATGCCAGTGTTGTTTGTGAGGACCAGTGCTTGAACAGCAGAGGGTGCTGCTGCCTGCACGCAGACCAGGATGGGAGTGCATTGCCAGTGTTGTGCGTGAGGGCCAATGCTGGAATAGCAGAGGGTGCTACTGCCTGCAGGCCATGCTGGGAGTGCATTGCCAGTGTTGTGTGTGGATGCCAAAGCTGGAATAACAGAGGGTACTGCTGCCTGCAGGCCATGCTGGCAGAGCATTGCCACTGTTGTATGGGGACGAGTGCTGGAATAGTAGAGGGTGCTGCTAACTGCAGACCAGGATTGGAGTGCATTGCCAGTGTTGTGTGTGGATGCCGAAGCTGGATTAGCAGAGGGTGCTGCTGCCTGTAGGCAATGCTGGGAGTGCATTGCCAGTGGTATATGTGGATGCCAAAGCTGAAATTGCAGACGGTGCTTCTGCCTGCAGGCCAGTATGGGAGTGCATTGCCAGTGTTGTGTGTGGCTGCCAAAGCTGAAATAGAAGAGAGTGCTGCTGGCAGCAGGCCAGGCTGGTCGTACATTGCCAGTGTTGTGTGTGGATGCCAAAGCTGGAATAGCAGAGGGCGCTGCTGCCTGCAGGCCATGCTGGGAGTGCATTGCCAGTGCTGTGTGTGGTTGCCCAAGCTGGAATAGCAGAGGGCGCTGCTGCCTGCAGGCCATGCTGGGAGTGCATTGCCAGTGTTGTGTGTGGATGCCAAAGCTGGAATAGAAGAGAGTGCTGCTGGCAGCAGGCCATGCTGGGAGTGCATTGCCAGTGTTGTGTATGGATGCCAAAGCTGGAATAGCAGAGGGTGCTGCTGCCTGCAGGCCAGGATTGGAGTGCATTGCCAGTGTTGTGTGTGTGGTTGTCACTGCTGGAATAGGAGAGGATGCTGCATGCGGGCTAGGGGGGGAGTGCATTGCCAATGTTGTGTGTGAAGGCCAGTGCTGGAATAGCAGAGGGTGCTGCTACCTGCAGACCAGGATTGGAGTGCATTGCCAGTGTTGTGTGTGTGAGTGTCAATGCTGGAATAGAAGAGGATGCTGCTGCATGTGGGCTAGAGTGGAGTGCATTGCCGGAGTTGTGTGTGAGGACCAGTGCTGGAATTGCAGAGAGTCCCGCTGCCTGCAGGTAGGCCAGGATGGGCATGCATTGTAAGTGTTTTGTGCGGGGCAATGCTGGAACAGAAGAGAGTGCTGCTACCTGTAGGCCATGATGGGAGTGCATTGCCAGTGTTGTGTGTGAGGACCAGTGCTGGAATAGCAGAGGGTGCTGCTGCCTGCAGGCCAGGATTGGAGTGCATTGCCAGTGTTGTGTGTGTGGTTGTCACTGCTGGAATAGGAGAGGATGCTGCATGCTGGCTAGGGGGGAGTGCATTGCCAATGTTGTGTGTGAAGGCCAGTGCTGGAATAGCAGAGGGTGCTGCTACCTGCAGGCCAGGATGGGAGTGCATTGCCAGTGTTGTGTGTGGGTGTCAATGCTGGAATAGAAGAGGATGCTGCTGCATGCGGGGTAGGATGGAGTGCATTGCCAGTGTTGTGTGTGAGGACGAGTGCTGGAATAGCAGAGGGTCCCGCTGCCTGCAGGTAGGCCAGGATGGGCATGCATTGTAAGTGTTTTGTGCGGGGCAATGCTGGAACAGAAGAGAGTGCTGCTACCTGTAGGCCATGATGGGAGTGCATTGCCAGTGTTGTGTGTGAGGACCAGTGCTGGAATAGCAGAGGGTGCTGCTGCCTGCAGGCCAGGATGGGAGTGCATTGCCAGTGTTGTGTGTGAGGGACAATGCTGGAATAGCAGAGGGTGCTGCTGCCTGCAGGCCATGCTGGCAGTGCATTGTCAGTGTTGTGTGTTGATGCCAAACCTGGAATAGCAGAGGGTGCTGCTGCCTGCAGGCCATGCTGGGAGTGCATTGCCAGTGTTGTGTGTGAAGATCATTGCTGGCATAGCAGAGGGTGCTGCTGCCTGCAGGCCAAGATGGGCGTGCATTGTCGGTGCTGTGTGTGAAAGCCAAAGCTGGAATAGTAGAGAGTGCTGCTGCCTGCAGGCCAGGATGGGAGTGCATTGCCAGTGTTGTGTGTGAAGACCGGTGCTGGAATAGCAGAGTGTCCTGCTGGCTGCAGGCCAGGATGGGTGTGCATTGCCAGTGTTGTGTGTGAGGGCCAATGCTAGAATAGAAGAGAGTGCTGCTGCCTGCAGGCCATGCTGGGAGTCATTTCCAGTGTTGTTTGTGAGGACCAGTGCTGGAACAGCAGAGGGTGCTGCTGCCTGCACGCAGACCAGGATGGGAGTGTATTGCCAGTGTTGTGTGTTGATGCCAAAGCTGGAATAGCAGAGGGTGCTGCTTCCTGCAGGCCAGGAAGGGCGTGCATTGTCATTGCTGTGTGTGAAAGCCAATGCTGGAATAGAAGAGAGTGCTGCTGCCTGCAGGCCATGCTGGGAGTGCATTGCCAGTGTTGTGTGTGAGGATCAGTGCTGGCATAGCAGAGGGTGCTGCTGCCTGCAGGCAAAGATGGGTGTGCATTGTCGGTGCTGTGTGTGAAAGCCAATGCTGGAATAGAAGAGAGGGCTGCTGCCTGCAGGCCAGGATGGGAGTGCATTGCCAGTGTTGTGTGTGAAGACCGGTGCTGGAATAGCAGAGTGTCCTGCTGGCTGCAGGCCAGGATGGGTGTGTATTGCCAGTGTTGTGTGTGAGGGCCAATGCTGGAATAGAAGAGAGTGCTGCTGCCTGCAGGCCATGCTGGGAGTCATTTCCAGTGTTGTTTGTGAGAACCAGTGCTGGAACAGCAGAGGGTGCTGCTGCCTGCACGCAGACCAGGATGGGAGTGCATTGCCAGTGTTGTGTGTGATGGCCAATGCTGGAATAGCAGAGGGTGCTGCTGCCTTCAAGCCAGGATGGGAGTGCATTGCAAGTGTTGTGTGTGTGTGTCACTGCTGGAATAGAAGAGGATGCTTCTGAATGCAGGCTAGGGTGGAGTGCATTGCCAGTGTTGTGTGTGAGGACCAGTCTGGAATAGCAGAGGGTGTTGCTCACTGCAGACCAGGATTGGAGTGCATTGCCAGTGTTGTGTGTGTGTGTGTGTGTGTGTGAATGCTGGAATAGAAGAGGATGCTTCTGCATGCGGGCTAGGGTGGAGTGCATTGCCAGTGTTGTTTGTGAGGACCAGTGCTGGAACAGCAGAGGGTGCAGCTGCCTGCACGCAGACCAGGATGGGAGTGCATTGCCAGTGGTATATGTGGATGCCAAAGCTGAAATAGCAGAGGGTGCTTCTGCCTGCAGGCCAGTATGGGAGTGCATTGCCAGTGTTGTGTGTGGCTGCCAAAGCTGGAATAGAAGAGAGTGCTGCTGGCAGCAGGCCAGGCTGGTCGTACATTGCCAGTGTTGTGTGTGGATGCCAAAGCTGGAATAGAAGAGAGTGCTGCTGCCTGTAGGCCAGGCTGGTCTACATTGCCAGTGTTGTGGGTGGATGCCAAAGCTGGAATAGCAGAGGGTGCTGCTGCCTGCATGCCATGCTGGGAGTGCATTGCCAGTGTTGTGTGTGGGTGCCAAAGCTGGAATAGAAGAGAGTGCTGCTGGCAGCAGACCATGCTGGGAGTGCATTGCCAATGTTGTGTGCGGATGCCAAAGCTGGAATAGCAGAGGGCACTGCTGCCTGCAGGCCATGCTGGGAGTGCATTGCCAGTGTTGTGTGTGAGGGACAATGCTGGAATAGAAATGGGTACTGCTGCCTGCGTGCCATGCTGGGAGTGTATTGCCAGTGTTGTGTGTTGATGCCAAAGCTGGAATAGCAGAGGGTGCTGCTGCCTGCAGGCCAGGATGGGCGTGCATTGTCATTGCTGTGTGTGAAAGACAATGCTGGAATAGAAGAGAGTGCTGCTGCCTGCAGGCCATGCTGGGAGTGCATTGCCAGTGTTGTTTGTGTGGCTCAGTGCTGGAACAGCAGAGGGTGCTGCTGCCTGCACGCAGACCAGAATGGGAGAGCATTGTCAGTGTTGTGTGGGGACGAGTGCTGGAATAGCAGAGGGTGCTGCTAACTGCAGACCAGGATGCAAGTGCATTGATAGTGTTGTGTGTGGATGCCAAAGCTGGAATAGCAGAGGGTGCTGCTGCCTGTAGGCCATGCTGGGAGTGCATTGCCAGTGTTGTGTGTGGATGCCAAAGCTGAAATAGCAGAGGGTGCTGCTGCCTGCAGACCAGTATGGGAGTGCATTGCCAGTGTTGTGTGTGGCTGCCAAAGCTGGAATAGAAGAGAGTGCAGCTGGCAGGAGGCCATGCTGGGAGTGCATTGCCAGTGCTGTGTGTGGGTGCCAAAGCTGGAATAGCAGAGAGCACTGCTGCCTGCAGGCCATGCTGGGAGTGCATTGCCAGTGTTGTGTGTGAGGGACAATGCTGGAATAGCAGAGGGTGCTGCTGCCTGCAGGCCATGCTGGCAGTGCATTGCCAGTGTTGTGTGTTGATGCCAAACCTGGAATAGCAGAGGGTGCTGCTGCCTGCAGGCCATGCTGGGAGTGCATTGCCAGTGTTGTGTGTGAAGATCATTGCTGGCATAGCAGAGGGTGCTGCTGCCTGCAGGCCAAGATGGGCGTGCATTGTCGGTGCTGTGTGTGAAAGCCAAAGCTGGAATAGAAGAGAGTGCTGCTACCTGCAGGCCAGGATGGGAGTGCATTGCCAGTGTTGTGTGTGAAGACCGGTGCTGGAATAGCAGAGTTTCCTGCTGGCTGCAGGCCAGGATGGGTGTGCATTGCCAGTGTTGTGTGTGAGGGCCAATGCTGGAATACAAGAGAGTGCTGCTGCCTGCAGGCCATGCTGGGAGTCATTTCCAGTGTTGTTTGTGAGGACCAGTGCTGGAACAGCAGAGGGTGCTGCTGCCTGCACGCAGACCAGGATGGAAGTGTATTGCCAGTGCTGTGTGTTGATGCCAAAGCTGGAATAGCAGAGGGTGCTGCTGCCTGCAGGCCAGGAAGGGCGTGCATTGTCGGTGCTGTGTGTGAAAGCCAATGCTGGAATAGAAGAGAGTGCTGCTGCCTGCAGGTCAGGATGGGAGTGCATTGCCAGTGTTGTGTGTGAAGACCGGTGCTGGAATAGCAGAGTGTCCTGCTGGCTGCAGGCCAGGATGGATGTGCATTGCCAGTGTTGTGTGTGAGGCCAATGTTGGAATAGAAGAGAGTGCTGCTGCCTGCAGGCCATGCTGGGAGTCATTTCCTGTGTTGTTTGTGAGGACCAGTGCTGGAACAGCAGAGGGTGCTGCTGCCTGCACGCAGACCAGGATGGGAGTGCATTGCCAGTGTTGTGTGTGATGGCCAATGCTGGAATAGCAGAGGGTGCTACTGCCTACAGGCCATGCTGGGAGTGCATTGCCAGTGTTGTGTGTGGATGCCAAAGCTGGAATAACAGAGGGAACTGCTGCCTGCAGGCCATCCTGGGAGAGCATTGCCAGTGTTGTATGAGGACGAGTGCTGGAATAGCAGAGGGTGCTGCTGCCTGCAGGCCATGATTGGAGTGCATTGCCAGTGTTGTGTGTGGATGCCAAAGCTGGAATAGAAGAGAGTGCTGCTGGCAGCAGGCCATGCTGGGAGTGCATTGCCAGTGTTGTGTGTAGATGCCAAATATGTAATAGCAGAGGGTGCTGCTGCCTTCAAGCCAGGATGGGAGTGCATTGAAAGTGTTGTGTGTGTGTGTCACTGCTGAAATAGAAGAGGATGCTGCTGAATGCAGGCTAGGGTGGAGTGCATTGCCAGTGTTGTGTGGGAGGACCAGTGCTGGAATAGCAGAGGGTGTTGCTAACTGCAGACCAGGATTGGCGTGCATTGCCAGTGTTGTGTGTGTGTGTGTCAATGCTGGAATAGAAGAGGATGCTTCTGCATGCAGGCTAGGGTGGAGTGCATTGCCAGTGTTGTTTGTGAGGACCAGTGCTGGAACAGCAGAGGGTGCTGCTGCCTGCACGCAGACCAGGATGGGAGTGCATTGCCAGTGTTGTGCGTGAGGGCCAATGCTGGAATAGCAGAGGGTGCTACTGCCTGCAGGCCATGCTGGGAGTGCATTGCCAGTGTTGTGTGTGGATGCCAAAGCTGGAATAACAGAGGGTATTGCTGCCTGCAGGCCATGCTGGCAGAGCATTGCCAGTGTTGTATAGGGACGAGTGCTGGAATAGTAGAGGGTGCTGCTAACTGCAGACCAGGATTGGAGTGCATTGCCAGTGTTGTGTGTGGATGCCAAAACTGGATTAGCAGAGGGTGCTGCTGCCTGTAGGCCATGCTGGGAGTGCATTGCCAGTGGTATATGTGGATGCCAAAGCTGAAATAGCAGAGGGTGCTTCTGCCTGCAGGCCAGTATGGGAGTGCTTTGCCAGTGCTGTTTGTGGCTGCCAAAGCTGGAATAGAAGAGAGTGCTGCTGGCAGCAGGCCATGCTGGTCGTACATTGCCAGTGCTGTGTGTGGTTGCCCAAGCTGGAATAGCAGAGGGCGCTGCTGCCTGCAGGCCATGCTGGGAGTGCATTGCCAGTGTTGTGTGTGGCTGCCAAAGCTGGAATAGCAGAGGGCGCTGCTGCCTGCAGGCCATGCTGGGAGTGCATTGCTAGTGCTGTGTGTGGATGCCAAATCTGGAATAGCAGAGGGCGCTGCTGCCTGCAGGCCATGCTGGGAGTGCATTGCCATTGTTGTGTGTGAGGGACAAAGCTGGAATAGCAGAGGGTGCTGCTGCCTGCAGCCCATGCTGGGAGTGCATTGCCAGTGTTGTGTGTTGATGCCAAAGCTGGAATAGCAGAGGGTGCTGCTGCCTGCAGGCAGTGCTGGGAGTGCATTGCCAGTGTTGTGTGTGAGGATCAGTGCTGGAATAGCAGAGGGTGCTGCTGCCTGCAGGCCAGGATGGGCGTGCATTGTTGGTGCTGTGTGTGAAAGCCAATGCTGGAATAGAAGAGAGTGCTGCTGCCTGCAGTCCAGGATGGGCGTGCATTGCCAGTGTTGTGTGTGAGGGCCAATGCTGGAATAGAAGAGAGTGCTGCTGCCTGCAGGCCATGCTGGGAGTCATTTCCAGTGTTGTTTGTGAGGACCAGTGCTGGAACAGCAGAGGGTGCTGCTGCCTGCACGCAGACCAGGATGGGAGTGCATTGCCAGTGTTGTGTGTGGATGCCAAAGCTGAAATAGCAGAGGGTGCTGCTGCCTGCAGGCCAGGATTGGAGTGAATTGCCAGTGTTGTATGGGGACGAGTGCTGGAA